>NC_064616.1:663369664-663684196 GCF_023898315.1 Schistocerca nitens | reverse complement strand
CAGATCTTAAACACAACACAGGGTAGAAAATCTGTCCTCATGGAGTTTTCTGTTTCTTCTGGCTGTTCTTGAGGCTTAGTGCATGCAGGTTGAAATGCATTTTGAATCTGTTTATCAGAGTACTTGTTCTATACAAACACAGAGTGAAGATGGCTAAGCTCCTCTGATAAGCTCCCTGGATTCGAGATAACTCTAGTCCTATGAATGACAGTCCGTAATACACCATTGTGTTGAGATGGGTGATGGCAGTTTGTAGCTCATAAATATAGGTCCGTGTGAGTTGGTTTACAGAACACACTTCAAATAAGGAACCACATTCTTTTCTGCAAACCGTCATCTAAAAACGAGAGGTCTCCATTTTTCTCCACTTCCATGGTGAAGCACATGCTTGGATGGAGGGAGTTAAGGTGTTCCACAAATGTAGGAAGCTTTGCTGCCCCATCTGGCCTTACTACAAAGATGTTGTTCACATATCTCCAAAAACATTTAGATTTCAAAACTGTGACTAAAGTGCTTTTTCCTCAAAGTCTTCCATGGGAGACAAAAGCCTGCCAATAGCAACACCAACAGTTTGCTAAAAACATTGTTCATTAAGTAAAATGTAAGTTGAGGTAAGCATGTATTTGAATAGATGTAAGGTGCCCTCCTCCAACTTAATTACTGTAAGTTGTAGTCAATCTACGATAGGTACTCGTGTGAACAAAGAGACAACATCAACACTGACTAATATGTCAGCTGGTTCAAGATGCAAAGTCTTCAGTCACTGTATAAAATATTCTGAGTTTCGAATATAGCAACGTGAAGCCCTTTCCTTGTGTGTCTTCAGTAACCCATAAAGTCATGGTGGAATTTGCACTTGTTCTCTTAAGCTCTTTTCAAGATGTTCAGGACATTGGCTAGATTTGAGGAGGGCAGATATCTTTCATTGTACTGCATCAGTTGGATCCTTCTGGAGATGATGATACAATAAGTCCTGTATTAAATCCAGCATCTTGCCAAAATAAGATGTTGCACGCAGAACAACAGTAGTGTTTCTCTTGTCAGCAAGTAAAATTACTATTTCTGTGTCTTCTGGTAAGGAATGGAACGCTTTACTTTCTTAAGTGTTGATGTTCTATTTTAGTGTGGGCATCCTAGTTATGGTCCTGCAAGTCTGTTGCCTTATTTCTTTAGCAGCCTCACTGGGAAGGTTCAAGACACCTTGTTCAACAGCACTGATAAAATCCTTAATGGGCAGATTCAAAATGCATTTCAACCTGCACGCACTAAACTTCAACATGCATTTCAACCTGCATGCACTAAACTTCAACATGCATTTCAACATGCATGCACTAAACTTCAACAACAGTCAGAAGAAACAGAGAACTTCACAAAACATCAAATAAAATGTGTCTTATGCCTTCCAGCATGAGTGCAAATAATGCTGAGTTCTGTTAAAGAAAACCTGGGCCTAAGGAGATCACGGGCATATACAATCCTGTGCCATTGTGGGAAATCATACATCGGGCAGACATATCACACTGTTAAAGATAGATGCACTGAACATAGAC
Organism: Schistocerca nitens; assembly: GCF_023898315.1. Taxonomy (NCBI): domain Eukaryota; kingdom Metazoa; phylum Arthropoda; class Insecta; order Orthoptera; family Acrididae; genus Schistocerca; species Schistocerca nitens. The sequence continues at coordinate 663,682,646 of NC_064616.1, read as the reverse complement.
ATCACACAAGATTGGATCAGCCAGAAAAGTCTGCTGTTGCTCAACACTGCCTTGACATGAAACATAATATGAATTACAGAGAAACAACCATTCTCTCGGCTGCCTGCACATACTGGGACTCCATCATTAAAGAGGTGGTCAAAATATGTATAAGTAATGACCTGGTTAATAGAGACATGGCATTTTAGCTTAGCAAAGCAAGGGAACCAGCACTGGTGGTGCTAAGGCATCATTGGCCACAATGATTTTGAAATGTTGTGTGGCAAGGGCCTCCTGGCAGGTAGACCTGATAGCCTGTTGCAAGTCTTTTCAGGTGATGCCACTTCAGCAACTGGCGCATTGAATTGGCCACAGACAAATAAATCTGAATCAACACAGATGAGGAATCAGACTCTGGACACTTAAATTGGGTGCCAACACACCGTCAATGTGCACGATGGACTGAGATTTGTGGCTGCACTTTTACCGTGTCGTGCATGCAAAGATCATGGCACATTTCTATGGCAGGGAGCAGTGGATTTTGTTGTCCTCTATGATTCATCTACAATGACATTATGGCCCCATCCCCTTGGTGCCTGTGCTCTTCTAGCAAGCCAGAGGATATATTGGTGAGCCACTGCAGCAACAGTAAGCACCTGAAGATGACAAGCAGCTGTCTCAAAGTATTGTGGAGCTTTCACAACATTATCTGATGTGATGCCTGTGGACCAGTGAAGCAGTTATTACATCAGTGAAGTCTTAAACAGAACATTATCCTCATTATCATTATAGGTGATGAGAATGTTGAATCTTTGATCCATGGTGTTGCAGTCTGGGACTAAAACAGTGAACCTCATAGCCGTTGTAGCTAGAAAGACAACATTGAATCTTTGCTCTTGGAGGTGCAGACTGTGACTAAATTTTGTGAACTTTGATTCTTGTCCCCACTGCAGGAACAAGAATGGTGCATATGCTGATCTACATTGCCATTGTAGTGTGAGCTGAGCTGAGCTATGCCAGCTGCATCTAGTGATCCACCCATTGCAGTCTTGCAGTGGATGGGCTGTTAGATGCAGCCAGCATAGAGCACTAAGCATAGAATGTGCTTGGTGAAATAACTCTGACATATGGACCACTAGGCACAGATAGCGTACAGCCCAGAGCTTAGTGTGCGATCTGTAAAAGAACTCTGATTGAGGAACTACTCGGTGCAGTTGGAATAAAGCCATGAGTGTGAACTGACTGCAGAGTAGTCAGGGGGTGACCTAAATACCCATCTGGCAGAAGAATACCAGAGAAAGCACGTAACCCTGGAAGTGGCGTAGTGCCCCAATAGCAGAATGTAATGTAATGTATTGTGAATACTTAGAAAGAAGGATCCTTTATTGTATGAGTATATGATAGTAGAACAAACACTGGTAGCAGTTACTTCTGTAAAATATCTGGGAGTATTCGTACAGAACGATTTGAAGTGGAATGATCATATAAAATTAATTGTTGGTAAGGCGGGTGCCAGGTTGAGACTCATTGGGGAGAGTCCTTAGAAAATGTAGTCCATCAACAAAGGAGGTGGCTTACAAAACACTCGTTCGACCTATACTTGAGTATTGCTCATCAGTGTGGGATCCGTACCAGATCGGGTTGACGGAGGAGATAGAGAAGATCCAAAGAAGAGCGGCGCATTTCGGCACAGGGTTATTTGGTAAGCGTGATAGCGTTACGGAGATGATTGGCAAACTCAAGTGGTGGACTCTGCAAGAGAGGCGCTCTGCATCATGGTGTAGCTTGCTGTCCAGGTTTCGAGAGAGTGCGTTTCTGGATGAGGTATCGAATATATTGCTTCCCCCTACTTATACTTCCTGAGGAGATCACGAATGTAAAATTAGAGAGATTCGAGCCTGCACGGAGGCTTTCCGGCAGTCGTTCTTCCTGCGAACCATACGCGACTGGAACAGGAAAGGGAGGTAATGACAGTGCCTCCGTCACACACCGTTGGGTGGCTTGCGGAGTATAAATGTAAATGTAGATGTAGATAGCAGTGCTGGTTACGGCTACAATCCTTGCTCTGTTGGTGAGGCTGGGGCCATATAGCACCATGGTGGCTCCTGGAGGTTCGGTTGTAAAGAACCCAGTGTATTTGTGTGTTTCAGTGGATTATTTTTGTCTGAGTTCCAGAGGAAGCATCTTTAGTGAGCCAAAACTGTGGAAACTTGTTGTACATGTGTATGGTTGGTGGCTGTGCTACCAGGGGATGCCACAGGTTGGGTATAAAGGTGTACAACAGTCAGTATCTTCAGTTTTTATCAAGAGGAGATAGCAATGTTCCTTGGAATTCACAGTTTTCATTATTCTATTTTTTTTCAGATTTTCATTTATCTGATAGGAATGTCACCATACAAGTATGCCTTAGAAAATGTGTGAGTCAAAAAGACCAAAGTATGCTTTCTTCAGATATTCATCAGTGCTTGTATCTGTCAGTTTCCACATGAGATAAAATACTCAATTTTCCTGGAGACATGGCTAATATTTTCCTCCCAGTTTCATTTCAAAATAATATGAAATCCTAACAATTTTGCCAATTTTGTATCTACATCTTCAAATAATCCTTGAATGACTTCCCATATTTTATTAATATTATAAAGGAGTTTATGATAAGAAAACTGTCAGTGGCCATACTGAGGTGGATACACCAGCTGTTATCAGATCACTGATGTTAAGCACTCTCGGGCATGACAGTAGTGAGATTGGTGACCATCCAGGTACAGCACACACTGTTGACAATTTTCCCGTTGCCTTTACAACAGAGGGGATGGGAGAGGTGGTGGTGTAATGATCACTGGTCTTTGCACCAACTTCGTGGATTAAATTCCAGTTCTCTTTGCAGTGTCTCGTGGAGTGAGGGCATGTGATCCTGTTGGCTGTAATCCATACATTACGTGGGGACATTTAGCTCAGTGGCCCCCTTGGTGCTCTTCAAGAGGCTACGTGCTGGCACAGGGATTCGCCCTTTCCCTTCTATCATCATCTCCAAAGTGAATACAACACCACACACACACACACACACACACACACACACACACACACACACACACACTATTATAGTCATCTACACTTAACAGATATACGTACACACAAAGCTCTCATACTTTATGAAGGAAAGGTGCCTGCATGTGTTAAGAACAGGGGAAACATTTCCCAATTAGGTGACTGAACTTGTCCTTCAGAATCTCCCATCCATTTGTGCTATATGACTTTACTTACTTTACAAGAAAGCCAGTTCTTTGCTACTTTAATTTCACTTGATATAATTCTGTGGCAGTTGGCACCACGAGGCTGAGTGGACCCCTTTCCAATCCATCCACCAAGGAAAAATCCCTGGCAGCACTGGGAATCAAACCTGGGTCCTCCATGTGGCAGCCATCTAACCTGAATATTCACCTATGGAGGGGACACATGGGGAAGCTAAATCGTTAATTTCAATGACTGAAAGAAACAGGTGCAGAACTGAACCATATGTTACATCAGTTCCAACATCCTACAATGAAGAACATCTATTTTCTTGTAATATGAACTGTCTCCTTTAAGCCTAAGTAGAACTTGACTACAGCAAAAGATAGTGTATGGCATAAGATTCAAATCTGGCATATAGGATGTGAAAGGGGGTCAGTGGCTTTACTGAGGTCACAAAGTACAACAGATAGCAGATCCTTATTTTCAAATGCAGTAAGTACTTAATTAACTAGGAAACTAAACTGTTTGTTGGAGAGGAATTCAAGTTTTTCTAAAATACACTGGCTGACAAAAATTGAAACATCCAAAAGGCATGGTCAGTTGTCAATGTAATTTCATACATGTACACACCTCAATGTGTATGTAAATGATGAAAAGTTACAATTCTCTGTGACAGAAAGAATGGCTAACAGAGCGTATTAGTATTGTTCATGTCTAGTGTTGTTATAAGACTTTATTGAGTATACAAGAGGCTTGAACAGCACCAGATGTTTAGTGATCACTGTAAAGAATATGGAGATGCTACTTACTCATGGAAGACAATGTTATCAGTACCTGATAAGAATCTGAACGAGGCCTCAGAGTGGGTCTATTTCACTGGCTGGTTGAATCATGCAGTATCTAGATTTGTGGGGCAATCAGATGTAATGATGGCCCAATGTTGGCTGTAAGAGAATGTCAGGGCAAGGATATCCATTGTCAAGGTTCCTGTTGACCATGTGTCACCATCACAAGCGAGGATCATCGTATTTTACACCAAGCACATCATAGCCCCTTCACCTCTGCACCTGCCATCTGAGAACAATTAATAGACTCGCTACAACATTCTCTGTCATCCCACACATTGTTCGGGGACTAATAGTAGCCAGGCTAGGGGATCACTGTCCCAAATGTAGGCTGCCATGAACACCACAAGAAAACAGGCGCATTTGGAGTGTTTACCACTGATGAATGGTATTTCATTGTGTTCAGCACTAAATCATGGTACTGCACTACTTCTGATGACCATCATTGCCAGTATGATGGTGACCTAGGGAGAGGTCCCATTTTTCCAGTGGTCTGCTGAGGCACAGTAGTGTCACTCCTCGTGTCATGATATGGGCAGTCATTAGGTATGACTGCAGGTTACTGTTGGTAATGATTAAGGGAACTGTGATGGCACAACAGTATGTTTTTGCCAGCTAAAGGAGACCATGAAAACACAAAGAAATAAAGGAATATGAAATAGCGTCAGCCACTAATAATCATTAAACAAACTTGATTTGTATGTATCATTATAAATTATCACTACACAACTCAAAAGTTTAACACAATGGTAACTTGCAGTGTAGCAAAGGAAAGTAAAAATTGTCTACAACCATAAAGAAAAATATTCCATTGAAGCGAAGGTGGAATGTTAACAGATGTAATGTGCAATGAATAAAATAACGAATAAAATGTGAACAGCATGTAAATGTGTGCCACATAGCCAATTTTTTAAGAACTGCTTTCTCTGTAATCTTTCATAAATCTCACAATATCAAGCAACCAGTTGCCTTATATAAAGAAAGTGTAATGATCTAGACATTATAATCAAAAGTTTATACTTTGTTGAGATTTTGTGCTCCACAATTTTATAATATTAAATTCCATTGAGAAATCCTACCTCATTACACAAAATTATTGTATATATATTTTATAGCGATCAGAAGAAATAAACCAATAAAATTATATGTTTGAGTTGGCTTAAGTGTGCAATTTTATTGCAACAAAATTTAGAGATAAGCAGATAAAAAGCTAATTTGTGAGATTTGTAGTGATAAAGTATAGAAGTGAAGTGAACACGTTTCAAGCTTGCGATTCATAGTCAATTTCTTACAAAGAGACATCAAGAAACTCAAGAATGAAAATTGGGATTTGAGATAAAGCAAATATTGAATGAAGAGATGCAAAATGAAACTGATGAATCATTCAAGTAAAGGAACTAGGGTGCAAAGGAAGGGGCTTAGCCACAGAAATACCACCAAACTTTGTGAAACCAGATAAAAACAAATATGATGTTTTACATACAAATGACTGTAATAAGGGCTTCTCAGATGCTCACAAATCTTCATAAATTAGTAATTGGAAAGTAAATGAGCAAAGGCAGTAAAGGGACTAGCATTTTGACACCTGGGGCAGAAACTGAAAACATTCTAAATGCTGGTCTCCATACGAAAATATGAAAAGCAAATGACTGAATTGTTTGTATAATGGTCACAAATGGGTTCTTTTTCCCAATTGACCTTCAATGGTATTTTATATAGGTCTTTAAATCTGTTGCCCAGGTTTCACAAACATATAAAAGTACTGGCCGTACTAGTGTCATATACAGTTGGCCTATATACACAACTACATGTAACTAAATGCACAAAATTTCAGATTTTTCACTTGGCTGGTTTTTAACACTATCTTCATGAGGATGCCAAAGATGAGAATTGTAGTGGCAGTATATTGACCTAAAAACAATTAAAATTATAGACCACAACAAAGCACATATTTCACATGAGGCAGCTAACAATACAGTACCTTATATATTTTGAGCCAAAGACAATGCTGAATTCTTTTTCCATATAGAGAGGGTCATATATAAACGTCATCATTAATGTAACAGAAGCTTCAACTGTCCTCTCATTGGTTAATATATGATGGTAGGAAATGATACCTCAGATTATAGTGGTTGAAATTTACTTTAAATGTTGTTTTATTACCCTGGCAGTGTTATAGTCTGCATAGTTCCATTAGCCATTCTTGCAGTAGCTAGGCAACTTCAGACTCTCCCTGAAATTTTCATATACCATATATAAAATTGTAAATTTTGCAGGAACCCTTGCAGAAATCTCTACTTGCACTCTTTAATAATTCAGTGTGATTTTTCCTTCTCTGCTTAAAAGTTTGACATGTGTCTGCAGTTTGTTGTCATTTAAACATTTACCATGCTACATATCCACTCTTAAATGCAAATAATGTGTCTTAATTCAACTGAGGGTCAGACTCCATCTAATGTTGCTAGACCCCTCTGTATTACTGTAGTGGTATTGTTGATCATAATCAGTGTGATTTGTTCATTTCTGAATGCTGTCTAATGTATTCCATTGCAGCTGCATGGTACTAAGTTTCTCATTCTGTGCAACTAGTTTGATGTTTTTCTTCAAAACTGGTCTTGTCAGTTGGTATGGCAATTATCTCTTTATAAGAAGACGTAATTCCTGTGACAGTGTGAGATTAGATTAGATTAGATTACTACTTGTTCCATAGATCATGAATACGACACTTCGTAATGATGTAGAATGTGTCAGGTTAATAAAAGGTGTCTATACAAGATATTACATTACACAAAATATTACTTGACACTTTTTTTTTTTCCGCGGTTGGGGAAATTGCCCACTTACTATATCCAAAAATTCATCTAATGAGTAGGAGTTGCTATTAAGAAATTCTTTTAATTTCCTTTTATATGCTATATGGCTATCAGTCAGAGTTTTGATGCTATTAGGTAAGTGACCAATGACTTTTGTGGCAGCATAATTTACCCCCTTCTGAGCCGAAGTTAGATTTAACCTTGAGTAGTGAAGATCATACTTTCTCCTAGTGTTGTAGCCGTGTACAGTGCTATTACTTTTGAATTCGTTCAGATTGTTAATAACAAATTTCTTAAGTGAATATACAGGGTGAAAAGTATTTAAACCGACAAACTCTGGGAGGTTATAGGGGACATCAAAACAAATATTTTTCCCTAATGTCATTTTTTTCCTATGAGGAGTATTTAAACCGGTAGAGGAAGAGTTCTCTGACGACAAATTAATTAAACCAACAAAAAAGTCCAGAGGGGACATATCTGGGGATCAAGCAGGCCATGGTACGGGACCACCTCTGCCAATCCACATTTCTGGGAACCGTCGGTCCAGAAATCAACGCACGACTGAAATGTGCCGGCGCCCCGTCATGTTGAAACCACATGCATTGTCTTGTAGGGAGTGGGACATTTTCCAGCAATTCTGGCAATGCTCTAGCGAGAAAATTGTAATAGTGTCTGCTATTTAATGGCCTGGGTAGCAGATACGGCCCAATTAAACAGTCCCCAACAACACCAACCCACACATTAACGAAGAACCGCACATGATGAGCGCTAGTAACTGTGGCATGTGGGTTATCCTCACTCCAAACATGCGAATTGTGCATGTTGAAGACTCCATCACACCCAAACGTTGCTTCATCGGTAAACAATACAGAGGATGGAAATGTAGGATGCATTTCACAGTGTCCCAGGTACCACTGCGAAAACTGTGCTCTGGGTGGATAATCAACTGGTTCCAGGTTGTAGACACGCTGTAAGTGAAATGGACGTAACAATTGCTCTCGAAGGACTGTTTTTACATTCATCTGATTTGTCTCCATTTTACGTGCAATTGCACGAGTGCTGATTGAAGGATCCTGCTTCATATGCTGCAAGACAGCTTCCTCAAATTGCAACGTTCTTACCGTGCGATGGCATCCCTGTCCAGGTAATCTGCTAAATGACCTGGTCTCATGCAGACTTTGGTACACAGCAGCAAAGGTCGTATGATGCGGGACACAGCGATTAGGATATTGTTGTTGATAAACCCGCTGTGCAGCTTGTCCGTTGTGGTGCGCACCAAGCATGTCAGTGTACTCACTCCAGGTGTATTGCTCCATTAGTAAACAGAGACAATGCGCTCCTACACTGGTGGACAGCAGTTGCCTACAACTGAAGAGCGTAATACACCCTCTAACAACTGAAGATCGTAATACGGCCTCCACCGGTTTAAATAATCCTCATTGGAAAAGATGACATTAGGGAAAATATTTGTTTTGATGTTCCCTACAACCTCCCAGAGTTTGTCGGTTTAAATACTTTTCACCCTTTATATACTGTGAAGCTACAGTGAAGATCCCTAGCTCTTTAAATAAGTGTCAGCAGGATGATCTTGGATGAGCTCCAGCAATTATTCTGATTACATGCTTTTGTGCAATGAACATTCATTTACTCAATGATGAGTTACCCCAGAATATGATGCCATACGAAAGCAGAGAATGAAAATAGGCATGGTAAGCTAATTTACTGAGATGTATATCACCAAAATTTGCAATGACCCTAATAGCATAAGTAGCTGAACTCAAACGTTTCAGCAGATCCTCAGTGTGTTTTTTCCAGTTCAACCCCTCATCAATGCATAGCCCTAGAAATTTTGAATATTCTACCTTAGCTACTGATTTCTGATCGAAGTCTATGTTTATTAATTGTGTCATTCCATTTACTGTGTGGAACTGTATATACTGTGTTTTGTCAAAGTTTAATGAGAGCCCATTTGCAGAGAACTACTTAATGATTTTCTGAAAAACATCATTTACAATTTCACCAGTTAATTCTTGTCTGTTGGGTGTGATAGCTATACTTGTATCATCGGCAAAAAGTACCAGCTTTGCATCTTCATGAGTATAGAATGGCAAGTCATTAATATATATTAAGAACAGCAGAGGACCCAAGACCGAACCTTGCAGCACCCCATTCTTGGTTGTTCCCCAGTTTGAGAAATCACCAGCTTTTTGCATATTATGTGAACTGCTTATTTCAACTTTCTGCACTCTAGCAATCAGGTATGATTTAAACCATTTGAGCACTGTCCCATTCATACCACAGTACTTGAGCTTATCTAGAAGTATTCCATGATTTACACAGTCAAAAGCCTTTGATAGATCACAAAAAATCCCAACGGGTGACTTCCGGTTACTCAGAGCATTTAATATTTCATTAGTGAAAGTATATATAGCATTTTCTGTTGAAAAACCCTTCTGCAAACCAAACTGACATTTTGTTAAAACTTTATTTTTACAAAGGTGTGAAGCTACTCTACAATACATTACTTTTTCAAGAATTTTGGATAAGGCAGTCAGAAGAGAGATTGGGCAGTAGTTGTTGACATCAGACGTATTCCCTTTTTTATGCAGTGAGACTCTCAGTGTCTCAACTTCTCATGCTGTTTGTTGTACTGCCTTTCAAAAAGTATTTGATTCAGTAACACTTATTATGTAAAGTATGATCAAATGGGTTATCAAACAAAATTTCTGACTGGATTCAGGATTTCATTGCAGAAAGGATGCAGCATGTTATCTTGGATGGAGAGTTATCGACAGATGTAGATAGAACTTCAGGCATACACCATGGAATTGTGCTGGGAACTTTGCTGCTCAGACTGTATGTTAATGGCCTTGCAGAAAATATTAATAGTAAACTCATACTTTTCAGCAGATTCCTCAGTTACCTATAATGAAGAACTACTTGAAGAAAGCTATACAAATATTTGGTCAGATCTTGATAAGATTTCAAAGTGGTGGAAAAATTGGCATTTTCCTTTAAATCTTCAGAAATTTAAGATTGCGTACTTCACAAAATGAAAAAATATAGTATTCTCTGCCTACAGTATCAGTTATTCACAATTGGAGTTAATCAACTCATACAAATACTTGAGCATAACAATTTGTAGGATTGTGAACAGGTAAAGCAAGTGGCAGACTTTGGTTCATAGACTGTATTCTAGGAAAATACAATCAGTCTAAAATGAGGATTGCTTAAAAAATTGTGTAACTCATTCTAGAACATTTCACAAGTGTGTGAGCTACATACCAAATAGGACTAACAGGGAATGTTGAATGTATACAAAGATGAACATCATAAATGGTCCCAGGTTTGTTTGGCTCATGGCAGAACATCATGGAGATGGATGAGGCAACTGAACTGGCAGACTATCCCATAAACCCTACCTACAAAGTTTCAAGTACCTGCTTTAAGTGAGGATACAAATACAGTATAACCCCTTCCTACCAAATCATGAAGACAAGATTAGACTAAGTATAGCAGGTACAGAGATGTTAAGCATTCATTCTTTCCACACACCATATGTGAATGTATCTGGGAAAAAGTCTAGCAGCTGTTACCCTCTGACATGCACTTCACAGTGACTTGCAGACTACAGATGTAGATAGAAAAGCAGAAAATATATTGTGTTCCCACAAATCTTTAGGAATAAGAAACAAGTAAAGCAATTCCCTAGTGATCTGGATAAGACTCCCTTGACCTATGGCTTTCTAAGGTATCAGGTAAAAAGAAAAGATATTTACACTGTAAAGCATGTTAACTGTAATGACATTTAACTGTATGTCAGCAGTGTTGGTAAGGCCAGTGGGTGATATCTGTCAAAGATAAATACAGCCAGTATGCTTTCTACATCTACATACATAATCCATTGCAGAGGGTACCTTGTACCATTCCTAGTCAATCTCTTTCCTGATTCTCCAGTTTCTTTCAGCATATTAGTTGATCAAACAGTCTATCAGTGTACTGTCTGTTCATAGTGTCCAAATTTCTGGCCATTGAGTGCTAGTAACTCTCACAATGGCACCCTGGTAAATAGCCAAACAACGCTGAACTTTACTAGGATGTCTAAATCCTTCAGCCTGAAGTTGTTGAGGAATTTTAGAATATCCACAGAATTGCAGACATGATGTGGACAGTTACCCACATGGACTCCCTAAGGTCCAAATACAGTGGGTGTCATTGTGCATTATCGTCAACAACACCAGGGTTCATAAATACATATTTCCTGGCAAAATACCTGAAAGACATATTCAGCTCTCATGTGGATAAACACCCACATCACATCTACAGTTCTGTAAAACTACCTAGTGACTTATTTGTTTTGAATGATTTATTTATTTGTTAGCACTCATAAATGAATACTTTCATTTATAGCTAATAACTTACTGGACATGTTATCTCAAAACAACTGTGATTAAAAGAGTTCTCACATGAATCACAATTCCATATGTACCATTTTGCTCGCTTCTTCATGGTGTGCCTGCTACCATTACTATCCTGTCCCACACTGGGAAGTTATGGCCCCATTAAAGACTTGCTTTTATCAACTACATTAGTGAGTTTTGTTAACTACATTATATGGCCAAAAGTCTCTTGGCACGCTACTGAACATAGATTGTGACATATCAGTCTATATATGTGAGAATATGTTTTTTAGAGCAATAAAAATGGAGACCCAGACAGATGTATCTGGATCTGGCAGATATTATGTACCTTGAGTATGTTTTAAGATGTTACAATTTGATGGAGTGATGTGATGACCTGATTTGAGTTTGGACTGCTAATTTTGTCAATGTGAAAATGAATGCAGGTATTTTTGAAAATATTTTAGATAATACCATTCTTTCCACACTATGGTAACAACTTGTAGTCAGCTGTCTTCTGTATCTGTGTGATAATGTCCCTGCTCAAAGAACATGGATTGTTGTATCTAACAAACCCAAGTGTGTTTGCTGGATTATCCCACCTACAAAGCCTTCCAATGGGAAGTACCAGTTGTGTTGCAGTTAAATTTGCTTCAAAATTGGCAACCATTACTACTATGCTTCATGAAGAATTGAGACAAATTCCACTTTCTTTGTATCAATGTGAATGAGAAAGTGTTATAACGTCAAGTTGAACACATATATTTCAAAACGACACAATACATGTAAGTCACTGAGCAAGTTGACAAAGCACGACATGTGAACATGGTGACATTCAAATGAGCACTGAGTCCAAGTCTAGTGGCCCCGGGCTGGCTGGCCGCTTAGGTGGCGCAGCTGTTGCATGGCTGTCAGACAGCGCCGCATGTAGAGGACATGCATAATTGCGCAGCGGCACTTTGAATGATTGGCAAGTCACAACACTTTTCCCCCCTTTGAAATTTTTGCACTGGTCTTGATGGAGGTGGCCTGTAGATTGCTAATGTCCATAGGTGTTGTTTGACTGGCTGTAAAGTCTCGAGGAGGAGGCTTCCCGTACGGACGGAAGTGTCCCCGATGATAACGGGTTGAGATGACAGGAGACGTAGGGGTCGAATCTGCCGGGGCCCCGTGCACCAATCTGCTCATTACAGCAAGTCTGGTTGATATAGAAGGAGACATGGGCAATGTGTCAGCCTCCGTAGGAGAAGGAGGTGAGTAGAGTTGCTCCGACAGATGATGGTCATCCGGTTCCTGCATGGGCACGTCTCCTGGTGGCGTCTGTTCTTGTACTGGCACCGAGATGACGGTGAGAGGGCTGCGTTGTGAGCAATGAGAGATGCCAAGATCCCAAGCGTCAGCTAGAGCCGAAGGTGGTGTAGCGGCATTCAGAACAGGCGTTGCCGGCACACGAGGCCGAAGCTGGTCCGAATGACTCACTGCAACACCCATGTCCGTCTGGATTTCATACAGGTGTCAGCCATGGTGTCGTAACATGCGGCCCGGACTCCATTTTGGCTGCCTGCCATTTCCCCATACCCATACAAGGTCGTCGGTGGTGAACCTGCCAAGCGAAGGCACCCGCGGCCATGAGGTGGAAGGCTGCAGAAGATGGAGTAGCGTGCGGGGCTGTCAGCCATGTAAGAGCTCAGCTGGGCTGTGGTTGCCCATGGGTGTGAAACGGTAAGAAGCCAGAAATTGGAGAAGCGCATCATCATCATCAGCAGCAGAAGAAGTCAGGAGTTTCCTCATCTGAGCCTTAAATGTGCGGACCAGTCGTTCAGCCTCACCGTTTGATTGTGGATGGAACAGAGGGGCCGTGACATGCATGATGCCGTGACGAGCAAAAAAATCCACAAATTTGGAAGAGGCAAATTGCGGACCATTATCAGTAACAAGAGTAGAGGGAAGGCCTTCCAAAGAAAAAATGCAGGCGAGAGCATTTGTGGTTGCTGCGGTGGTAGGCGACGTACAACAGACAATGAAAGGAAAGTTAGAGTAGGCGTCAATTATGAGTAGCCAATAAGTACCTAAAAAAGGTCCCGCGATGTCAGCAGGGCGTCTCAGGCGAAGGCCACGGTGACAAAGATGACTTCGGGGCGACGGCCTGTGACGCACAAGGGCCGCAGGCAGCGACCATGTGTGCTATTTCAGAGTCGATGCCAGGCCAGTACACATGACGGCGCGCCAGAGATTTTGTGCGAGAGACACCCCAGTGCCCTTGCTGAAGAAGGCGCAAGACCGAAGCACGCAAAGATGCAGGTACCACAACTCGCGGCGAAGCATTGTCGGTGGAAAGGAGGATAACACCATCCCTAACCATGAGACGGTAGCGCAAAGCGTAGTAGTTCCGCAACGGATCAGGAGTTTTAGTGGACAGACGATCTGGCCAACCCTTCTGAATACAGCGTAAAACCCGGGAGAGGGTAGGGTCAGAACCCGTAGCAGCCGCCAGCCGGTCCCCGGCATGGGGAATCCATCCACAACCTGCTGCTCGGCAACATCCAGGTGGAAACACAAAAGTTCATCCCTATCGAATGCCATATCAGGACCCATGGGAAGGCGAGACAGAGCATCAGCATTCGCATGTTGAGCGGTCAGCCGGAAATGAATCTCATAATTGAAAGGAGACAAGTAGAGAGCCCAACGCTGGAAGTAGTGTGCAGCCTTGTCGGGAAGTGACGTTGATGGATGAAGCAAGGAAACAAGTGGTTTGTAATCCGTAACAAGATGAAATTTGGATCCATAGAGAAAAATGCCAAACTTATGAAGAGCATAAATAATGGCCAAAGCTTCTTTTTCAATTTGAGAATTCTTTTGTTGGGCATCTGTGAGCGTTTTGGAGGCATGAGCAATGGGTTGTTGAGAACCGTCAGAAAAACGGTGCGCAAGGACTGCACCAACCCCGTATTGAGAGGCGTCCGTGGCAAGAACGAGATGTTGGCTAGGTCGATAAGTAGCCAGGCACGGGGCCTGTTTCGGCATTGTCTTCAATTTTTGCAAAGCCGCATCACATGACGCGGACCAGTGAAAAGACACGTTTTTATGCAACAGGCGATGCAACGACTGAGCCACCAAAGCTGCAGATGGTAAAAACCTGTGGTAATATGCTATTTTCCCCAAGAAAGCCTGCAGTTCCTTAACAGATGTAGGGCGAGGAACGGCATTGATCGCAGCGACAGTTTGCTGAAGCGGACGTATACCATCCCAATCTGATTCGCAAGCATTGGTATTGATAGAGGCCGAAAGGCGTGTTAAGGACCAGAAACTGCCGGGAAGCAGCGTCGAGAGGAAGTTGATGAAAAGCTTCTGAAAGATCAATTTTAGAAAAATACTGGCCTCCAGCAAGTTTAGTAAACAATTCTTCAGGTCGGAGCATAGGGTAAGTGTCAATGAGGGATTGAGCATTTACAGTGGCTTTAAAATCACCACAGAATGAATATCACCATTTGGCTTAGCAACGACAACGACAGGAGAGGACCTTTCACTGGAGGTGAGAGGAAGCGAGACCCCTGAAGTAGTGAGACAATCCAGCTCCTGTTTTACCCGATCACGAAGGGCCACAGGACTGGGCTGAGCCCGAAAAATCTTAGGCCGAGCAGTGGGTATTAAGCGTGATATGAGCTTCAAAGTCATTTGCACGGCCTAACCCAGGAGAAAAAATGGACGAAAATGTCGTCGACAAGGAATCTAATTGAGCATAAGGAATAGCATCAGAGATGATTTTGACAGAGTCATCTATGGAGAACCCAAAAATGTGAAAGGCATCGAAACAAAAAAGATTCTCTGCATTACTCTGGTCGACCACAAATATGGGAACAGTGTGAACGACGGATTTGTAAGATACCTCAGCATTAAATTGTCCCAAGAGAGAAATCTTCTGTGTATTGTACGTCCGTAGTTGCCGAGTGACAGGTGATAGGAGTGGAGAACCCAACTGATGATACATCTGAGAATTAATGATAGTGGCAGCAGAACCAGTATCCACCTGCATGTGAACATCCCTACCAAGGATTTGGACAGTGAGGAATAACTTCCCTGAAAGGGAAGAAGTGCAATTGACAGACAACACAGAAGCAGAATCAGTGTCATGTTCATGAACATCATGGATGCGATCGGATTTGCAAACAGAAGACACATGACCCTTCTTTTTGCAACTGACACACACGGCCCAATGTTGGGGACAATCCTCCCGTGAATGTTTTGTAAAACACTGCGGACATAAAGGAAGTTGCCAGGGGTTTTGCTGCAGTTTCTTAGATAGTTGTTTACGGCTAGGCCGAGGCTACGCGTGGGAGCGTACTGGTCGGTGGGGACACGCCGCATGCATTCATCAACAGCGCACAGAGGTTGTATTTCCCCGACGTCACCCCACGCCTCTATTTGTGCCACAGCGGCACGAGAAATTTCAAAAGACTGCGCAATGGAGAGGACTTCATCTAGAGTCGGATTTGCCAACTGTAGGGCACATTGCCTAACTTCTTTGTCGGGTTCCGAGTAGATAATAGCATTCCGTACCATGGAAGCGGCATAGGATTCTTTGTGAACGTCAGTAACAAATTGACACTTTCAACTGAGGCCATGAAGTTCAGCAGCCCAAGCGTGATAGGATTGATGCGGTTGTTTTTGACAACGATAAAAGGCAACACGAGAGGCTATCACATGTGTTTGCTTTTGGAAATAGACTGGCAGAAGTGAGCACATTTCAGCAAAGGACAAAGACGCAGGATCTTTCAAAGGGGCCAATTGTGACAACAACCGATACATTTGAGGTGAAATCCATGAAAGGAACACAGACTTACATGTTTGTTCATCCGTGACATGAAATGCCAAGAAGTACTGTCGAAGACGTTTTTCGTAATCAGACCAATCTTCCGCCGTCTCGTTGTAAGGAGGAAAAGGAGGTATAGACAACAACGAGAAATGGCCCGCATTTGATGCCGCGATGAAATTGCGAATCGCCGATGTTAGAAGTGTTTGCTGTTCAATGAGACATTGCAATAGTTGCTCTACGGTAGCCATCGAAACCAGCGGGTCAACGATGAAAAGCAAAAATCCACTACCTCGTCGCCAATTGTTATAACTTCAAGTTGAACACATATATTTCAAAATGACACAATACCTGTAAGTCACTGAGAAAGTTGACAAAGCACAACATGTGAACATGGTGACATTCAAATGAGCACTGAGTCCAAGTCTAGTGGCCGCTGGCTGGCTGGCCACTTAGGTGGCGCAGCTGCTGCATGGCTGTCAGACAGTGCCGCATGTAGAGGACGCGCATAATTGCGCGGCGGCACATTGAATGATTGGCGAGTCACAAGAGAAAGCTCTCCTGAAGATTAAACACAGTAATTATGGTAAGAGAACACAGTTAGCTGGCATATTTTGGATTGATAGTATAGGGCATCTAGAGACTTCAAGTGGTGTACCATACTTTCATTATGTTGGGTGTGTGTATATTTTTAGTTTTCAAAATGTTCTTGATATTGTTCATACCTTGTGAAGTCCACTGTTGTAATGAAAAAATGTCAATTTCTTACATTACTTTTTAATATTTTTTTGTTCCCTACATTTTTTAATACAATGCCTATCACATCAAAAACACATGTCAATGGAAGTTTACAAACAAACCAGCAAATTCTAGGAAATGTGAGTGACATGTAACTGAATGACTGCTAAGGGCACACAAGGAGTTCATAAATGCAATATTAAATAACTTTTTTCCAAGAATTATCAGAGAAATTTTCTACCTTGTGATATTAGTATGAATTGTCTAACATGATGTCACAGTTGCTGAAAAATTTGAAATTACAACACAGAATTCCAGAACAACAAAAATATATGTGCAGCACTTTCTTTGACATCATTTATGTCAGAAAATCAGTTTTCTTTGGAAGATTTTTTCTTCAATTTGAAAAGGAAAATATTCCACTGAATAATGTTCAAAATATGGAAGGCTGACACATGAATAGGAAACCTAGCCCCCTTGTTGTTACTCACCAAGAACAATAAAACAGCTGTACTACATTCAGGCCATTGGCCATTGTCTTTTTCAAAACAAATCTTTATTTCTCCCCACTTTTCATGGCTTCTGCCACAATTATATCATGAGAAACTGTGTCAATAACTTATTGGCTGCCAATGAAGAGTGTTGAATACTGTCAGGAATTAAAACACATAACTAATGTTCTGCTTACAGATTTCTTCAGTGTTCTAAAATCAACATCATGCTACTCTTGCCAAGGCAAATGCAACAACAACTACTTCAAAGAAAGACAAAATTACACAGTAGCACAGATGTCACGTATATAATAAAATATTAAATTGTAATTTATACAATTTTCAACACACTCCAGCAATGTTCATATTTTATTACTGATCAGAGATTTAACAAAAGTCATTCCAATCAAAGTTTATTCTTGATAATATCTTCACTGGCAAATCCTCAGTAAAAATGTCTGTTGCCTGATCTTGTGCTCAAACATATTTTATAGTGATCTTTTTCTCAATGACTAACTGTTGTGCATAGTGGTAAAGTGTTTCAGTATGTTTAGAACATTCTAGTCAATTTTTCACCTGCATGATCAGTGCCACTACAAGCTTCTGTAGGAGAAATCTTCTTTTTTCTAAACTGAACAGATAGTGAAGAATTTGTTAAACCAATGTAAGGTGAACTTCAGCAGGTGAATCTCATGCTCTAGAAGCAGCATATGTTATATCTAGTCATGTTCCCAGTGTTAAATATGCGAGACCATTAATAATCTCTTGGTTAGTGCCAGTATCAGCATTTGGCAGTGAATCATCATGTATTCATTCAGGTTCAAACAGTTAAGATAATGGAATTGTACCAGTCATACCATATCTTACCAACACACTTTTTGCATATGCAGTTTGATTAATCTTCACACAATTTTCAAATCTTTGGATTTGAAGGCAAAGATAACAATTCACTTTACTGTCCACAATATCAAACTTTTCTTGTAATTATTTTGTGCAACTATGAACCATTCCATCATGAATCCATCATCCACATGAAATAAAAGGATTAAATTTTCATTAAAATACATACATGGATTGGCTCTGCTGTGCCATAAATTTGATTTCTTAAGGCAGTACCAACATTTTTCTGCTTCCTTCAATCCATATAAGCTTCGAAGCAATCTGCACACATGAACTGTACCATCATCATACTGTAACCCTCATTACCTAATTATAGGAATAAATTTTTCACAAAAATCGACTCTTGGCCTGGAACTAAAACCTTTTGCTACTAATCATGCATTGTACCAGACAATATCATTGTTATTATTTTACTTTGTTACAAACACCCATTGATTACTAAGAGTTCTCCTTCTGGCTGATAAATCAACTAGTTTCTAGGTAGTAAACTTTTGATGTGAGTGCACTTCTTAATCCATTGCAGCTTACCAATTTTCTGCATCTGAAGACATCACTGCTTCATTAAAGTCTTTCAGAATATCCCTCAGGATCATCATCTTCATTTGCTCAAGTTCATCTTGGTTATGTATTGGCCTTCTAATCATTTCTGTATTTTTCAAAACTCATTGTCCATCTATATTTTCAACTCCATTTAAGGAAAGGTCTTTTGCACCTTCAGTCACTCCATCATGAGCATGATAATCCAGTCCCTTAGTATTTTCTTCTAAGGTATCCTCATCACTCAGATTACATGATGTGGCTCGTGTAAAGCCATTCATAGTTTAGATGTCATCTAATTTGGGAACATCACTCTTCAAAGGTTGTTGTAATATTTCATTCCTGAATCTCACATCTCAGCTGACAATAAGTGAATGCATGTCTGGAAGGTTTATACAGTCATCATAGCCAGCTATATAGCCTTTCAAAGATTTGGCATCAAACTTCTTCCATTTCTGTTCTGCAGTCTGGACAAAGCATTCTGTCCCAGATACTTTCAGACGACAAAATTGATACCTCTTTCTAAAAAAAAATTCAATAGGTGTTTTCCCTTTCATCTTTTTTGAACCAGTTTGGTTAAGAGTATGAACTGCAGCAAGTACAGCTTCATCCCACAATGCTTTTTGGAATATGCCTTGCTGACTGAAGGCATGAATGAACCATCACGCAGATAATCTGTTCTTATGTTCAGCAACTCTATTTGGCTGTCTTTTATATGATATAATCAAAGAATGTTTCAACCCAACTGACCCACCACACTTTTTTACATCACAGTTATCAAACTCTTCGCCACTATGTGTTCATAATTCTTTAATATTCAGTTGAGCTTGTGTTTTCACTATCTCAATAAATGTTGGTAACTTCTGTCTAACATCATCTTTTTGCCTTGAAAGATATGTCACACTAAAACCAGAAATATCCTTAAAAACAAAAAAATATTGATAGTCAGTTAAACCCTTTTGTTCTACTGGTCCACAGAAATTGTCTGAGGCTAATTCTTCTGGGCTAGTTGATTTATAGACTCAGTTACCAAAAACTAGCTGATGTTTACCTAGCATACAACATCCATAAAATTCACCATCGACTTTTACAGCAACACCATTCACTGTCAACACTGATTGTACATGGCATTTACTCTGGTATCCAAATTTTTCATGCCACATTTGAAGAGTATCAGGAGCTCCTTTTACAACAAAAGATTTTTCTTGCTGGATTACTTTCGCTGCCAAATAATAAAGTTCATTCTTGCTTTCAGTGTTGTAGGAAAGTTCTTGTAGAATGTAAATACTTTTGGGTCAAAGGAGACTACTTACCAAAAAGCAGAAGTATTGAGTTATTAATAGGCTCATACAAAGGAAAGAAAATTGCTAGCTTTTGCAGTTATTCTTTGGCAAGCTATAGTAAAATACCAACACACACACGCACGCACGCACGCACGCGCACACACACACACACACACACACACACACACACACACACACACACACACGCAAGCATGCACGCCTACACCCCCTACATGATACCAACTCAACTAACAGGGTGAATACTGTTTCTTGTCAGGCAGACTAGTTGTGGTGTGGGTTGTATTTGGTGTGGTAGATAGAGGGTGAGGTAGATGGGAGACAGGGAGAGGCACTGGGGTTGGCTGGGCAGGGGTGAAAGGCCAGAGGTAGGGGAAACTGTTGGGTGGAGGGTGTAAGGACAGTGGGTTACCTCAGATTGAGACCAGGACTATCACGGGAGTGGACGATGTGTTGTAAGGATAACTCTGATCTGCTTAGTTCAGAAAAACTGGTGGTGGATGGAAGGATCCAGATGGCTCAGGTTGTAAAGCAGCTACTGATGCTTTCAGTTAAGGCAACAGCAATTGATATGTTGTCACTGTAAAATACCAATATTTTACCAGCATTTTTGATAGTTTGATCAATATCTTTTTCTCCATCCTTTCTGATAGACAATAATTACAAGTACCATCTGGATAGTACCACACATCTTCAAAATATCATCTAGTCTCCCTTTTTCCATCAAAAGTTTTGACATCTATATGGCCACTTCCAAATGATTTGATGTGCAGGTTATTTGGTTTATCAAAAGGACTGTATGAAACAGACCATCTCAGTGGTTTTTTTTTTTTTTTGTGTGATGTGTTGCACCACTATCAGTGTACCATTTATCACACACTGGTATACCTAAATTTTGAATCAGATATCTCAGGCAACACCTTTCTTAGAATTACTTCTGATGGTATTTTCACAACTGATAACATTCAATAACCACCACAACTAAGACAGTTCCTGGGTAGATTACCTATACCTCTGCATTTAAAACACACTAAACCTCTGTTGCAGTCTTTCAAAATGTGCCCATTTTTACCATAGGAAAAACACTTGCTCACATCTTGTTTGCTTCAGTTTTGCCCTATTTCCACACTAACAATTTTATTTCTGCCCTGTTGCTGTGCTGATATACATTCCTTGGATTTTGCAAAAAATTCAGTTGCTAAACTTGCTTAATTTCTTCCTTGTGTTTGCAACTCATAATTCAGACATATTTTCTGCAGTTTATGCTACATTTTGTATACTAGTGGAATATCATACCAAGTCACATAAATGTGATTGAATTCTTTTGGCACTGCCTGAAGAAAATATGCATACAAACCAGCTGCACATAATGGTTTATTTAGCAAAGATATCTTTGCCAGAAAGTCATAAAATTTTGCTAAATGACCTTGCATACCACCTGACCATTCCCATTCAGTATTATGAAACTTATATCATGACACATTGATATTTCCTTCAGATTAACTATCATAGATCTAGTGCAAGTTTTCCCATACATCTTTTGCAGGTTCACATATGGTAACACAGAGTAATGGTTTTGTATCTAGTGACAAAATGAGACATTTTTTCCATTTTGGAATTTGCTTCCATTCAAATAGCTAATTTTGCAACATAACCTTCAATTTTTGATTCTGGTTTGATTAGAATACCACTTATCACATCATAAACAGTGTCACATCTCAAAATAACCTTCATGTTTCCCACCAATTAATTTTTCAGCTTTTTGTTTTTTATTCAGTCATGATTTTTGTCTTGTCCACTCCACCAACTGGAGTGTTTTTCTAATTCTGTGTCCTCTTTCAAATATGCAAAGATATGTATGACTTCGTAAGTTGCCCACAATAATGTGGTATAAAATCACAGGTTGTTTACTTGAATTCCCCTTCTCTTATGACACTTTATTGAACTATATCTCTCAATTATTCATCAAATCAATGTTTAGCAGAACATCGCACATCTGTTACCATGTCAGGAATTAAAATACCTAGCAAATATGCTGCTTAAACAAAGATTTTTCCAGTGTTGTTAAATCAACATCAAGTTACTCTTTGCAACACAAACACAATAACAACAACAACTAGGAACTTCAAAGAAAGACAGATTACACAGTAACACAGATATCATTTCATAGATAATAAAATATGAAATTATAATTTATACAGTCTTCAACAAATAAAACTTTTTAATTTAATTTGATTGTAATGAAGGACCAGAATTCAGTAGTCAGAAAAGGATAAGAAGGACAACATGGACTGCGGGAGAGGAATGACAGGGGATGGTGGTTCATAGAATCATGCACTGAGCACAATTTAATCACTGCTAATACTTGGTTTGAAAATCATGAAAGGAGGTTTATTCATGGAAGAGACCTGGAGACACCAGAATGTTTCCAATAGATTACATCTTGTTAAGACACAGATTTTAAACCCAGATTTTAAACTGCACAACATTTTCATGCACTGATGTGGGCTCTAACCACAATTTATTACTTATGAACTGCAGATTACAACTGAATAAATTTCAGAAAAGTAGGAAATTGAGGAATTGGTACCTGGATAACTTGAAAGTACCTAATATTGCAGAGTTTCAAAGAGAGTATTACGGTATGTCCGATTGAAACAACAGTAAGGGATACAATAGATGATGAATGAGTAGTATTAAGAGATGAAATAGTGAAGGCAGCAGATCCTTGGATAATGCACAAGATATTGAATCTAACTGGCAAAAGGCAAAGATATAAAAATGCAGAAAATGAAGCACGTAACAGGCAATACAAATGTGTCAAAAATTATACTGGCACAAAGTTCAAATTTGCTAAAGCAGGAATGGCTCACATACAAATGCAAGGATTTAGAAACAGGTGTAATGAGAGGAAAGATAGAATCTCCCTATAGGAAAATTAAAGAGACTATTGGAGAAAGATGAAGTGCATGTGTGAGTCCTAAGAGTTCAGAAGGCAATCTTGTATTAAGCAAAGAAGGGAATGCTGGGAGGAAGTCATAGAGGGCTTATATAAGAGAAGCAGACTTGACGATGATGTTACAGAAACAGAAAAATATGTAAATGAAAATGAGGTGGAAGATATGGTACTGTGAGAAGAATTTGAGAGAACTATGAAAAATGTAAGTCAAAATGAGTCCGCTGGAGTAGGTGACATTGCCTTAACTATTAAGATCACTGGGAGACCCAGCCATGACAAAATTATTCTACCATGCATGCAAATATACCAAAAGAGTGAAATACGCTCATACTTTGAGAAGAATGTCGTAATTTCTATTCCTCAGAAGACAGGCACTTACAGGTGTGAATATCACAAAACTTAAGTTTAATAAGTTATGGTTACACAATATTGACATGATTTGTTTACAGCAGAGTGGAAAAACTGGTAATAACCAATTTGGGGAAGGTCATTTTGGCTTCTGGGCAAATGTAGGAAAGCATGAGGCCACTGACCCTACAGTGTATTTTGGAAGACAGACTGAAAAAAAGCAAATCTATATTTATAGCATTTGTAGATTTACCAAAAGATTTTTATGGGTAAAATAGAGGGAGCCAAAGGTTATCTACAATTTATATGGAAACTTGCAGTTATAATAGGAGTAGGACACAAAGGGAAGCAGTGATTGAAAAAGGAGTGAGACAGGTTTGTAGCCTATATCCAGTGTAACTCAGTTTGTACACTGAACAAGAAGTAAAAGATGCCAAGGAGAAATTTGGAGAGGCAATTATAGTTCAGGGAGAAGAAATAAAAATTGAAGTTTCCAATAACACTGTAATTCTATCAGAGATGGCAAAGGACTTGCAAGAGATATAAAATGTGCCTGGCAACAGAAAAAAATTGTTTCTGAAAAGACAAATTTGCTAACACTGAATATAAATTTAAGTCTTAGTAAGTCTTTTTTGAAGATATTTGTACTCAATGCAGCCATGTATGGAAGTGCATTGTAAGCAATAAGCAGTTTAGACAAGAGTAGAATGGAAGCTTTTGAAGTGTGATGCTACAGAAGAATTCTGAAGATTATGTGACTAGATCAAATAACTGATGAGGAGGTACTGAATCAAATGGGAGAAAGAAGAAATCTGTGGTGCAATCTGACTAAAAAGATGGGATTTGTTGATAGAACATATTCTGAGGCATCAAGGAAATGTCAGTTTGCTAACAGAAGGAAGTGTGGGTGGTAAAAATTGCAAAGAGAGACGAAGCAGATTCAAATGGATGTAGGTTTCAGTAGTTATGCAGAGATTAGGACGCTGTCACAGAACAGACTAGTGTGAAGAGCTGCATCAAACTAGTCTTGGGGGTGAAGACCACAAAAACAGGAAAACTGCTCACCAAAGCACTGCATGGTCATGTCTTTATAGACATGTGACACTTTTAATCATGAATTTGACAAACTGAAAATTGACTATAAAAATTATAAATATACGTTACCACAAGGAGAAACATTACTTTTTTTTCATGCTATCTTAAACATCACAAAAATTGACTTGTAAATAATAGATTTTAGCTATCAGTCATCCTTTTTGAATGTTATTGGCAGATCTAGATTTCAGCTAGAAACTAGCCATTCTCAATGCACTTTCATTTTTGTATTCAATGAACTGTGGATGAAGCCCGAGCAACAGGCGTTACATGCTTTGATCCAAAATGATAGTGCATTGAGAATGTCTAGTTTCTAGCTGAAATCTAGATCTGCCAATAGCATTTAAAAATGACAACTGATAGCTGAAATCTATTATTTACAAGTCAATATAACAGTCACTGCGTGCAACAGCCTTCTGAATGGAAGGTAACCTGATCACAAAAATTTCTGGATGCTGCAAATTTCAATACGTGCAAAGCAGTGCCAACAACAGATCTCTTCATCTGGACTATCAGTATTTGACACATGACAATCATAATCCCTAAGCCAGTGTATTTTAGCAACACACCTCATAATTTTAAAAAAGTAGGTGACTGAATTTCATTTCTAATTATTTTTCATGTTTGGGTAGACGTTATGAAAGCTTGATTAAAAAGGACTTTACCTGCAGATTGAATGTTTATGTGAAATTCCTAAATGGGAAAATTCATAAAATAAGGGAAACACAATAATTTACCAAAAGAGGATTGGTGTGTGTCACACAGAAACACCAAACAGAAAACAGTTAACACTAGCTTTCAACCTTTTGCTCTTCTTCTAGTAGGAACACACACACACACACACACACACACACACACACACACACACACACACACACACACACACACATGTCAACTGAACCCTACATACAGTTCAGTGAACCTTTATGTCAGTAGAGAAACTACTGTATTTGAAGTATGAGCCACAAGCAACTACATTTGATGAACTGATTACATAAAAATATTTGCAGTCATTATGGCTCTCGAACAATAGATGCACTACATTTTGTGTTTCATAATGTGAGAAAATACTGCTTATTGTCAGTTATCTTTCACTAGACTGATATAACATATATTTCAGTTGTTTCCTTCTGTTCAAAATTCTTTATTTTACACATGGCTGCAACCTCATTACTGATCCAAAAACATTTATTCAGACTATGTTTTATTTTACCAGACAGTTGAAAAAATATTATTTTCACATGTATGTCAGCAACATTTCACTACAAGACTATGTAAGGAATCAGTACTCTCAAAACTGTAACTAATATTTTCCCCATGCTCTGAGCAATTTAAAACACTTATATACTGACAAGCAGGAAGTAAGATTACAAAATGAAATGATAAGGGAGGAAAGATCACACTTATTTCAATAGTAACTTTAAGAGAAAAGTAAGGATTTATTCAAGAAAAGATCAATATTCAGACAGTTGACTGGAAACAGCATTAACATACATTACGGCTTAAAATCTGCCATCATTCACATTGCATTGCATGTACCACACTGGTTCTTAAATAAATACATTTTTGTAGAGTTGTTATTGTTGGTACAAGATCATCAGTAATTATTTCCACAGACAGTTCGGGAGGTCTTTGCGCCTTCACCTCATCTGCTGGCATCCTCCCAAGCATCATCTCTGCCTCCATCACGTCTCCAGCCAGTGATAAAAGCAGCCCCAGCAGTCACTTCTTCAGCAGGAGGGGGCCTGTGGTCCCTCGGTCGTGGAGTGCGAGCTACGACAGTCTCAAGAGGAAGGAAACCTCCAGAGACATCTCATCCACAACAGCAAGTAGTAATCGTCTCATCACCAGACTCTCCGACAAGTGAGGAATCGTCACCTTCACCATCACCTGAATCAGAGGTGAAGAAGGCGGTGCCACCATTAACACTTCAGCAACGCACGAGCACGTTGCGGAAAAGCTCCTCTGTGAAGAAGTCTGGAGAATTCCCAGGAAGTCTGGTAGGTGCTGACAGCTTGCTCACTCCTGCAGGCAGGAGTGTGGAGGGAGAAGCTCTTGGAAATTTAACAGAAGACCAACAGCAACATCAAATTCAGACACCTACATCTTCCACAACAACAGAAGATTCCAGAAAAGAAGGAGGACGAGAGGCGGATGAAGAAGGGAGTGATGAAGTTAAAGAAGAAGATGGCGATGATGAAGATGGCACGTGTATCGAAGATATTCGTGCCACACGAATGGAAGAAGAATAGCAGAGCAAGAAATGAGAGAAATTGAGTATGTCTGAAAGATAAAACTGTTCTTATGTACACATTTATTCTAATACACAATGTACATGTAAAGAGGACAGGGTGTACAATTGATTCACAATGCTCATTTAGTAATTAAAGCTGTTTTCTATGTAATGTTTTTATTTGTATTAAATCAATTCATTTGTACATATTTGCATACTAGTGTAATTCATGTGAAACATGGTTCATTGCATTACAGACAATGCCATATTTTACTAAAATGCATCAAAATGACTGACAATGCCATTTACAGCTATCTGCAGAACAAACACTATTTTTGTGTTACTAACTCAAAATATTTATTTCATAAATGACATTTTATGTATAAAATTATTGAGTTACTGGAACATTTGTTAAACATGTTAGTTCAACTGGTTCCATATAGCAGATTTAATGGTTCATATGTTGTACAGTCTGCAGTGAAGGGGCAATTACTGTTTACTGTTCAGCTCATTATCAATCCTATAATCAACTTAGTTGGAATATACTTTTGTACATAACTAATTTAATGAAGCTGACAGGCATGTGTTATCACAAAATAAATAATGCCTGTCAGTTTTAAGTGTTTAAAAGACCAAATGAAAACTGCCATAATGTATTATTAAGTAAGGAAATATAAATACTGAGGAGATGGACAATTTTATTCGTATATAATTGAATGTTTAATGTGTGTATGTGTTATGTAGGACTGTGGTACGATTAAAAGCAATTCTAGTTCAAAAACAAGTATTTATCACACCATAAATTATAATATATGAATATCTGCTTGCCAGCTAGAATGTGGCTTGAATGCAACACACTGACATTTATTAGCTGTACAAAATTTGAATGTTGTATAATTAATTGAAAATTTGTGGCATTAAATGGTTTCAGTGTTGTATTGCAGCCAATCAATTACTACTATTTTCAATGAGTTGAATTATGTAAATAATATTATGTGTATGTATAATTTACATTCTGCAGTAGAATGAGAAAACATCTTACAAATTTATTTCCATTCACATTTATGTACATCGAATTAAATGCACATGGAAGTAAATTTTTGGATAACTCCTTTATGTACCACGTTAAACTTCTGGAAAAATTTATGTTATCTGGAAAAGTTTAATTTAATAATTTGTTTAAGTAAATATTTTCATAAAAAATATTGTTTAAACTGGATAATTATGTTATGAGTGCTCTCTGTCTTGTTCTGATTGAAAATTATTTCAGTTACTTGTCTACTTGCATGAGCACCAACTTCTTGACATTATTGGGTGGTGTATAATGCAGTTAAACTGCTGGACTTATTATTATGCACATATTTGTTACTTGACACTCATTGGTAAGAGTGATTTATTTTGTAACCAGTCACTTACTTTGCATAATACTTTGAGAATGGAAAAAATGAGTAAGTCACACACAAAGTTACATTTCACTCAATTTCAGATTTCACATGTGATATATAATTTGTTTATAATCCCATTCACCATTCACAATGATTGTTGCCTGTGAAATTATTGGTAGCTGCTTGTCAGCTTTTTCCGACTTTTATGTAATTCCAGAGACTAAAAAGCCTAGCACCTCTCTATATTTTCAGTTTTCTCACCTTTTCTATTTGGCTTACATTCCACATATTTTAAATTAAAGAATTTGGCCTTGGCTGTTATTACTGACTACAGAGTATTGCTGAAAGGATTATAGACATTGCCCAGTAGATATTCTCCTACTCATAAATTATGATGTCCAAAATGTGCAATCTTTTACTCCTAAAAGTCATATTTTTATTAATCAATGGTACAATACAGGCATATGTGTGAGCTAATCATCTTACATATTTAGCAACATACTCTCCCCACAACCTCACCAAGTGTTGATAGTATTCCTAATTTAGTCTATTAAAATCAGAGGTGGCTCTTGGTATCTATATTAACAAAGGCTGCGAATCTGCTAATAATGTACTCAGCTTCATTGTATCAGACAGTCCCATATGTATATATATCCTGCAATTATGTCTCAAAATGAAAATTGTCAAAATGTACCCTAAGAAACAGAAAGAAACATGCAGGTAAAGCACACTTTATCAAACAAATGCTGTTAGCAAGCAAGGACCTTCTTAGTAACTGAAAGTAAGAACACATATTTTACACCCTGATTTCATCTAATCATTTATGAAACACTTGTTCAGTAATGAACATTTATAAACCTTACATCCTTTTAATAAAGGGGATAGAGTCACCAGTACAAGAAATAAAGAAGTATCCCAAACACTATCAAAACTATGATATTAAACATCTCTTAGAAATGCATCAAAGCATGACAGAAAGTTACAGATATGGAGTTCAAGAGTGAAATTTTAGTCACTCTGTTGATTTGCCTTCATTGCAAGCAGTGGAATACGAAAATCATGTGGAGATTGTGATAAGAGTCCTTTAGTCTCCTCTAGTTGTGCCTTCTAGAATCCCATACGAGACGTACTCCATAAAAGCCACACTTCCAAACTTCTGCTAGATTGAGCTAACCAGCATTTCATGGTACAGCTTTAAGACTAATTTTAAAAACTATTTCCTAAACATCACTCAGTATCAACAGCTCTAAAAATTTTGACTGTGATGAGTTAAACCCATAAGGATAATATTCAAAATGCTTCTTCTTAATCTGAGTTCAATAATGCATCAATAATAAAATATATTGTAAAATATTTTTGTAGCGATTCCATGTCACAGCCTTTAAACTATGAGCCATGCCTGATTAAAAGTTACACCACATAAATGCTTGGTTACCGAGTGGTCTATTATGAATGACAATGAGCCTTTCTTTCATATTCTAGAGAGTTAACAAATAGTATATCACATATGACATCAGAGGCATACCACTAACAGACATTAATATTGTTTTGAAAAATAAAGTACTGGCAAGTTAACTGGCTGGTTGCACAATAAATATGATTTTTATTACTGTTTGTACATTTTTTATCTGTGTATGTTTTATATTTACATTGATAAAATTAGCAAAAATTATGAAACTGAATATTTAAAATAACAGTTGTTTTTTCATAAAACTGAGAACACTTTTTCAGAAAGCAATAATCATGGACAAAAGGCATGTTCTGGTCATTTACAACTTTCAAAATATTTACTCTCTTGGTTGTGGCACAGAGCCATAGTAATTAGTAACTGTAACTTCAGTCAGGATAAAGGCCACATTTGTGATACACATCCAACTGTGGTTCACTAAACTAATGTTCAATTAAGACACTGCTTGATATTCATTCACACACACTATTTGAGCTGCTTACTCACCAAACTGAATGTTTTGAGAAGTTAACCCAAATCTTCCCCATTGCTCTAAAAGTTTTACTTTTTTTGCAATGCTTTAAAAGGTGTTGATAAGTTTTGTGAAGTATAATATTGATTTCCAGATTATCACCCACTTAGAACTATCTTCCATTAATTCTTCCATTAGGTTAAAAAAGTTTTTGTCAGATTTTATTTTCAATATTACCATTTCTGTCTGTGAAATACTGATATTTTTACTTCTTTCACAGTTCACTGTTGTGGTGTTATGGTCACATGTCATCTGAAATTATATTTAGATGTAAAATTGCAGCTTTTATCTGATTTTGATATGAATAAATATTAAGTAGTGAGCTAGATTGAAAAGAACTGTATTTTTTGTGTCTGGCTGTTTCCAGTCCTGTAATGGAGTAACACAATAACAAAATTAGAGCACTTACAGCCAGACAAAGTTATTGAGTACATGTGGTATTTTAAAGTAGGCAAACCTTCATCACTAACTGCACTGATAAAAGTTATATGTGCTGCAAAGTACATGACTCCTCTTCACTCGCTTTGGAGGGGTTAAGAAGGGCAGGGATGTATGGGAGCATAAATAGTAATCACAAGCTTCTGTATAATATTAGTAACATTTCCTGAGTTTGCATTTGTGGAATTGATTGCTTATTTTAGTAAGCCAGAAAATTTTAGTAATGAGAAAGAGTTCATGTCAAGAAAACACACCAATAAACCAGTATGATATTTGTGTGCTAGATTCTTGTGAAAAACACAGCTTCTTTGAGACTGAAACATTTGGTATTCTACCAAAATCAGCACTATTAATAGTTATTACCTGTGAATTTAAATAGATAATGTGTAGGCATTCGCAGAATAGAATTCATAATATTTATACAAAACACACATACAGTCTGTGCATAGGTAAGGACCTATACGAGGAAAAAAATTGGTAACTCTAAAGAAGAGTGTCAGCAAGGAAGTTTATAACATATATATGTACAAACTGCAGATAGTGGTACTGGAAATATGAAATGAGTTCTTGCAGTTATGACTCAGTGTCTGCTAGAACTCAATTTATAAATTTTTCATAAATGATCTATTTTTATTTCTGATTTCTTGTTATTGGCAAAGATCAGTAAATACATATAAAGTATATATGAATCATACATCATGTTTTCAATGAAACAGATACACTGTTTTCCACACAATTCCTGTAATTTAGTTTTCTACTTAAATGTAACTGCACAAAATGAAACTGGATGCACACAGTTGATTTAATTCTTGCATGGTGAGAAATTGCAGTTGATGACAGTTGTGGTTTTATTATTAGCTTCCTCTTTTTTAGATGATGCTGATTCCAAAACTGTTGTTGAATTAATGAAAAATCACTCCAGTTGCTTAATTAGAATTTTATTGAATCCACATGACTGGTTTTAGCCTTTTTATTCGGCCATTATCATGTGTATCTTTAAGTAACACTGTAGAGAAGCTATGTCAACATTCATTTCACATTGCTTCTCTACAGTATAACTTTCAGAGACACTTAATAATGGCCTAATATAAAGGCCAAACCAGTTTTGTAGATTTAATAGAAGGTCTAATTAACCAACTGGAGCAGTTTTTCATTAATTGGCTGCATTCAAGCTGTATTTTCTAACCATAAACACAGAATGATAACTACAAAGTATACTTAAGATAGGTAAAAGTATTGAATTGGGGAACTGGGACAGTGTCACAACAATGCAGATCAGTATTTTAAGTGTCACATTGGTTGGGAAGGGTTACTTATTTTATCATCAGCTTAGCCCATTTTATTACTTCCTGTAGTGTCTATCTTTTATGTACATACGTTCCATCAAATCAGTACATACCATCCTTCTCACTTTTGTCTGTTGCTGTCTCAGTCACCTTTACAGACAATTCAGCTTTATGAGGGAAAACAGTAGTCAATTTATATCAGACCAATGAAAGGTAAATTATGTTTGTGAAGTTTATTGAGATATAATAAACATTTTGCATCTTGTGGTATCAGATGGAAGGTGGGGGTGGAGACAGAATGATGGCTGGTGGGAGATGCTTGGCTAAGCCGCTATCATATAATCAAGAAAAGTACATACAAATCCATTTCAAATCACACTTATTATTTCTTTTTATCTGCAGTTTTAAACAAAAAGAACCTGCTACCTGAAGTTTTCTATTTGATTTTCTCCTATTTGCTTAGTGTCTTCAGTGGAATGTCTATATTTGTTGCTGTGAAAAGATGCTGATTTCATTTTGCCTACTAAATTTTGCAAAAAGCTGCTAAGAAATCTGAGCAGTGACACAGCAGAGTATAACAGTTTTCATTGTTCATTAAGTGTGTACGTGAATATTTCAAGCAGAAAGATAGCATTTCAACTAATCTACTAAAATGAACCTCAAGTTATATGATCTGTCCATCACCTGTTGCTAAACATTGTTGTCATACATTTTGATAAACATTCTGTGCCATGTGTTTACGAATATTGTATTCATTTTCTAGTGAACAGTTGATGGAAATTATGCATCCCTTTTATTCACATTAGAATCACAACTTCAAATTCACATCTGTGTGTTCAAATTCCAGCTAATTTGAAACTGTACGCAGCATAAAATTTTAACTATAGTCTGTTTAACTGTTTATAAATGTACATTTGTTGCATTTGTTTCTACATTATCAAATGAAATGTTAACATAAAGTCATATTTGACAAAATGAGAGTTTTACTGCACACTTAACCAGAGGTTATTTGTTTATTTTACTTTTACTTATTGTGATGTCTAATAGCACCAAGATCATTACAGAAAAATAACAACACATAATAATGACATGATTACTAATCATTTCAATACTGAAATTATATTACTTTTTAAATAGTGATATGTAAGATACAGGCCAGTGTGAAACTTCTTTCCAGTGCATACTGATGACCTCATGCGATATACATTAGGTTCTTTCATAATAAGGGCATAAGAGTCATACATTAAACTCTCTAGCATATCCCACAATTAATGGATCACACACTTTACCTGAACTGAATTTGTGATACCGTTCAAATTTGAAAACATAGAATAATCCTACATGACTGTAGAAACTTGGTTCAAAAATATTCATCTGGGACAGTGTTAAAAGTCTGTATGTCCCCAGAGCCACACTTCTTCTTCTACAGTGCTTCATTCCAGAATGCTAAAGCATTAACTCAATGTGAATTCCTCAGAAAATGCAAGTCCATCAACAGTTTGAGTGTTTGTTAGTGAAGCACATAGTTCATTATATCAGTGGAATAGATAACTAATTATGTAAACTATAAAAAAATGTCACAGATATGTAGCCCTCAACTGAAATTTTATTACATCTGGAGTGCTTACTTTTTTTAGCAATAACTGAGAATATTTTGGTCATGTAACACTTTTCTTTTTCAAAAATTTTGAGAGTAAGTGTAGTAGAGATGATAAACAAGAGAGACAATGGGCAGATTGTGAAGATTCAAATCGTATTTAACACAACATGATCATAAATTTTAAAAGTAATTGTTATTAAAAATAACAAAGAGTTGCTTTCCTTTGCCTCCCATAGGAACAACCTTGCAAAAAAAAAAAAAAAAAAAAAAAAAAAAAAAAAAAAAAAAAAAAAAAAAAAAGACCAGCACAAAGATTCCAGTTATTAAAAGAAATGAGGAAAACTTAAAGATACATGTATCAACCTAATAATCACCAGGAAAAGGAGTTTGTTATATATTAAACAACAATTTTAATTCCTATATAAGAAATTAAAAGCAGTTTTCTATTAGTACTGATCCACACTGTGGGTATGTAACTATAATATATATTAATCAAGTATTGTTTGACTGTTCATCACCTTTGACCTCACCAGGCAGCATCAAATGTAACACAGTGACTGAGTTATTACATTTTATCATTAATCATATTTACTGATGAGTATTTATTGTTGGAGTAAAGAGCACTGTTTCCTTCCTTCAGTCACTAACATGCAGTTTCCTATGGTTTTCTTAGTGGTTGCTGTTTTGTTCCCAGTGTTTTCTTTCATGCGAAAGCTATAAAGTCCAATTCATTGTATTTATCCTCCAATAAATAAAAAGTCATTTAAAATTGTTTTACCTTTATTAACAGCATGTTTTAAATTTGCTGACCCCTTCTGGATCTATGAGTGCAATTCATCTTCAGTTTCAGAGGATGTTCCCCAGTCCCTTTTGCGAAAAAGTTCACAGTCTTTATTCTTTGATTTTGCGTAGACCTAAGAACTTATCACTGATTACAGTGTTCAATATTCTTTCAAATTTATATGTAACTCATTGGCAGTCATCTCATTTCTGGTATTTCTGTTTTTATCTGATCTGTCTACACTCGAGATCTCTCAGTGTTTAGCAAAGCTGCAAGTGCTATTCCATGTCATGACTATCTTACTGTAGTGGTTCCATAATGTCCTTTCTTTCTTTATTAACTCAAATGATGTTCATTATATATCAAAATTTTAATTAGTTTTGAGAGGAGATACTTATACTCCACATGTTTGGAATTTTTTTGTCTTCATCAAAAACTACCTGTGTCATTTATTTTTGTATTATTTCCTGTATTTTCACGTAACTGTTCAACAAATAAATTAGTGGAAACTGAGATTTTGTTGTCTTATATCACAGGAACTTTGTTAAAATTGGAGTCATAGATGAAATCTAAGGTTAATTTTTCCTATTATTTATTCATTACTTCAATACACAAAATTCATTTTAATAAAAAAAACTTGTTGCTTTCATCAGAATATGAAGTAGATATGGGCATTATAATTGCGTTCTATTGCATCTTTTGTCTACTTGTTGAAAAATCTGACTATAACTTTTGGAGATTCTTACTCATCTTTTAACATTGTTTTCTGAATGAGCTTTAAGTAATAAATTGGTTGATTTGGTTATTTAAGGGAGAAAGTCCAAATCAAGAATCCATCAGTAACAGGGAACTAGTATTATATTTATCATTAACAGCATTTAGTTTCAGAGTGAATGAATGAATAGCATTAGTTTTTCCTTAAAATTACATTACTGAATCAGAATTCAAATTTCACAATTAATATTTATAATTAGGGCCACTTAACTTCAAATAAGTGAACTCTAAGCAGAAGTATAAAAAGAAAATGACATTTTACTAAAACTGTGTTCAGGACATGGGCGATACCATCACACACAGAAGTGGGATACATGAAGAGAGAGAGATTTATGGGTTTTTTAGTGATATGTATACCAACAGTGTCATTGCCAAGAAATTATGCAACACCAATTTTCTGTATATCGTTTAACTTCCTTATATCATTCACTTTCTCACTGAATTTAGTTATACTCTGTAATGTTAAATAATACTTGTAAAACTTCAAATTTTCTTACAGTGTAGGCTTTGAAATACTTTAACCTCATTATCATTAGAATCATTGACATCTTTTTTTCTCATTTGAAATATTCTTACTACATCTAGTGTTTAACACTTAATTTTCTCTTCCTGCTATTATTAATGTGTTATACTGGAATTGTTGATTCCTATAATTTATTTTGTGCACCCTCACACTATTCTCCACCACCAATTGTTTTGCTCTCTATGTTTGTATAAAACAAAAAGGGAAATTTCACAGAACCTCCCTTGATTTGCTGACTTTGCAGTATACTGCTCTGTGAATTTTTTTAAACTTCTAGTGAAAGTCAGCACTTTCCCAGCATCTGCATCAAATAGCAAACAACTGACAACAGTCTTCTTTAATCTTCATTTTGTTGTACATACTTCTGAATTTCTCTGCATATTTTATTCAGCTTTTTGTCAGTTACCTATTCATGTTCATGATATTCCAGTCTTTCTGGATCCACATCTATACTCATTGACATATTAGAAATGCAATTACATGGAAGCAATTTGTGCATTAACAGTGTAAGTAACAATGTTCTGCATAAAACTTCAGTCTTTCAACATTAACACTCTATCAATAACATTTAGAAAATATATTTTCAACTCACAAGACATGTCCCTGTTACAGTCATGTATTGCACCACTTCCAATACCTACTGTTTAAATATGTATTTTTTCAGTATAGTATTTCACTTCTAGGAGAAGCGGCCTTTACATGACGTTATAATGTGGTCTTTGTTTGTTTCCCCAGTTCTGTTCATTTTTTGCATCATAAGCAAAATCTTTCAGTTACAGACAATTTCCAGGTGATCCTCCATAGATATCTGTTGAGCTATTGAGTCCTTCCCACATTCCCCAAAGAAATCATTTTCGCAATGTATCATTCTTTTATTTTTGTCTCTGATTTACCTACGTCCTTTCAGGTTGCGTAGGTAAGAAAATAATGTTCTGTACAGCTATTAATTTCCACTACCTGTGAAGTATTAGGGATTCTTTATATGCAGATTTCATTATTTATAATTACAATTGCAAAACCCTTGATTTACATTGAAAAATATGAGGGCTCACTTTGCAGCACAGTAAAATAATTTTGAAATTAATGCCCACATATGAAATGATTCTCTTAGATACAGCAAATTCTAGTGACAGTAAATTATGTGGCTCTGTACTAATCTGTTTTCATTATCTTTAACCATATCTGTACAATTACATAAGTAGGTAAACAATGTATGTGATACTAGTACAAGAAAGTTAGACAATGTGTTATCATCTCCATTTGAAATTCATCACCTGTGGCAGAAGTGGAACCTGCCATCATTCATAACTTTCATTTTAACTTCTAAAATTCAAAATTTATCCTCATTTGTGAAATAGGTAACAGCTTATTAGCAGACTTTAAGCAGGTTGTTTAAAAGTATGCACTTTGTCTTTACTGCTTATCACCTAGATTTCTAATTTCATGTGCTTTCACGTGTATTTTGTGTGGAAGCATTCTGTCATTTTGCTAATATCCATTATATTAGTTGTTGCATTCGTTCTTCCACTTAAGCCCCAACCTCTCACACTGTTGTTGTCACATAGTTGTTAGAAACCAAAGCAAATCATTAGAAGAAGGAAAAATGCAGTATCAGTTACAGAAATGTGTTAAACTTAACGTATTGCATGTATATGTTGCAATTTGATCAGCAGTATACTTGGATTTTAATATGGGAGCTGAAAATAAATCCATTCTTTATAGAAACTGTATGTATTGTGTTCTGTTGGCATGTGGAAAGTTTATCACGAACAACAAATAAACTTGTCCATATTATTATGATTATTATAATTACTAATATTATCTCAATTACTAATTAGACACAAAAAAAAAAAAAACAAAATGGCTTACTTACTCAAGTACATATGAATAAACAAAATTATTTTTCTGTCTTCTGGAGCTGAGAGACTGAATTTTTTTATTTTAAAAAAGAAAGTAGTGAATCTGTAAATAAGACTTTGTTTCGCATATTAAAGGCACAAATAGAGGATATTTTGATACAGGGAAAAGAATGTCACTAAAAATTCCATGCTCAAATGACAGGGAGAAACCCCTTGCCCCCTTCCTCTTACACACACACACACACACACACACACACACACACACACTATCAGCTTTCCATTATTTCTGTTTGGTTACATACTGAGTAAAAGAAAGTGATTTTCTCTGACTATTTATACTTCTTTCAGAGTGATTATGGTCTGAAGCTTTTGTAGTTATAATGTAATACCCCAATATCTAAATTTTATTTTGCTTCCACTAATTAGTATATATTGAGTGAGTCATAAGAATTAGTGCCAGTGAACATTGAGTTTCCACAAAAACCAATTGTCAATACAAAAAATAATTTAATTTATGAAAAATAAGGAAAAAAGTTAAGAAACTTAAGTTTCTTCTTATTTCAATTTCTATAATTTCGTAATCTATTGCCAGATTTGGTAATATGTTGACAGATTTTATATCAGTACACAAAAATACTCAGAAAAATTATGTATTATGTATCCTGTTACAAATTATTTACATAAATGACAAAATAAGAAAATAAGGAAGTTTCTCAGATAGTCTGTTATGTACATCAAAGGGTTGCATTTGTCAGCTAAAAATTTCTATAGCATTTTCCACTAATCAATTAAGACACTTGATGGGTTGGGAAGGGATGCAGTTATGATTCTGCACACCTCCATAGTAATTTCAATGACTTTAGTGGGCCAAGAGTATAGCAGAGCAGCTGGAACTATGATTGTAGAAATAAGACAAAATTGATCATGGATGTAATCATTCAGTTAGGAGAATGCATAACCTACCTGTGTAACATGAGAACAGAAAAGAGTGCCTTTTGAAGAAAGGAATCAGCTGAAGACTAAGTATTTGAAGTGTAAGGGTGCATAGGAAAATTAGATATAAGGTACTGAGCAGTTGAAAGGCAAAATGAAAAGTCAGAGGGCGAAAAATTTAAGAGAGATTTCAAGAAATGATTTATCATCGAGTGTACATATGGCCCAAAAATGAGTCATGGATTCAAGTAAAAATAAAATCTAAAAGTGCTGTACTACTAGTTTTTTTATTGATATTAAATGTACCTGTGGAACTCAAGATTATGTGCTATTAACTAAGAATTTGTGATATTAATTCACATGTGAAAGAAGTATATGTATAATGTTATAAGGTAAGCTTATGCATGTTTTGTCACATGTTGGAAGTAAATAAATAAGGATTGGGTTTATGGCAGCAGCAGTCAGGTTTCTTGAACTGACAGTCAATGATTGAAACCATGGCTTTTACATTATATACTTTTTTCCACAAAGACAAACACAGCCTATCCATTCCAACATGAAATAGGACACCACTGGAATTTAGTTATTAGTCCTTGTTTATCCAATTCTCATGGAAAAATAACTACAACAAATTCTATTGAGTAGTTTTAGTATGGTCAATTTGTTGTAATTTATTTATCAAATATTCTGCCATGTTCATTTCTTGTGGCTTTGCCATTTAGATAATGTGATGTGACAGTATTCTCATGAATTTCTGTCCCTTCAAAAACTGTACAGTGTGCATTTAGCAGCAGTCAGTTTTATTAACACGACTGTCTAACACTAAAACAATGCTTTATAGTTAAGAATTCTAGGCTCCTCAAGTCTGTGCCTGTTGTTAGTAGCAAAACAAATTAACTGCCTACAGCGTTCACTTTATTTGGGTTAGGCATTATAACTGGTGTGACCAAGAAAGAAGATAATTCAAGGCAATACAGAATTAAAGTAGGAAGTAACACATTTGCCAAAACCATAATATCAGTACTATATACTTCCTTCACTTGAGTTCTGAACTTTTCTTCTTCACATGTGTATTGCAATGAATGCATTCAGAAGCTGTTCTGTATTTGAGAGTAGTACATTGAAAAGCTGTAGTTCACTTTAATCCCTATACTTCATTCATACAGCACAAAATATTTACACACCTTCTCATGGAAGGAACATAAAGGTATCAGTGTAAGTAGAGGCAAGTGAGGCTGTGAAAGCATTACTATATCCCATTTGGTCAAATATGGCTTTTCTATGTTACTGAATATTTTAATTTTTAAGAAAAATCAAAATATTAGAAAAGATTTCGCTTATGGTGCTATATGATCAGTGGTTTCCAAAGTTCCTAATTTTCTAAATCTGTTGCTGTTATGAAATGCACAAATGTCTAGCAACAAAAACTGGGAATATGAATATTATATTCATGCTTTTTAGAGAAAATTTCAGCAACAATGATATTATTTTATTGAATGTCATGAGTTCAGTTTAATAGTGGTACAGATATTAGAAAGATGTCATCCTCTTTTCATCAGAATTGTCAATTATTTATTGCAGATTAAAAGGGAATATATCCCAGAATAAGAGTTTATACTGAGAGCATTCAGTGGCATGCACCAATTTTTACACCTCCTTTATTTATCCTTATTTATGGTATCTCAGTTACTTTTTTATTTATTTCTCCAGCATAATGACACATTAATTACATATTCAGACTTATTAAAAAAAAACTGTTGACATTAACTCATTTATAACAACTGTATAATAAACATTTCCAAACAAACAGCCCTTCATAACAAGCAGATGATCAAGAAAGGAAGATAATATGGGAGTCTGTTATGAAAAAAAAATTTAAACAGCTGAAACACAATAGATATAAGAGAAATGTTTCAATTTTGTTAGATTATTGTAGTACAGAATCATAATAGTCAATAACTATTGCAAATCAAGATTGTAAAGAAAATATCTTAGTTTTTGATAAGTAGTTCAACAGAGCTTGGGGGAATAAAGTGGTATAGAGAAAACTGCCTTATTTTATTATTAATATGATACTGTATAGTCCTGGGTGAAATACAAATAATGGGAGGAACAAAGTTAATCACTCACCATATAGCTTAAGTGTTGGGTGTTTAACAGGCATGTAAATAAGACTGAAAATGTTGCTGAGCTTTTGAACAATGTTGTTTATGTGCCTAGCTGCCATTCAAAGCTTCAACTATGAAGTGAGTGGCTACCTTTACTCTCTCCATTATTTATTATATTATTAGTAGTGTTACAAAAGTGTTTCAGTGTTAAAACTCAATGAGCAACAAATAGAACACTATTGTGCTTCATGACTTTATAACAGGTATCAGTAGATGTTTCCTCTTAAACTTACTGTAGTGTGTGACTTTAAAAGAACTTGGCCAGTAATTAAAACTGTTAATTGTGCTATAATATGAAGATATGGGCAGGTGTGTGCTCTATCCTAAATTACAGAAATAACTGCAGAGTTGAGCATATTTTATTCATGTATATGACATGTACTGTGTACATGCAAAACTATGAAAAGTAAACTGCTTGTGCTTGATAAAGTTTCTGAGGTTCACAACTTCAGTGTGGTATTCTCAATTTCTTGTTTGAATAGTCTTACAAATGTAAGTGCCTTTGAGAATGAGGTGAGCAATTATTCAATAATTAATGAAAAATATATAAAATGAACTGATGAATCATTGTACAAGCACATAATGTGCATTATTGTTTGATGTATGTAAAAGTGGTCCTAAACTCATATACAAATAATATGCAATATGCATATAACATACTGCTTCTTTCATAATGCAGAATATTAACTATAATGGTACTGATGATAAAAATCACACAAGTGGTTTCTGTTGTGCAAAGAAAGCTATGATGTTGGGTGGATTAACATCAGATTCAGTAATGTGCAAACACTTTTAATGATGATGTTAAATATAAAATATTATGAATTTCTAATTTTTCCCTGCTCATATTACATTAAACTCTCCTAACTGGAACTGTAAAGCCACAATTTAATTACATAAAATCTGTCTCAGGGAAACTCATTTATTATTTTTAGCACATACAGTGGTCTCATTATTCTATGATATCAATAGCGTATTATAAAAATTTGTGTATGGAGATCACCTGTGAAGAATAAGGTTAAAATTGGAGAAATTACAGTCATGAAATAAGGCTAAAATATGAACAGATACCATCCCAGACATTATATTCTAGTTATGGTCTTTCAACTTTTGCTTCTGTCCAACAAGGTCCGTGTCTCGCAAGTCCTACCAGTATGGTTTTATTTTGTATGAGGAACTCTAGTTTATCTGAATCATATAATTATGAACAATTTTTCCATGGTTAAAAATTATTTTATTTGCTTTTTTCCAGAGTTTCACCTTGCAAAACATTTCTTGATTAGACTACTACATAACTCATAGAGCAATTTTTTCACCAATTATCAGCAGAGCAAATATGCTTTTCCATTAATGTAGAGCCAATAGATATCAATCTGGAATCTTGTAGGTGTTCTGTTCCTTTGTGAGGGTAAATCTCC
The DNA here is from genome assembly GCF_023898315.1 of Schistocerca nitens. Classification (NCBI taxonomy): domain Eukaryota; kingdom Metazoa; phylum Arthropoda; class Insecta; order Orthoptera; family Acrididae; genus Schistocerca; species Schistocerca nitens. Next base: position 663,640,822 of record NC_064616.1, on the reverse strand, counting down.
ACCTTAGTATTTTGTATGAACTGTCTTGTTTCCTTTGTACTTATCAATATTTAACATGGTTTAATCTTTATGCATTACTGGCAAACAACTTTCCTACAGTTGTTTACACATTGTTTTAGCACATTGCTAAATAATTCTGTTTGCTAGGCTCTCATCAACATTTACTGTGCCCATAAATAAATGAAAATTACAAATGTTAAATGAAATAGCTTTCTAGAGGCAAGTGATTATGACTGCTATTCACAATTATAAAAAGTCATCTAAATAGGGATTATTTATTGGCTGACTTAATATTTCTCTGAAGGTATACACATCTTGGTCCTTGTACATGGTACACATCTGAAATACAGTTTTTTGACCTAGAGTCAAACTCTGCAGGTTTTTTACCCATAACATTTGAGAGTATTACTTTCTTTCTTGCCATGTTTAGTCTTGCCATAAATATTAATATATGCTTGTTACTTTAAGGTTTTTCTAACCACAATATTTTTTACACAAATATATTGTTTATTTACAACATTTTGCGGATTCAGTGTCAGTGGATGTAGTTCTACTAATGTTATTTAGCACATCATTATCACTTTTTTATGACTAGAATACATAATTTTCAACTTCTTTTTCATTTTTGCACTTGGTTCATACTTACCCATTATCCATTTACCTTACCCATTCAATTCATAAAACAATCTACTTGTAGATTTTTTTTTAGTCACAGAATCACCCATCCACTTTATACAATTAACTGCTTCATTTGAGGTTGTGATGGTGTCTAAGGCAGAAATTTTAAGTCAAGTTCAGATTTTACCACTTCTCAAATATTCTCTCCTTTTTAGTGGTCCATTATAATTACAGAATGCTAAAACAATCTCTTCATATGTTTATGTTACACTGGTCAAATTATAAATCATTTTCAAAGAAGTAGTATCCACATCACATCTCTCCTCACTGTCTCGTGCTCCATTTTTTCCTTCCTTCATTCTTGAATATCACTGCAAGGGAAAAATTTTTTTGTTTACATTCAACAAAGACTTAATAAAGGTAGCTACCATAAATATGTAAGTCTTCTGGTAAGCTGCTCTTCATTCAATATTTATTAGTATTGCAAACTGAATCAGTCTGAATAGTGAGTGTAAAAGGAAAACACTTGCTTTTTCCATGATAGTTTTTCTACATATTAACATTACAAATGTTCACATATTTTCACATTACATTTCCAATTATCATTTACTTCATGAAATATTGCAAAATGTTCCATACCATACACATATTTATACTTCTGTAGCAGCTGTATATTTTTTCCTACCTCTTGAACTATCCCTGATTTCTAGTTACACTTATCAATCTATTGAAACTTGCAACTATTCCCTTTGTTTACTAATCATTAGTGACATTAACTAACCTTTATTTTGAGGAAACTACCAAACTCTTGGAATATAGCATATTCACTCATCCATGTCACTGAGTTCACTTTCTTGTAAAGACCATTTATCTAACCAAAATGCACTATTTTCTTCATGACCAACTCATTTATATACATTAATTTTGAAGTAAAATATGTTCAGTCCACAAATACAGCATGTGAGTATGATATGGCACTAATTAATTTCTTTGTCATATCCAAATTGTCATGAAAAGAAAGCAAAATGTATCAACATTCACCCACAGCCTTTGTGAACAAGTGGCAGTTTGAACCATGACATCATTACCATATCCTATTGTAATAAATTCATCATTTAAGAAAATGTACTTCTGCTCACCAGAGTGCAAGAATAAACAATATTTGTGAAGTTTTTATATGGTGAAGAAGTACAAGAACATTAACATCAGCTATAGGTCAGTTAGATATATGACATAATTTACAAAAACGACTTAAGGGTGCTAAACTGTCTTCTTGTATGAACGAACTATAGCAGTTTTCTGACATTTCCACCATCACTGAATTTAATCCCCATTCCCTCCTAACTCCCCTCTCTTCTCATCGCCTCTCCTCCCCAGAAATTGTTGTTCTTCTAGTACTTCCTGTGGTGGACTACTTCCATTTCTTATAGCCAAAAAGAAGGAATACAGTCTTGAAAACTTTTTTTTTTCTTTCCAATCTCAATTTTCTTCATTTCTCCAGACATTTGAGAGTCATGAAATACCAAACTAATGCTTTTTTCCATTATTCAGATGTAACTCTCTACTATCAAATGTTGTGTAATATATTACAACATTCTTTGAAACAGTACAAGGAGATATGCACAAAAATAAAATTGATTGTAAACACATTAAAAACATCAAATGATTATTAACTTCAGCAACCGGTAGTTAGAGGTTCCACTAAAGCATTCCAGCAACCTTCAACAAATTTTTGGACACTGACATATGAGCAAATATGACTGTATTAAATACAGCTTGTGTCCATTTAAAAAAGTGAATACTTACATTACCTACAAGCCAAACAAGAAATAACTGTAATATGGTCATATTCAAGCAACTTTGATGCTTAGAAATGACATTGATGTTAGTATCTCTAAAATATATTTTGGAAGTTGCCATTCCGTTTACTTACAATCAAGAGATATATATTAACAGTTTGATATTACACAACACATTTCCTTTTGCTTAAAAATTAAAATGAATGTTTGAGTGTGGTGGCATATGAATATGACATTTATATGGTCAAAATCTTAAATGGCAATACAAAACATGTATCATATACAAGGCAACAGGGTAAATTAATTTGATTTTTGTTGCATCTCAGATGCCTTTTTATATTAAACAACAAAATGTTAACTCTAAAAGTACATCTACACAGCAGTAAAGACATCTTTCAACAGCTGAAAGAAGTGTGCAGTGTTTAGTCTCTAAGAAAAACATGTTTCAGTAATGCCAATTATTAATGGTAGTTAAGAGGACAGTATTAAAGGCTGGTGAAATAAGTGTTCTAGAAAGTACACATGCAACATCACTGCCATATGAAATTTACATCCAGTATCCTGAAAGTTATAATAGGAAAAATAGTAAACAGAAGCAAATTTGTTGAATTTCCATATTAGCAGTAATAATGGATCATTGCTTCATACTGTAACTTGGTGCATTACATGGCTGTTACAATGTATAAGTTTCATTTTGTAACTAACACATCATAACAGTTAGGCAAACAATGAAATTTTTATGAAGTATCATAGACAAATTTTGTAGATATATATATATATATCACCAGTATAACATATCCATTTAAGCAGAATGACCACTTACATTATACATCTTTGCTTTAATACAGTTTTTTATGCAAATGGTATTCAGCACTCTGAAAATGTACAGCTACTTTTACTTTTCATTTCTTTGACAATATCATGTTCGTGAAATGATTGGAGTGGTTCTGATTTCAATAATGCAGCAGTTACTGCATTATTGACAGTCATGTCTTCTCCTCCCTCACATTTTTCTTTCTTGTCTTAGTTTGTATAGCTAAAAATCATTTAGAGATTGCTTGGATAGGTAACAAGCAAATTAATTTTTAATTTTTAGTTTATTCATCTTGCATTTATCTTCATATCTACTGTAAAGTACTTCTGAGAATGTATGGACAACTGCAGCTCCCATAGTAGGCTCCTGTAATATGTGTTAACTGCAGTATGATAACTGTCACACATTACAAATTTCACATTGGTAAATTCATGTGTCCAACATAAATATTTCAGTATTAGATTAATACTAAGGTATTCTAGCTGCAGTATACTCCCACCTCCATGAGGCTACAAATGTATCATAAGTTACTTCCTTGACTTCTTCCACTATTGTAGAATTGATATTTATAACAAGTGTTTCAGATAAACAATTATTGGCAAAACTATATGGCATGCTACTTATAAATGGTGCTAAATGAACCAAGATCATTTGCCTGTAACATATGTTGTATATTTCCTGTTTTACATGAGATGTAAAAATGCTGAACTGAATGAATGTGGATACAGTATGTATAAAATTATGTAATACTTAACTTACCTCTAATGTAAGCATGACTGTGTGTGTATATGTGAGTGTATGCATACAAGCATGCATGTTGTATGATGATATGAAACAACATGTAACTTATCATTTTATATCCCAAATTTTCAAAAAAAAGTCTTCAATCTTTGTTACTATTTCTTTGATCCTCACTAACTAAATAATAGATTGTATTAAATTTCATGGTAATTAATTTAATCAGAACATTGAAATGTGGCATTTATTTTCTTAAATTAAATGTTGTTATTTAAGTTTGTACCGATTTCTTTGTGCTACTAAAGAAATCGATCTGTTTCACAGGAGAAAAGACAAATTTGACTCTCTGAAGTATCCTCATTTTTTCAAATAATTTGTGCCACTAATGATTTGTCTGATTCAAACACCATTAGCAGTTAGCTTGTTGTGGCAATACACATGCACAAATTAAATTGTGTAGCAAATACAATTAATTTAGTATAAATTTCTATTTTCTGGTACAAATCTTGTGTGCCCTGCTTCTTTCCCATCAAAGCTTGTTTTATAGAGTACTAGTAATGAACTGTGAGTATTATGTTGAAATAAACAGTACAAAATTGTATTTCAAAGTGTCAAGATTTCTCTCATTTATCTGGAATGAAATATTATTCTTCTAGTTCATTTATTTTATTGATTGGACATATTTTTGAAGACTTTATAAGTTTCATAGAAGTATCTAAGCAGGAAATCAACCACAACTAATACACAACCGAAAACATGCTCCATTATAGTAAAATGGATTACACTAACAGAGTGTGAAGTTTTCTGAGAATTAAAATTGTTTTTTAGATCAGGATTCAAACCTGGAAGTTTGTCTTTTGTGGGCAATAATATTACTGATTAAGTTATCCTGGAATGACATATGATCCATCCTCACTGCTACAATACTGCCAGTATTATATTCTCATCTTCCAAACATTACAGAATCTTCTCTCCTTCACACTTGACTTAACAAGTTCTCCTGAAAGAAAGAACATCATAGAGGCTTAGCCACAGACTTTAGCAAGCTCAAATAACTAAACTTGGACTTATCAGCTGATTTTGTGCTGTTCTGAAACTTCCTGATTAGTTACAATTGTTTGTTTGATTGGGGCTAATAAGATGCATAGTATAAATTGTGAAATGTTCAATCCGAAATCTGTGGAACACTGCACAATAAGCTGCAATTGAAAATCAAAAGAAACGTGACATGCAAGGATATAATGTAAAATCAGAGATACTGGCGCATGTAAGGATTTTCTAATGGAGTATTTAAATGGTTGTGTTGAATGAGAAAAACAATAAAGACCATAAACAGATATAAAAACTATTTAACACAAATGAAAATAGTATGAATAGAGATTTAGCAAACCACTAATGTCTGTTGGTTAAAGTCATGCTCAGTACACATGATACAAAGTCATATCTAAATTACTCACACTTTACTTTATGACATTATCAATAAAAATATATCAATATATCCTGTGCCCAAAATCTTACATATTCACTAAAAAAATAATTGCAGGTATAAATTAAAAACAAAAATTATTGGAGTTAACTCATTGAAAGACATGCTTGAAATAATATGGCCCTCGACTAATCAAAACAAAAGAAGATGAAGAACAAAGAAGAATGAGAACAAGAAATATAAGCAGGTAACAAATTGAAACAATTTAAATGATTGAATTAGAATTGTGGTTATTTCAGTTAGGTACTGATGACTGCACCTTTGGGTGGTTTCTTCTGCCACATACAGTAGTTGATAGGTAATTGGAAAAAAACTCTGAGGGTGCAAGATGCGTATACTTGGGGACCAATTTTAATAATTCAGCTTTAGCAGGAAGTTAAAATCAGTAACATTTGTCAGTAGTTTGTGCCGAACAAATGCCAAAGAAGTTATGCTTGATGGATCAAAACAGACCAAAGATGCAGACATATGTTGTACATATTCACTCTTTTTTCCGCAAGGTCCGTGCAAAGCAATAAATGATCTAGGATTGTAAAACACTTTATTTATGTTTCCGAAATTATTTGCAGCACTTTTCCACCACCAAGATTGAATTTTTAATTATTTTTGTTTTCTTTTCTTTTCTTACATATCAAACAGCATTCCATAGATGGGTAACATAAATACAATACTTATTACTATCCATTTTCTTGTGACTTAGACCTGCATTGGCATGGAATCAAAATGGTCATTATTAAACAGGTGTGACATGTTTAATTTGAAGGGTGGTTGGATGCCCTTCCTTTCACTACCCCATTGTCCCCCAGGACAGAATAAGTGTACCCCAACTGACTGAGTGTAGTGCTATTCATTTGAAAGAGAGTGAAATTTTTCTAAATGTTTACAAAGCATGTAACTGAGCCAGGACTTGGGTACCAGCCCAGTATTCACCGAATGGGGTGGAGGAAACAGGCTAAAAACCACATTCCGGTTGGCCAGCACTTCAACCCTCATCAGTCTGCCAGGCAGATTCGATCCGGGGGGGGGGGGGGGCAGATTTGATCTGGGGCTGTTGCAGCTCCCCATCCTGCAATTGGTACTTTAACATGCATGGCTATCTGGACAGGTCCACACAGTATTCATTGTATTTTACACATATCAGATTTTTGGTACAGTAACTAGTCTGTGTCTTCATTTATAGTAAAAATGTATTTGTAGAGTACATTATTGTTGTGTGACTTGATTACTCTTGGTCTTGTAGTCACAGTTGTGTGACAAGTTCGAGCTCATGTCAAAATTTCACTGTTCAACACATCACTGACATAAAATGTTGCTATAGTGCTCTAAACACTTGAGCTTCTGTCAACAACTTATGTCTGTGAGTATGTTAATCAGTGAAATAGTGTATATTCAAAGCTTTCCAAAATGATTTTTTATTTACTTCTTTATCCATCTGCATACCATAAATACTGTATGGATGTTGTCCAAATGTATATGCAGTTCTGTGTAAATTCATTACAATAATAGTGCAATTGATTTTTTAAGTGGAGAAGGGAATTCACCAGTTTTAAATGATGTATTAATAATATCAACTAGTTCAATTATTATTTTGTTTGCACTATATTTTATGGCCTTATCAGGACATTTTATTTTTCAGCTTATTAATTGCATTTTTTACTTCTGAATGCGTAACTGGGTACAAAAACATTGTCTTTTCATTTGCTGGAACTTTTGACTTACTACCTTTTGAGTTCCCCAGGTTCTGGATAAGATTTTGAGCACTGTTAATGTAGTAGTCATTGAACAACCTGGCAACACATCGAGGGTCTTCAACAACTTTTCCTCCCTTTATGATAAGATTATCGTTTGTCACTTTGGATTTACCAACTACCAAATTGATTTGGTTTTATTGCTGCATGAATAACTTTTCTGTAGCATCTAAGACATGGTTTTAAAGCTGCATTACGCTTTGAATGCCAACTTAGATTTCTAAGAGTACCTGCAGATTTCTTAATTCCTGCAGTTATCTATGAATTAGATTTGAGAGAGATTTTTGCTTTCTTGAGGGGGAAGTTGACATCAAAACAGTATTTATAATCAGAGAAAAATGACTCATATTTAGAGTCTACAGTTTTGTTTAGGTCTCTGCCCCATTCAATACTATGCAACATGCTATGAAAATTTCAAAGCCTACTTTCATTAATATATCTTGTTTCTATATAGTTTCCATTGCCATGCTTTTCCCTAACCATATTTTTTATTAAGAGCTTGATTGCCATTGTGGTCAGAGAAACCAGTATCTATTATTTCAACCTCATAACTACAGGTCTCTTTGTTAATAAACACCTGGTCAATTGTTGTCTCACATCCGTCTCCATACCTGGTGATATCAGTTACTGTAGCTTCTAAATTATATGAGGTGAAGAGATTTAGCAATTGATCCTTATGTGCATTACTATTACTTCTAAAATTGATGTTGAAATCACCCAGTACAACTGTTGATTTTGACCTAAGTCTCAATTCATTCATTAGATCCTCAAGATTTTTTAAAAAACAAAAGAATATTCCCAGAAGGTGATCTATATACAGACAATTACCAAACCACAGTCAGTCAGTTCACAGATACAGTATTCAAATTCTTTTTCTATACACTTTACTTTGTTTAACTTTACTTCTATAGAATTAAAATTGTCTCTAACATAAATACAAACACCTCCACATCTGTACTTTTTTCTGCCAAAACTGTTTATGAGTTTAAATTTGGGAAGGGCTGCTGTACATATTTGAGAGTTTTGTAACCAGTGTTCACTGACACATACAACAGATACTTGGTTAAAACTGCCGCTTAACAAAACTTCAAGTTCACCCAACTTATTACATAAACCTTGTACATTCTGATATAGGACTGAACACTGATTATTAGACACACAGTTAAATAAATTATTACTTATCTTAACACTGTGTTCCAGAATGCTAGTCCCACAAGGTATGCCATAGTACTTCTGTGAAGATTGGAAGGTGTGAGATGTGGTACTGACAGAAATAAAGGAGTGTGGTCAGCTTGTGAACTGTGATTGTATAACTCAGTCTGTAGAGCAATTGCCTGTGAAAAACAGAAGTCTCATTTTCGAGCCTGAGTCTGGCACACAGTTCTAGTATATCAGTAAGTTTCTAGTAACATCTGATTTTTTAATATCAAATCTGTCTATATTCTCAAGAATTATTTCCTTATCTTCACATCTATTCCTTGTTTCACCTTTCAGTGTTTCCCATATAGCTGTTGATTTGGTATCAGACTGTATTTTTAAGCTATTATAAATCAAAATTTTTGCCTTCACAGTGTTTTTGTATGCACCTTCTTGTAATTTGTAATATATTCTATAAATTGAAGTTCTATAGGTGTTATCCATGAACTGAATTTTGTAATACCATTGATCTGACTCTTGACATCATCTTTAGAATGCACACCTCAAAATATGCTATGAAACTTTAGAAACAGGCGTTATAAGCATTACCGCTATTTGTTAATGATGATAGGATAGGTGAGGGTAAAAATACGCATTTTTAACTTTACTAAATACTTTTTTAAAAGACTTGAAGCAATATTATATCAACTACAAATGCAACACATAGTTTAACATCTTAATAACATTGCATAAAAGTCTCATTGCCATCTAATTATTTTTACAGGAGTAATAAAAGTTAACCTGAAAAATAATTTTGCCTGCTCTTACTGCATGCTCTGGGTAAGAGTAAGTGGGCATGTGTAAGAGTACACAGTAAATACTTTTACCCCAAATTGAAGAAAATAAAAGTACTTACAAATAAAAACATGAAAAAATGAACTAAGAACTCTTTATTTTTTTTTGTAAATTCAAAAACTAGATGTCATAATGATCTGAGTGTAAGGTCACAAATATGTTTGTTAAGAGAAATTCAATGTTGCACTATTGCTTGTTCTTCCTCCAATGAAGAAGTTTTTGTACCATGAAGTTGACGTTCTCAGTCGGTTTCTGGAAAGAAAAAATGCCACTGTGGAAGATGTGATCATATTAGAAACATGTTTGAGAGGTAGGAATGTTTGAAAGAATCACTAGCCAACGAAAGAAAAATTACAGGAAAGAAAAATTAATTCAGACTCTCTAAGGTGAATAATGAGGCATCTAAGATAAACAAACATCAACAAAAATGCTTGAATACACCTGAAAGGACTGCACAACAAAGTACAGGTTACAGAGTACAGGTTTGCAAATAGTTTCTTGATGGGGTGAAAGTATGTCCTGTGAACTTCTACCCCATTAGACTTGTGTACTATTACCCCATTCTGCTATTTTCTTTTTTGGCAATCTACAGATAACACACCCAATTAAAGTCATGGAGATCAAGGGAGATACTGGAAGCTTACAACTACTATTTCCATGAACGAGTTTTATCTAATTTTTACACAGATTTAGGTTCACATAACATTCAATCAAAACTATACAAATGTTGAATGAAAAACATACAACAGTGACTTACTGCCAGCTGTAAGTGTCCTACAGCCACAAGGTTCCAGAATAGAATGAGGAGATGATGGCATATGCACTGAATGGTGAGAGAATGGTGAACATCTGCTTTATGGACCTGAAAACTTGGTGCATACTCCTTCCTGTGAAAAATATTTCATTTACAGATCAAATTTGCTTTTGTTTTGTCACTGGTATCAGTACTGAATGAATTTTTAGGACAACAGAGTGAGGTGTAATATCCCTAAATTTGTATTTGTTATTTCTACTTCTGCGGATTCTACATTACAAAATATGTTGTCTATGATAGTTTTTGTATTATTTGTTATTCTTGTAGGTTCATATATGTGAGTACATATATTAATCCCACATAAGGCGTTAAAGGAAAGATCTTTTTAACCACTTTCATTCATGAGATTTATTTTGAAGTCTCCATAGATAACTACAGTAGGCTACATAAGGCAAAAATTGGAAAGTAGTAGATCATTTCTGTCTTAGAAGAGAGCTGCCATGTGTTTTTCAGTAACTTGTGCATAGAACATTTTTAGCTGGATAGTGACTGATCATGACATTCCATTGACTGATATTTCTAGGTCATGATAAAAGGAACCCACTTCATTGCCACAAATAATTTCTGTCAATAATGAGTTTCTTCCTTCATGCTGAAGTTGTTAAACACTCAGATCTGCATTGAACATTTTTTCTTGTAGCCATTTTCACTCCATACACTAGACAAAGGTAACTGCTTAACAGGCATATTTGTAAGATGTACCCAAAGTCTTTGACAATGTAGATTATAAAATTCTAATGAAAACATAGCAACATTGGCAATAAGAATAGTAATAAATGACTGGCTCTGGTCACATCTGGAAAACAGGTTACAGAGGGCAGAAATAGTATGGCCATCAAACAAACATTCTTCTGATCCAAAATATGGTAATATAGGGGTTAGTTAAGGCAGCATCTTAGGACTTTTACTGTTCTTCATAGACCTTGATATCTTTTTACAGAATGATAGGTACAGAGAAAAATTCTCTTTGCAGAAAAAACATTGTAACTACAGATAAAACATCATAACTTTTGCTAGAGAGAACAAATCAAACATTCAAAGATCTTTACAGTCAGTCAATAAGCATTAAATAAATGCTGGAAATAAATAAATGAAACAAACAGCATGAATTTCAGTTTGAAGATGGACCATAATGATGCCACATTCATTGCACATGATAATTCTTTAGTTTGTGTAACAGATACAAAATTTTAGGTATATTAGCTGGCAGGGCTGCAATGACAGGATTTAACTAAGCAATTTATTTAAATAAACTGGTTACTTGTCACAGTATTTTATGTCCAATATTCAGAAGCAGTCATGTTAGCAGCTCCCTTTCTGTCTGTGCTCAGTCCTCTCCCAGATTGGCCAGCTATGAGATGACACTTGCTTCCCACTCTATAGGTGCAGTATATACAGTTGAAATGACACCTGAAAAACACTGGGAGAAAGACAGTGTCCCTGTATGACCCCCTGCTGCAGACTTCTTTCATGAGATTTCCATGAAAGCTGCAACTTCTCCATCACATTAGCTGTATAACGTTTACCAAATGTTTCAACACATTTCTTCCCTGAAATTTGCTTCTGCTCTATAAATGATACACACAGATTCACTATGACCAAGCCTCTTACATACACTGTAATTGTTTTTAAATTGAAACAACCTAATGTTCATTCCTAATAATTGTGCTTCAGAGTTGGTTCACTATCATCACACTTTAAGAAATGTTGATATGTTACCCCAAAAACTGCCATCAGTGAAGTTTAATCATAACAGTTGCCTTCCCTAAATTTGAGTTCATCAAAAAAGTATTACAATCTAAATCTGCTCATCGCACAAGAAATAATCAACTTGACATGGAGTATGTAACATAGAAAGCATTATGGAATACAGTCAATGGGAAGTTTGGATTACTACACTCAACTGCTACAACACTATTCAGAAATCAAAGTCCCTTGCTAAACACAATGAGAATGTATTGAAGTTCTGCCACATTTTAGGCACAGTGTAGAAAGACCAGATCACTATGTTGACTAATGAACACAATTCCTTCACTTGCAGTTCACAGGGTCAGGTTTCACCCATAGGTGCTGGTGATATAGGGAACAACCAGCTCCAAACAACTCATGTTTTCAGCTGACTCTAGAAATCATACCCATTCTGATGATTGAAACTGATCATTGCCTTGCTGTTTGGGACTCTGCAGTTACGTAAAAATTTTCTACAGGAAGGGGATATTTTCTTGAGTGAACCCCAGCAAAGACTATCACTCTATAGTGTAAGATAAAACAAACAGAATCTTTGAAAGAAATGACGTGAACTCCTGTGTACCCTGAAAATATCCTTCAAATGTGAAGTTTAGCTGAAATACTTATTATACAGTAGTCAAGAACCACACCACATCATTAACTTTTAAATCGTACAACACATTATAGTTTCAAAACTGGTAAGTGGAAAGAAATTTCACCACATGTTATCTCTTTCCAGCCATCAGAATTCATCAACAATAAGGTTATAATAAAAGCATTTATGATAAATTTCAAATAATTGTGCAATGAACAAAACATCATTAGTCATAATATAGATGAGGGTGCACTTGCTCCTGTAATCAAAATAATATTTGGCAGCGTGGACCAAATATAGACCACCTTAGTAATACCAGAGAGTGGATTAGGGAGGGCTATACTTGCTTCCCCACATGTTGAAGTGGAATAAAGGTGTTAGCAAAAAGAATGTCATCAGCATGTGATGCCCTTAAGAATACTGACACCAGAGTGTAACAGCAAGTGCCTCACTGTTATATACTATTCCTATGTGTACTCCATCCTTAGCTATGGCATAGCACACTTACATAGTACATTATTGCAATATGTTATTGGAAAAATGTACACCCATGATCTGAGTTCAGCAGGCGATGCATGAGGAATGCATGGAGAGGCAGGCATATTGTCATATTTTGATGGTTTGACGTCACTCTAAAGAGAGGAGGGAGAGGGTGGCTTGTGGCTTGCAGGTGCGCGGGGGAGAGAGAGGGGGGGGGGTGAGAGTGAGTGAGTGAGTGAGAGAGAGAGAAGAAGAGAGCATGGGTGTGTGTGTGTGTGTGTGTGTGTGTGTGTGATACCACTGTGAATGAATAAACTGTTAACTAAATAATGGTAATTATATGATAAGAATAAAGTTTGCTTTCCACCCAAGTGATTTTTATTACTGTTGCAACAGACAAGTAGAAGTTTCGAATCTGCATAATAAATGGTTCAAATGGCTCTGAGCACTATGGGACTTGACATCTAAGGTCATCAGTCCCCTAGAACTTAGAACTACTTAAACCTAACTAACCTAAGGACATCACACACATCCATGCCCGAGGCAGGATTCGAACCTGTGACCGTAGCGGTCGCACGGTTCCAGACAGAAGTGCCTAGAACTGCTCGGCCACAACGGCCGGCCATGATAAATGGCATTGAAGTATCGACTGAGAAAGAATGACCACATATATTAACAGTATAACTAACTATTATGTATTTCGGAACCTCATTTGGCCACTGAAATATGAATACTCAGTATTGATGGCTATAGCTTATCATCTACTGACTGCAAATCAGTTATGAAACATGGAGATGATGACTCTTACATTAGCAAGGGATACAAATACACTGTTCACAACCTGTCAAAAGCCTGAATAACCGCTTTTTGTAGTGCAGACCACTGCAACATGTGCAGAGAGTCAATGAAGTTCTGGAAGGCACCTACAGAGATGTGGAGGCATGCTGATTCCAGTGCTGTGGCCAGTTGTGCTAGGTTTCTTGGTGGAGGATCCATGGTGTGAACAGCCCCATGGAGGCATATAGTCTGACATATTCTCAATTGTATTTCAATCCAGGGAGCTTGATGGCCATGAGAGTATGGTAAACCCATACTGATGCTCTTTGAACCATGCACTTACACTGCAAGCTGTGTGACATATTGAATTGTCCTGCTGGTAGATACTATCATGCTGAGGAAAAACAAACTGCTCGTAGGGGTGAACATGGTCCCCAAGAGTAGACACCTACTTGTGTTGATCGATTGTGGCTTGCAGAATGATGAGATCACCCAAGTAATGTCACAAAAACATTCAGCTGACCACAAATCTTCCTCAGTGTTTACTTTAGATTTTTCACACTGTACACACCAATGGCCATCTATCAAAGGGAGCACAAACATGATTCATCTGAAAATTCCATCTGTCAGCACCCAGTGGATGTCCTGTTGTGGTACTGGTGTGGAAATTCCAGCCTTCATTGCCAATGAACAGCAGTCACTTAGGGTGCATGAACCAGGCACCTGCTGTGGAGGCCCATACACAGCAACGTTTGCTGAAAGGTCGTCGAGGAGACATTGTCAATACGGTAGCCCTTGGTTCATCTTGGCAATCAGTTGCTCAACAGTTGGATGTCTGTTTGCCCACACACATCTCTGCAGCGATCATTCACCCTCGCCATCTATGGCCCATGGTACACCACAGGTGCCTCAGTGCCGGTTTTGGAGAGTGCCATTTTGCCATGCACAGTATACTTTAATGACAGCAGCATGTGAACAATTAACAGACTTAGCCATGTCAGAAATGTTTCTGCCCTTGGCCCAAACGCCAATTACTATGCCCTTTTGGATGCCAATTGCTCCATTTCTGCAATACAACTGCACTGTTTTCCACATCACCCAACACACTTGATATACCCTCCACTACTATTGCTACCACCTGGTGGCTTTGAGTGGTTATTGAACATTGACATTGAATGCAGATGGTGGTCATATTAATATGACTGGACCATGTATAAAGAAAATTATTTTCTTAGATGTTTTAGTGAAGCTTCTGCCAAGAAGAAGAAATTGATCTACAACTATGTCTACATCTATACACTGCAAACCACTTTATGGTGAGTGGTGGAAGGTACTTCTGGTATCACAAAATTTCCTCTTCTCCCTGTTCAATTCACAAAAGGGGCATGGGAAGAATGATTATTGGTAAATCTCCACATTAGCTCTAATTTCTTCAATTTTCCTATTATTGTCACTTCATGCAACATGTGGAAGGAAGTAACAAGTTTCCCATATCTTCCCAGAATGTACACTCTCAGAATTTCAATAGTGAACCTCTCCATTCCGCACAATGCCTCTCTTGTAGCATTTGCCATTGATGTTTGTTGGGCATCTTCATAATGCTCTTGCACTGACTAAACAATCCTCTGATGAAACACTCCAGTCTTTCATGGTTCTTTTCTATTAATTCAATCTGATAAAGGTCTCATGTTGATTAGCAATATTCAACAATTGGACAAACAAGTGTTTTATAAGCCATTTCTTTCACGGACGAATTACATTTCCTTAAGACTGTTCCAATGAATCTGAGCCTAGTATCTGCTTTTCTTACAATTTATTGTACATGATCATTCCACTGTTGATCACTGTGATTGTTTATGCATGGGTATTATACAATGGTCGCTGTTTCCAATGATTTAATGCCATTAATGTAATTGAACAGTATTAAATTTCTTTGTCTATATATGCACAGTACATTATATTTATCCATGGTGACGGGTCAACTCCCAGTCCCTGCACCAATTATTGATCTTACACAAGTTTTCCTTCTATTTTCTAATCTTCTGGTGCTGTTACCTTCTTATAGACAAATGACAGTGCAGAACTGTATCAGATTCCTACAATGTGAGGGTAAATTTGCAAGATCTCTGTTTGTGAAGTCCATGCTGATCTTTATACAGAAGCTTTTCAGTTTCCAAAAAATCATATTACGTTAGCAAAAAAGTCACTAATGTGCAAAACTTGATGACAAAAGTAACTTTTGCATGATGTGTCCCTGCCAAGTAACATAGCTCAATGAAACTTAGACCATACATATAAAGAACTGCAACAGTATGTACAGAAGGTAAATGAAAGAAATACACAAGGAAACAAATAGAGCTGATGTTTTTATTCAAAGATAATAATTACACTGAAGACTCCACAATTCATGATGTTCTCCTGGACATTACAAACAGTGGGATATGGTTCTTAAAAGGGTGTTGGTGATATCCACAAATGGCAATGCATGCTCAGCAGTGCACTTCCATGCTGGTCACAAGCTTGGTAAGGAGTTCTTGTGATAGGGAGTTCCATTCTCCATCAGCATGGTTGACAACTGCTGGATGGTCATCGGTGCATGCAGACATGCTGCAATATGTCTCCCAACACATCCTACATGTGCTGATGGAATTTAAGTCAGGGGATTTTTTTTTTTTTTTTTTTTTTACAGTTTTCTTTATTTATTTATCTTACAGCTCGAAACATGTATTTAACATGCATGGGCAATGTTATAATAATTACATTCAGATTATTGATACACAATATAAATAGATTACATGCTACTAAGTAAAATATCATTTTAAGTATATTTAATATAGCATTCCTGAGGTCAAATCATGTCAGCACCATACTGTATGGGCACTTCAATACAAGCCATTTTTTTAACTCGTTTTTAAAAATTCTACCAGAAAGCTGTTTCAGGTTGTTTGGCAGAGAATTATAAAATATTGCTCCCTTAATGAATGGGGTATTTGTTGTTAGATTCAATCGTCTGCTCACCATATGAAAGTCTGATTTTTGTCTTGTATTGTAATCATGGATTTCCGTATTCCTGTTTGTCACTTTTTTGTCTTTTTTCACTAATAATATTGATTGAAACATATATACTGCATAGATAGTCATAATATTAAACTTAATAAACAGGTTTTTACATGAAGTTCTGGGTCTTACTTTTGCCATAGTTCTTATTACTCTTTTCTGCAATACAAATACCTTTTTTATATTGTATTGGCTACACCCACCCCACAATACAATTCCTTAAGATAGATGGGGATAAACCAACCCAAAGTACGCTATTTTTATTGCTTCGATATCTAAATATTGAACTAATCTCCTTAGTAAATACAGACTAGATGTTATTTTACCACAGACATGATCGATTTGCTGATTCCACGAAAGTCTGTCATCTATACATATCCCCAGAAATTTACATTCTGAACAGGTATTTTCCTGAATGTCCTCATTTAGAACAGTATTTTTAATTGAACTACTTGTCTTAAAATAAATTAAATTAGTTTTGTTAATATTGACCGTCAGGTTTTCTTTTTCAAAATGTGTTTGTGCTTTTTCAACAAAATTCTGTACCACTGAATTTAGGTCATCATTACTACGTGCCCAGCAAACCCCAGAGGTGTCATCAGCATACATAGTAATACGATGACTGGTGTCTAATACTTTTGGGAAATCATTCACGTAGCAAATAAACAAGAAGGGGCCCAAGATAGAGCCTTGTGGCACACCAAAATTTATGTTCCTTATCTTTGGTAGGCTATTCCATTTGCCAAATATCCTCTTGTTCCACGAGCTCATCCACCTGCACAGTTCAAGAATTTCTTCCAATATGACATTGTTCCTCACCACACCATAACACCTGCATCATCAGAATGATCATGTTCAACAATTAATAAAATGTTCCAGGCTATTATACCGTGGTCAAATGGATTTCACTTTAAAATCCAATGAAACGTTGGTTTTTAAAGTGGAACATTTTATTAACTGTGACATTTCTGACCATGAAAGTTTACATTTTATATGTTCAACAATGTTAGACATATCCTCATATGGTGAGCTGTGGAAACACACAATGCACTCATGAACATTGTCAAAAATGATTGATTTGGCAGTTCAGTTATGTTGCTTGGGTGTACTGACCTCCAAATCTTTGAACACAGTACATGCACTAGTCAATGTTCTTGTGACACTGTACTCCACATCTTTTGAAGGGTGTATTCAGCCCTGGCTTCATATTTATGGATGACAATGTGCGACCACACTGATTAGCACAAGTGGAGGAGCTCCTGGAATGAGATAATACCCAGTGAATGGCCAGGCCAGTCTGTTCCCCCAACTTAAATCCCATCAAGCATATGTGGGATGCATTAGGAAGGCATATTGCACCACGACAGTACGCATAAAGACTATCCAACGGTTGTCAACTGCACCAGTAGAGGAATGGAACACCCTATCACAAGAACTTCTTACCAGCCTTGTGGCCACCGTGGGAGCACATTACAGAGCATGTGTTACCGTTCATGGGAATCAATCACCCTGTTAAGAACCAAGTCCTGCCATTTGTAAGGCCTGGGCAACCATCGTGAAATGCAGAGGATTTACTGTAATTATTGTTCCTGCATATAAGCAACATTTCTGTTCATCTCTTGGCATATTTCTTTCAGTTACCATCTGTACTGTACTGTAGTGTACTGTACCGTATTATACTGTTGCAATTACTCCTAGTTTGGTCCCAGTTTTGTCAAGCTATGTCACTTGGCAGTGACACATCATGTGACAGTTACTTTGGTCCTTAAGTTTTGCACACATATGTATGTTCTGCAATTCTACTACAGCTTGACATCAGTGATATAGACTAACAATTATCTGATTCTGTCCTATGACAATTCTTGATGATATGCTGGTGTGGGTGCATAACAGAAAGGTCTTTAGTGCCCATACTAAAATTTTATGGGATGAGTGTGGATAAAAATCACAAAACAGTGAAACATTAATTACACACACACACACACATACACACACACACACACAAATCCTAAGAAACTAATGTATGTTGCCAGAGCAAAAACTTTTTAAAAAAGGAAAAACCAATGGAAATAAATAATATAGTGTACCAGATAGCTGTGACTGGTCAACTGCTGGAATTAAAAGATTGAGCCAGACACTCTTCAAACATTAAAATCATGAGTGTAAAAGGTTAGGCTGGATTTCAGGACTTCAAAAAAATTTAAAAGTCTTACCCCATTCATCTCGTCATCAGTTAAAATAGGTGCCAAATCCCAACCCAACTTTGCTTTGGACCTCTCATCACAATATAAAGCATATGCAGTTAAAATGTGTCATATAGTGATTTGTATGTCACAGGCATCATTGGAGTATGAAGCCATTCATTAGAGGAGAGCTCCCATTTTGGAGGTGGGCCAGGGTTACTTCATCCTACAGGTGTGACCAATATGAGGAATGTCATGGCTGGATAGTTCACTTCACTGACTGCATTTCATTTCATTGTCCCTCACTGATGTCACTCCTTCTCCTGTAATTCCATGGCTCTTTGACTCATCATCAAAATGACAACCTGCAGGGGAACTGCACATTGTGTCATGTCATGTTTCTGTAGACTTCCTTGGCTGTCTGGTCATCTTGTTCATTTCTATAAATTCCCACATGCCCTAGTATCCAGAAGAATGATACCTGCTTCACAGCTGTTGAAGAAAGAACAGTTAGTATTGTATTAAACATTTGCTGCAATGATTGTAGGGCACTAAAGGAATCAGAGCAGATAAGAAACTGTTTGCTCTGGAGATCATTGCTTTAACATGGAGCTCTGTGGTACAGACAGTGTATTCATGGGGAAGGTGAATCCTGAAAACACAGTTGGGGGACACACAGCCAAGGGAGCCCATTTGTTCTGAACCATCAGTGTACCTACTTTAAAACCATGATGCCTATCTAATATGTTATAAAGTATGTACTGGAACATAAAATCTGGAATGCAGTCGTTTTTAAAATCTGTCAGCTCTAAAACAATTTTGGGCCTCTGTTGGAGCCAAGGTGGACATTTACTCCACCTGCAGTGTAAAATGTTAAAACCAGCCACACCTCTTTCTAAAATGCAATCCTCCACACGTATCTTACAGGGGCAAATTATTCAATGTCAGCAATGAAAAAGCCTTTCCATTGGTGTCTGAGTAATAGTATTGTATGCAGATTTCTATGGTGTGAATATTGTTTTACAGGCTTGTCACACCATGAGAGCTGCTGCCTGATGGTAAGTAGTGGCTCACCAGCCCCAGCACACAGGCTCAGTATGGGGCTGATTCTAAATCCCCAGTATCCAGCCTAATTGCTTCATGGTGCACCAAGTCCAACATTTTTAAATCAGATAGTCTTCCAGACCCATTCACTCTGCATACATAATCAGGCCAGGATCACACAAAAGCTCTGTAAAACTGGAGCTGGCTGGTTCAGTCCTAGGAACAATATTTTCAGATCCCTGATTTGTGGCAATGATGTGAGCTTAGAATCAAATCTGACGCACACAAACCTCAACAGGTCTTTAAAATCGAGAACTGTGTCCCTCACCTTTAACTTAGGAAAGTTACAAACAGAACATCCACAGACTTCTCAGTTTAGAAATTAAAACCTCTCTTCTTCACCCTTTCCTCGAACTGTCTAATAATCTGTTGCCACAAATAAATTATTGCAACTCCAGAGGAGGAGCAAGAGATGGAGAAATTGTCAACAAACAAAGAACACTGGACAGGACTTTAAACTATCTATGTCATAGTATTAATAGCACTGAGAAATATCATTCATTTAAAACACTATTGTGAGGAACATCATTCTCTTGTTCAAAGTGGTCAGAGGAGACACCACTGACTCAATATTTAAAATAGCATGGTGAAAGGGAAGACATCCTCAAAAGCCCCACTCGTGGAGCTGCCCAAGGACATTGCGACTGCAAGTAGTACAATAGGTCTTCACAATGTCAAAAAATATACCTATTAAGCTATGCCTGGATAGGAAAGCCTGTTATATAGATGCTACTAGAAGGGCCAGGTTATCAAAGGTGGAGTACATCCAGCTAGACCCGACTTGCACACCTAGGCTTCGTGTAATGCCTGACTGTGTTAGTGTTTTTATTATGCATCTTCCACGAAATTACATGTTAGTGTTAACTCTACCTATAACTTACACCAGAGCTGGACAGTAACCTCTAGTGTTACGTCTTCTTGTAAATTATATTCAGAATATACAAGTTGTTATTTCCAGTCTATTTGACTGCTGTTATTCTTGCATGCACCTTGACCACTTGCACACGGAGATACTGTAGGTTCCATTCTTCCAACATCCTGGAGAGGTTGAATGGTGTTACTCCTGTCATTATCATGCGGGGAGTCACTGAGTATGAATCCAGGTCATGGATGGTAGTGACTGATGGAAATCTGAATGCACAATGGTATATCACAAACATCCTACGCCCTAATGTGTTACCTCTTATGTGAGTGTCAGATACATTTTTTTCCAACAAGACAATGCTCATCCACACATGGCCTATGTCTCTAAGAACTGTGTATGTGATATTGAGGTATTCCCCGCAGCCACAAGATCTGTCATAGGTAGAGCATCTGTGGGACCAGTTATAATAGTTGACGGGCCAACATGCCTCAGAAGGATACCACAACTTTGTGACACCCTTCCCAACAGAAATAGCACATGCTTCCACGCCAAAGAGAATGCAACATCCTTAGTGACAAGTAAGCTTATAAAGTCAATTTATTTGTAAATATGATGTGATACTGTGATCATACCCTCTCAACCCGTGAAGTTTCATTTCATTTCCTGCCCCCATTCTGGGTGCTTCACTATTTTGTCAAGAGTGTATGTTAACTTATTGACTTGTCTGTGCCTGGCAGATTTAATATTCCATCAGTATCTTTGTCATTATCTGTCTACCTATCTACATATTAGAAATAGGGCACATGGCCAGCTTTACAAAAATGGTTCAAATGGCTCTGAGCACTATGGGACGTAACTTCTAAGGTCATCAGTCCCCTAGAACTTAGAACTACTTAAACCTAAGGACATCA
Source organism: Schistocerca nitens (assembly GCF_023898315.1). Classification (NCBI taxonomy): domain Eukaryota; kingdom Metazoa; phylum Arthropoda; class Insecta; order Orthoptera; family Acrididae; genus Schistocerca; species Schistocerca nitens. Next base: position 663,619,113 of record NC_064616.1, on the reverse strand, counting down.
CACACATCCATGCCTGAGGCATGAATCAAGCTACAGACTGTCTGTAGAGATCATCTCGGGGGTTTTCTGAAGTGATTTGGAGAAGATACCTACACCATCATGTCTGGATGTGGACTGCACATGGGTCCAGTGCCTTTACCACTGTATTTTTCTACATTATCTACTGATGATGTGTTATTATTGTACCTGTTGACATACAGGTGTGTAGGAGAATCCCATACTGATCACTGAAATCGAATTCCCCTTCTCACAGGTTTTTTGGAATATTTGTGACACTCACAAGTCATAAATTCTATTACTATTCATGCGACCCTATGTTGTATATGCTGGATGTCCAATGTTTGCCCAATCTTATTTGAAGCCCACACACTTCAGCCTCATCCAGTATAGGTCATACAAGTAGATTTTATACTCCATTTTTCCCAATACTTTTCTGTGAACTAAAACCTGCCACTTACCATCTTAGCCTATGACATTGTTCTATTTTTCAGGGAGCTACAACATGTTAGTGGTAAGTATTTGTACCCTGAAGACACAAAGAAACTGATACACCTACCTAATATTGTGCAGAGCCCTTGAGCATGCAAAAGTGCCACAACACAACGTGGCATAGACTCGACTAATGTCTGAAGTAGTGCTGGAGGGAAACACCATGAATCCTGCAGGGCTGTCCAAAAACCCATTAGAGTACGAGGGGGTGGAGATCTCTTCTGAACAGCATGTTGCAAGGCATCCCAGATATACTCAATTATGTTCATGTCTGGGGAGTTTGGTGGCCAGCAGAAGTGTTTAAACTCAGAAGAGTGTTCCTGGAGCCATTCTGCAGCAATTCTGGACATATGGGGTGTTGCATTGTCCTGCTGGAATTTCCAAAGACTGTCAGAATGCACAATGGACATGAAAAGATGCAGGTGATCAGACAGGATGTTTACGTATGTGTCACCTGTCAGAGTCAGATCTAGATGTATCGGGGGTCCCATATCACTCCAGCTCCACACACTCCACACCATTACAGATCATCCACCAGCTTGAAAACTCCCCTGCTGACATACGGGGTGCCTGACATACGGGGTGCATGGATTCATGAGGTTACCTGCATAGCTGTAAACATCCATCTGCTTCGTACAATTTGAAACAAGGCTCGTCTGACCAGGCAACATATTTCCAGTCATCAACAGCCCAATGTTGGTGTTGACAGGCCCAGGTGTGGCATAAAGCTTTGTATCACCCAGCCATCAGGGGTACAAAAGTGAGTCTTTGTCTCCGAAAGCCCATATCGATGATTTTTCGTTGAATAGTTCGCACGCTGACACTTGTTGATGGCCCAGCACTGAAATTTACAGCAATTTGTGGAACGGTTGCACTTCTGTCATGTTGAATGATTCTCTTTCATCATTGGTACCATTCTGGCAGGATCTTTTTCCACCCACAGTGATGTTGGAGATTTGATGTTTTACCGGATTCCTGCTATTCACGGTACACTAATGAAATGGTGGTATGGGAAAATTCCCACTTCATCGCTACCTTGGAGATCCTGTGTCCCATCACCTGTACGCAAACTATAGGACCATGTTCAAATTCACTTACATCTTGATAATCTGCCATCGAAGCAGCAGTAACTCATCTAATAACTGAGCCAGACACTTGTCTTTTATAGGTATTGCCGACTCCACTGCTGTATTCTGCCTGTATACACACCTCTGCATTTGAATAAGCATGCCTATACCAGTTTCTTTTGTGCTTCAGTGTATAAGATGACTGATTCCAGTTGTAGCTCACTGATAATGCGGTAAACATCTATTAAAATTTTACATTTTATGAAATTTATATCTTTGTATTTTTCTATTCTGCTTCTGTTGCTTAGCGACCAGCATGTCTCTCTGCTATGCAAAGACCCAGATTCAGTTTCCAGAACTGTCAATGTTCTTTCTTTGGTGAGAGGACTGGAACTATAGGCATTCAACCAAGTAATGCCAACTGTGAAGCTACTTGAGTGAGAAGCAGTGGCTCCAAAGTCTGGGAAACTGGCGATAACTGGGACAACGGTGTGCTGAGCCTATTTGCCTCCATTCCACATTCAAATGATGTTGTTGGCCAGTGATAACACAATAGCTAGTCACTACCTAATGGGCCAGAATGGTCCGTGTAAAAGAAAATCTTAAAGTAGAATCACTAAATATTTCATATAGGATGAAAATCTCTCCCTGACATCTATTCCTCATACATATCACTGCAATTTGAGGAAATTCTTAGGTTACAATTAATGCCATTCACTGAGTAGTTAATGGATCCTATGAACAGTAGTATCCTACAACCTCCCAGTATGTGAAATATTCTTCTTTTTAATTCATTTTCTCCCAGAGATTGTTAAAAACAAAACTTAAATAAATAAATAAAAAAATAGAAACTTGTGTGATCATCACGTACTAGGAAAAGGTAGCTTTGCAAATAACAAAGGTATAGCACAAACCAAGCAGAGCAATTAAACTAGAAGAGAGTTTATAAAATCTTAAAATTATAAAAGCAGGACAACCAAAGAATGCTTTACGCACATAAAATTAGTATTTCAAAGAATAAATTAAAATTATGTGGGACTTCATAAAATCTGTACCAAATGGCACACAAAACTAAAACAATATTAGTAATGGAACAGATCAGAATAAACTGATAAAGTCACCCTTATAAATCAATGAATATCTTTCACACTGTAGCTGAAAAAATTAGAAACAAAAAACCTAGCCTTTTACAGGTACTACAGAGCTAGTCTCACTCCCAAGATACACTAACTGTGGCACTAATTTACAAATGAGCTGCTTTTTAGGATACTGATAATGACCTTCTAGATGAATTTCAGGTGCCAGCACCTGTGGTTTGGAAGATGGGTTCAGGCTACATGTGAGTGTTTGTGTTGGGGTGTATTATTGTGTTGTTACCAATGCATGCAATTCTATGGCAGCTAGTCTGCATTGTAACTAGTGCCATTATAGGATGTAAATTTATTTTGAGACACCACTCAGTAAAATGGAAGTTAAGCTTCTATAGTTAATTTTCTAGATAAACCACCCACTGCTACTAGACATAAAAGTATAATCTATCATTCTGGGGATGATATTTGAGCTCTTTACTGTAAGATTTCCAAATTTCATTTGGATCTCTGTATTCCTTACTTTCCCCTAATGTCAAATGCTCTTGTGTGCCATGGCATATGCACCTCTTCTGATGCAAACTCTGTCAACAAACATAACAACAGTTTTAAGAATACTCTCATACTGAGATACTTCCCTGAAGAACTTTTATCTTAGTACTGTTTGGTGTCACTGCAGCACAGTTAAATAGAATGATGCACCGCCTACATTGGAAACAAATTTTCACCTTTTCCTATACCACCTCCAAATACTAAAATTTATTCATCATCTGTGGTGATTTGCTTAAACAATGGCCTGACATGAATTGCATAATACTACAATAAATAAATTTCACAATTCCAGGAAAAAACAATGACCTTTACAACTGTTGGATTGTTTCCATGTTATAAAAAATATACGGGCACATCAGGCAATGAACATGTGATGAAAAATTGCTTACCAATATCACAAAATCTAAAGGGCATATTGTTAAAACTGAATTTCGTAATGTACTTTTTTGGAGCTGGTCTATCAGATGGACATGCAAGATTTCACTTTAATAACTGGCCGGCCAGAGTGGCCGAGCGGTTCTAGGCGCTACAGTCTGGAACCGCACGACCGCTATGGTCGCAGGTTTGAATCCAGCCTCGGGCACGGATGTGTGTGATGTCCTTAGGTTAGTTAGGTTTAAGTAGCTCTAAGTTCTAGGGGACTGATAACCTCAGAAGTTAAGTCCCATAGTGCTCAGAGCCATTTGAACCATTTAATAATTGTTTTGTTTGTAACAGGGAAACAAAATGGTCTGACAATAGAGTATAATTCTGGTGCAGGCATAAATGTTTTGGAGCACACCATTCAGCACACATTGTTGAACATCAGGCTCTGCAGCTGATAACCACTGTGTGTTCCCAAGCTGCCCCAATGACATCATCAGTTATGATAGCAGTTGGCACAGCATCATCTAGATTTGTCTGTGGATTAATGGAAACATGTTGCCTGGTTAGATGAATCAAGTTTCTTATTATAACAGGTTGACGGCCCTGCCCAGGTATACCATCATCCAGGCAAATGGTGGCTTGAAAAATACACCACATCACAAAAGCAGGCCAGTACGGGTTGTATTATGCTAAGGGGGCCTTTCACCTGGTCTGCCATGCGATGTGTGGTAGCAATCTACGGCACAATGACAGCTGTGGGCAACATAAGAATTATTGCGAACCAACTGCATTCCATCATGTTTGATGTCTTCCCAAACTGTGATAGCATTTTCCAGCAGGCTAACTGTCCATTTTGCAAGGCTAGAACCATGCTACAGTAGTTTGAAGAGCATGACAGTGACCTCGTGTTGATGTCTTGGCCATTAAATTTACCTTATCTGAACCCAGCGGAACACATCTGGGATGCTATCGGGCAACTTTACTGTTGTATACATTGTGTGAGTCTTAACAGCTTCACAATTAAGTAGTCAGGGCTACAACAGCCATGCACACACTGATGGGCTTCAAGCACAGAGGTAAACACTCTAACCATATGTATGTTATGTCTCTGCTCACATTTGGTACTGCTGGGTAGACATCCTTGGGACCTCTCCCCTGACGACAGGACAGTGGTATCTGTCATTTTATCTTGTTGCAATTATTTAAGTTCCACACATCACACCACTGAAGCGCTCTCTCTCTCTCTCTCTCTCTCTCTCTCTCTCTCTTCCTCTATGTACCACTCTTTCACTTTTCAATGTGTCTATGGGTACTACTGTTAATTCACCTCCTGAAGGTATGCCTGTCCAGTCATTGTCTCCCCTTGTAATCAGTTTTCTTGAGTGAATTTTCCTATTGTATATGAAAAGAAAACAAGCAAGGTATCATTTTATGTGTATATTGGACAAAAATATGCAAACACAAAAAACAAAAAGACTTTACTATGCCTAATATAGTGCAGAAACCCCATTGGCATTCAAAACGGCTTCCAATCATATTGGAATGCATAAATACAGGTCCTGCACAGTTCTCAATGGAATCTTGTACCACTCTTCCACCAAAACAGACCACAAGGGCTCAATAATATTGAGATCTGGTGACTATGGTGGCAGAGAAGATGTGACAATTTACCCTCATGCTCACAAAACCAATCCTGGATGATGTGAGCTGTCATCCTGTAAAACAGCATCAGCCCTGGGAACGAACATTGTACCATGGGATGGACCTGATAAGCCATAATGGTCACATAAACCTTGGCAGTAATGCAACCTTGTAGAATAAACAATGCAGCCCATTTGCATTTCTGTGCAAATCATCATTGAACCCCTGCCACATTTCACTCTTGAGATATAAACTCAGCCAGAAGTTGCAAACCGTGTGAAACCAAACTCACTAAACTTCCTCCATGTCTCCTTACTCCAGGGTTTATGCCTACAGCACCATGCTTTTGTTACAGGCATTTGCATCACTGGTAAGTGGTTTTGGGATTCCTGCTCACCTGCAATTCCCAGCTTATGGAGCTCCCTTCATGTTGTATTGGTGCTGGCAGGGTTTGCAAGAGTTACATTCAGTTCTCAGCAACTTTTGCAGCTGTCGTCCTCTTTATTTTTTCATCACAATCCTCTTCAATGACCAACCATCATGATTACTTAACACATGCTTTTGTCCACACTGTGAATTAGTGAATGATGTATTTCTGCTTTCCTTGTATGCAGTATAAATCTTCTATCAGTGTCTCTTGGAACACCAAACACTTCAGCTCCCTCGGTTACAGATGTACTCATTGTACAAGCACCAACAATTTACTCACATTTGAATTCACTCAAAATTTACACAGAACACTGTTCTGACCATGACTGAAACTTTCAACATATTGAGGACATTGCACAGATGTCATTCTTGGTCAAATGCAACAGCATAACCTGCAGGCTTGGCTAACATCCGCATTTATGTTAAAGCATACATTTCTCATAGTGTTTCCATGTTTTTGTCCCATTCCTACAAGGTATAGTTTTATCATAATTAGCACAAATGTATCAGCAATCTAAACTTTTTGATTAAGTCCTCCATCTATTTGGGATAGAATATCACGTATGGCTCAGGATTGGTTAGTTACGTGCTCCACTGATCAATCTAACGAAATGTACTGTGCAGCTGTTGTAAAAATTCCTAACCTTTTAAACAGATGCCTACAAGATGTGTGACTATGAGTCCCACACGTTATTCTAACCACTTTCTTTTGAGTGGTGAATAGTATTTGCCTAAATGTTGAGTTACCCCAAAATATTATGACTTCAGAGAGTGAAGGTATGCAAAGTATGTTAGCTTGCTAATTTCTATATCCTCAAAATTAGCAACTATTCTGATTGCAAAAGTTGCTGAATCTAGACACTTTAGAAGATCCAAAATATGAATTCCCCAATTAAGATTCTCATCTATATGTACACCCAAAAAATTAGTATGCTCAGCCCTGGCTACTGTCTTTGTTGATATGTTGTATTTATTGAAGGAACTGTATTCCTTATCATAGGAAACTGCATGCACTGTGCTTTTTCAAAGTTCAGAGCAAGCTCATTCGCAGAAAACCAAATAATAACTTTTCCAAAGACATTATTTGTATCATTTTCTTTTGGAGTTTCTTTTACTGGACTAATAATGATGCTTGTATCATTGCAAACAGCGTCAGTTTAGCTTCTTGTTTCAGATAAGAAGGGAGGTCATTCACGTATATCAAGAACAGAAGGGAAGCCATGATCGAACTCTGTGGAACACCTAATGTAATTTCGCCCTAGTTAGATGAAGTGGGCAACTTCCTTAAATCATTTAAACCATACAAAGAAACATTTGCTTCCCGTTCTGTAGATATGACTTAAACCACTCATATGCTGTTCCATTTTTGACATTCAATAATTTCTGTAACATAATGTCATGGTTCAAACAGGCAAATGCTTTGGATAGGTACAGAAAATTCCTACTGGTGACATTGGGCAATATGGTATGTGCAAGATGTGGCACTAGTATATTTTGCTGATTATGTAAAACATCTAATGCACCTATTTGGTCCACAATAGGTCGATCAGGCTGTATCTTGGCCACTAAAATCACATCACATCAATCCTTTGGTTTTTTCATCTGGGGTCATTACAAAAGGGAAGTGCACAGCGCTAATGTTGAAGAAATAGAGAAGCAAACTCTTACAGAGTCTTCTCAAGATTTACAATGTGATCCAGAGGTATCTGACAGAATCTGAAACTCCCTGCAGAGACGAGTACAGTATTGCATTAAAATATGAGGGTAACATGTGTGAAACCGTCTTTAACATATGCGTGTATAATAAATTGTAACGCGTAACATGCTGATGTAGTGTTGTATTTCTTGTTAGGTAGGTCGTAGGTGAAATATGAGCCCAACTAAACTGAGACTAAATTGAAAAGTTTACATTTCAAATGTTTTTATGAATTCAGTTGCCTTTTCTTGCTCTTTGATGCCTACTGCTTTCTGGTCAAATTTTCTCTCTCGTCTTGTTTTCGCAGATTGTTTCTCAGTACTGCTATTTTATACCCGGGACTCAACCATTTGAGAGGTATTGCATTATTTGTGCTCTGTGAATTTCTGTTGCAATTTTTTTTTGCTATCTCATAAATAGTGTAATTTTGCTACAAGCATTCTAATTGGCGACAGTTACATCAATATTTGCAAATGATACAGCTGTATTGTGAGATGTTGGAGGTATGGGTGATAACTCTGCAGCCTTCTTAGTTCCTGCAGTAATTCTTCCAACCCTAATCCACTGTTTCCTGTCTCTTTCTTTATTGATCAAAAGCAACATCGTATGCAAATATTTAAGCACACATAACATCCTACCTAGTGTCTATAGTTATACCATGATAGTCAGAGAGCCAGGAGATTTTAATTATTTCAACATCTCTTCCACTGCTGACATAAGGCCTGTTTGTCCTGTACTGACCTGTACAGTTGCTGGCATAAATAGTATGTTCTCTTTACACGCATGAATTAGAGTCCAAACTGAATTTCCATCGCATTTTCGAATACTTAAATTAAAATATCTTGGTCATTAGTATTTCACAGAGTCATGTGGAAAGGACCAGCCATAAGTCAATCACAGATTTTTCTCAATTCCCATATGATGTCTCTGTCCCCATGTTCAAGTACAAGTAGAATGTTGTCAATTATAGCTTACTGCACATCAGCAGCACTGCTGCTTGCCACTTCTGTCAACTAAAAATTTATTTTATTTGAGCTATAACTTGGTACATATTGGTCACACACTCCAAACCATTTATTTGGGCTATGTTCAATTTGTTCATTGATATATGAGGTCTGTTCAAAAAAATTCCAGAACTTCGTCCACATTATTTTCTGTGCATGCCTTTCACTTATTGTGCATGGTCTCCTTTGAAATACTCTCCTCCATGATTGATACACTGCTCCCAATTCTGTGTCCACTACCAGAAGCAGTCTTGGTATGCCTCTTTCTGGATCATGTGAATTTTCTTTTGTCTCATCTATTATTGCCAATCTTCATCCTTTCAATGGGGTTTTCAACTCTGGAAATAAAAAAAGTCTGCAGGGGCCAGGTCTGGAGAGTACGGAGGAGGAGGAGGAGGAGGAGGAGGAGGAGGAGGAGGAGGAGGAGGAGACAGCACAGCGATTTCATTTTTTGTGCAATAGTAATGCACCGACAGGAATGAACGTGTGCGTGCATTATCGGGATGCAAGAGCAATGAATCATCTCGCAACATTTCAGGCTGTTTCCTTCTCACATTTTCTTGCAGGGTAGCAACATGTCCTGATAGTACCATTGATTAACAGTTTGTCTGTGTGAAACGAATTCATGATGAACTAATCCTTTAAAGTCAAAGAAAACTACCAGCATGGGTTTGACATTTGACCTGATGAGCTTTTTTGGTCTTGGATAACCTTTCCCAATCCACTGTAAGGATTGAACCTTGGTCTCAACATAACAACCATAGACCCAAGTCTCATCACCAGTTATGATTCTCTTAAAAATCATCTCATTCTCATCTGCACAATCCGAAAGCTCTTCACAGATAGCGAGGCGAAGTTCTTTCTGGTCTTGACTCATGAGCCGTTGGCTGATGGTGGCAACACGATGCATTCCAAGATGCTGTGTCAGGATTTCATGACATGATCCAACTGAAATGTTACATTCTTCTTCAATATCTCTAACAGTCAGTCTTCAATTGGCATGCACAGTATCATTGACGTTTCTGACACAAGTGTCGTCTGTAGACATCACAGGGCATCCTAAACGAGTGACATCTTTAACTTTCTGACCATATGAACACCGAGTACAACTTCAGCATTTGTGACCATAAGCTTCCTGCATCATTTGGTGTGTTTCTGTAAGGGTTTTCTTGAGTTTTACACAAAATGTAATGCAAATGTGTTGCTCCTCTAACTCCGCCACCTCAAAATTTGCAAACTGGCAACCAACGTTCTACTCAACACAGCACTGAACAATAAGTAACCGATGTACAATGATAAAACTTCTGTCAGTTACACATTAAACACAGGTGAGTGCAGGAATACCAACTGCATTTTGCTCCAACATATCATTGGCGCAAAATTATGAATGTTCCAGAATTTTGTGAACAGACCTTGTATAGCATGCATGTAGCATTGTGGTGTAAGTAACCAACAACCAAAGTGTGGTGTGCGTACTGTAAGACCTTCAGTACACACACCATCAGATTATTTGACTTGTCGCTCTAACGAAGTAGGCGAGTGTCAGCAATGTGTCTCGTGGTCTTATCGTGGTGTGTTTATCTTCTGCCGTTAGGTCAGATGATAGAAATGCCACTTGCACGCTTAGAGTAGCAGACTGACGGTGACCAACTTTAAACAGAATTTGATTAATTTTCACACACATTTATTAAAATAATAACAAGCATAAACCTTACTTAACTTGGTTCTGGATGCTATTTACAATTGACAATCTGAAGTTCCTTTGGTATTTGTACGTTAATCTGATTCTCACATATAGCTCTGATACTTGACAAAAGTGTCTATACATTTATCTCCATGGCTATGTACAGGAATATGGTAATCTTATTAGGCGCAGACTGAAACTTGACTATAGACTGGTACTGACTGGTGCAGACAAATGCAGACTGACTAATCGGAGGTCTGTACACTCGTTTTAATACCTCGCATGTTCATGTATCACTGCGCGAGTGTGATCTGGAGGGAGAAAAGGTTCTACGTTAGCAGCAATCTCATTGGCTGCGTTACATATTAATACGTGGATCGGCGTAAGCAGAATTTGGTGCGTCTCTATGGCAGCGCCATCCTGTAGTGCAGAGAGGGACGAGCGCTGCACCTGCACTGTTGTGCTTAGCGGGGCGCGCTCTAGTGGGAAAGTTGTGTATGCGCTGACTACGCGGAACTATGTACACAACACAAAGAGACTCTGATTTTAATTAAGTCAGTATAGAAAAGACTGAGCTCCAATATTTTCATATATCCACCATGGACTTGTCACAGGAGCTCACACAGGTATTTTATTTCTGTTGACAGAATTCTTCATTTTAGCTAACTCCTGCAAATGAACTCTGGAGACAAGGTGGCTGCTATTCTGCCATTTCAATGGGCAATTCTCATGACATGCCTAGTGCTACCATTAGGGTATCATACTCTTTTAGTCCCGACAGTCTGATAGCATCTTCATAATTGTTACACATCTGTGTTGCATTGAGGATTTCTTTTTTTCTTTTTTTTTTCTTCTCTCTCTCTCTCTCTCTCTCTCTCTCTCTCTCTCTCTCTCTCTCTGATTTGGATGGGATGACACGACAGAGGAAGGGGAAACTATTGGGTAGGTGGTGTGGTTACAGTGGGTTAGTGGATATGTATTGTTGTTCTTTTGCTCTGTTACACTCCACTCAAAAAATAATTCATCATATTCTGGTGTGCTCATCACTTTGTGTGCACAAAGTGATTAAATGACACTCAAACACTCATTCTAAGCTTCAGTGAGTCCAAGTAAATTATTTCTAGTCACCCAGCAATCATTGGAGCATTAAAAAATTGAGGCTGACAAGGAGCAGATAAAATATTGAATTCAGTTGCCAAATTTATTTCATTGAGGTTCCTATTTCAATTTTCACACAAATGCCAAACTAACATACAGTGAGATAAGTGGCTGCAGACTATAAGATCAAATAAAACTGCTCAACACAGGAAAGGCAACTGTACATTTATGATATCTGTATGATTATTACATTGATTTTATTAAGGTACTTGCTCCTCTTCTAGTAACTGTATACTTTAGGAGGCTGTAGCAGTAAAGCATTTCAAAAAAGACTGGAACAGATGAGAGTCGGTAGTTAAAGAAATAAAGATAAATATAAAATAAAAAAAGCCCTGCACATATCTGTAGGTGTATGTCAATTACATGATTCAGTAAAAGAATTATGGAATATGCTCCTCCCCCTGACAGTTCCTGTCATCAAGACAGTAAATAGCAATGTTCAGGTTAATGCTGTGTTTCTTGATTCCTAGTAGGACTGGCACTTAGTGCAGATACTGGTCTTTGACCCTTAATTTAAACATATTTTTGATTACATGATTGGCAATACATCAAAGGAACAGCTACATAACACTAGTTGAAGGAGCAGAAGCCAAATACATCCATTTGAATAATAATAATAATAATAATAATAATAATAATAATAATAATAAATGGCATTCACCCACAAAACAAGTACCCCACAAAACCCTCCATTGACTGATGCTTGAGTATTTTTCAGCAGTCTGGAACCGTTACCAGATATGATCAGTAGAGGAGATAAACAAGGTACAAAAAAGAACAGCAAGTTTCATCAATGGTTTTTTTAGAAGCCCTGTCCATAACAAAGACTTTATTGTTAAAATTCCAAGAACACAAATTCCTAGAAAAGAGAAGCAATACATTATATCCTTACACATTCATCTCAAGAAATAAGAATGATAAAATAAGAGAAATTCAGACTTGTACAGAGGCCTACTCACAGCCAGTTATCCCATTTACCATTCCCAAATCCAACAGATATGGTGGAAAATGGTAGTGCTTCTGCCAAGTAACAACAAAGGTCTACACAGTAAGTATCAATTACTTAAAATTAAATGAAGATGCATGTATTTGATGGAAAAAACCTTTTTATTTGTCAGATGAATTTTTAATACAGGCTTATTGATTGTTTTATGGTTATCTATTACACCCCCCCCCCCCCCCCCCTTCCCCACGAACCATGGATCTTGCCGTTGGTAAGGAGGCTTGTATGCCTCAGCTATGCTGATATCCATACCAAAAGTGCAACCACAATGTAGGGGATTCTGTTGAGAAGCTGACAAACATGTGGCTCCTGAAGAGGGGCGCTAGCGTTTTCAGTAGTTGCTGGGGCAACAGTCTGGATGATTGAACAATCTGGCCTTGTAACATCAACCAAAACAGCATTGCTCTGCCAGTACTGTGAACGGCTGAAAGCAAGGGGAAACCACAGCTGTAATTTTTCCTGGGGGTATGCAGCTTTACTGTATTGTTAAATAATGATGGCACCCTCTAGGGTAAAATATTCTGAAGGTAGAATAGTCCCACATTCAGATCTCTGGGCAAGGACTATTCAGGAGGATGTCATCAACACGAGAAACAAAACTGGCATTTTACGGAGCAGAGTGTGGAATGTTAGATCCCGTTCGTGAAATCTTCTCGGGTGATCAGCCGAGTAAAGGCGTCGTCTTCTCGCAACGTTTCGAAGGGTTTCGTACCCATCATCTTCGCTTGAAGATGATGGGTACGAAACCCTTCGAAACGTTGCGAGAAGACGACGCCTTTACTCGGCTGATCACCCGAGAAGATTTCACGAATGGAATACGCCGAGAAAGTCTCAAATCACATGTTAGATCCCTTAATCATGCAGGTAGGTTAGAAAATTTAAAAGGAAAATGGATAGGTTAACGTTAGATGTATTGGGAATTAATGAAGTTGAGTGACAACAAAAACAGGACGTCTGATCACATTAATACAGGGTTACAAATAAAAATCAAATAGACGTAATGCAGGAGTAGGTTTAATAACGAATAATAAAATAGGAATGCATGTAAGCTACTATGAACAGCATAGTGAATAAATTATTGTAGCCAAGACAGACATGAAGCCCACACCCACCTCAGCAGTGCAAGTTTATATGCCAACTGGCTCTGCAGATAATGAAGAGATTGAAGAAATGTTTGGTGAGACGAAAGAAAATATTCAGATAGTTAAGGGAGATGAAAATTTAATAGTGATGGGCAACAGCAATTTGATAGCAGAAAAAGGAGAGAAGGTAAAATAGTTTATGAATATGAATTGGGGGAAAGGAATGAAAGAGGAAGCCATAGGTAAAGTTTTGCACAGAGCATAATTTAGTCATCACTAACACTTGCTTTCAGAATCACGAAAGAAGGTTGTACATGTGTAAGAGACCTGGAAACACCAGAAGGTTGCAGACTGATATTATATAATGGTAAGACAGAGATTTCTGAACCAGATTTTAAATTGTAAGACATTTCCAGGGACAAATGTGGACTCTGACAACTATTTATTGGTCATTGAAACAGCAGAAATAGCAAAAAAGTAGGAAATTAAGGAGATGAGACCTGGGTAAGTTGAAAGAACCAGAGGTGGTTGAGAATTTCAGAAGGAGTGTTAGCCAACAACTGACAACAACAGGGAAAAGGAATACAGTGTAAGAAGAACGGGTAGCTTTGAGAGATGAAATAGTGAAGGCAGCAGAGGATCACATAGGTAGAGAGACAAGAGCTAATAGAAATTCTTGGGTAACATAAGAGATATTGAATTCAAGTGATGAAAGGAGAAAAGTATAAAAATGCAGTAAATGAGGCAGGCGAAAAGGAATACAAGCATCTAAAAAATGAGACTGATAGGAAGTGCAAAATGGCTAAGCAGAAATGGCCAGAAGGCAAATGTAAATATTTAGAAGCATTTATTACAAGGGAAAGATAGATACCACCTATAGGAAAATTAAAGAGATCTTTGGGGAAAAGATAAGAAAATCATTTGGAAAACCAGAATTCCAAAGAAAGAAGCTGTTGACAGGTGTGAATATTACAGAACTATCAGTTTAATAAGTTATGGTTGCAAAATACTAACACGAATTGTTTACAGGAGAATGGAACAACTGGTAGAAGCTGACCTTGAAGATCAGTTTGGATTCTGGATAAAAATAGGAACATATGAGGCAATACAGACCCTACAATATCTTTTAGAAGATACATTAAGGAAAGGCAAACATATGTTTTCTATCATTTGTAGACTTGGAGAAAACTTTTGGCAGTGTTGACTGGAATACTCTCTTTGAACTGCTGAAGACAACAGGGGTAAAGTACAGGGAGTGACAGGCTATTTACAACTTGTACAGAAACCAGATGGCAGTTATAGGAGTCAAGGGTCATGAAAGGAAAGTAGTAGTTGAGAAGGGAGTGAAACAAGGTTGTAGCCTACCCTCAACACTATATAGTCTGCACACTGAGCAAGCAGTAAAGGAAAGCAAAGAAAAATTTGGAGTAAGAATTAAAAGTCCAGGGAGGAGAAATAACAACTTGAAACAAGAACTTTGAGGTCTGCCAATGACATTGTAATTCCCTCAGAGAGAGCAATGGACATGGAAGAGCAGTTGAACTGGATGGACACAGTCTTCAAAGGACATAATATGAACAACAACAAATGCAAAACTAGGATAATGGAATGTAGTTGAATTAAAACAGATGATACTGAGGGAATTAGATTAGGAAATGAGACACTTAAAGTAGTAGATGAGTTTTGGTTTTGGGACAGCAAAATAACTGATGTTGGCTGAAGTAGAGAGGATATAAAATGTAGACTGGCAATGGGAAGTAAAGTGTTTCTAAAGAAGAAAAATTTGTTAACATAGAGTATAGATTTAAATGTCAGGATGTCGTTTCTGAAAGTATTTTATGGAGTGTAGCCATGTATGGAAGTGAAACGTGGACGATAAATAGTTTAGACAAGAAGAGAATAGAAGCTTTCAAAATGTGGTGCTACAGAAGAATGCTGAAGATTAGATGGGTAGATCACATAACTAATGAGGAGGTATTGAATAGAATTTGGGACAAGAGGAGCTTGTGGCACAACTTGACTCGAAGAAGGGATCGGTTGATAGAACACATTCTGAGACATCAAGAGATCACCAATTTAGCACTGGAGAAAAGCATATGGGGAAAATTGTAGGAGAGATGAGTACAGTAAGCAGATTTGGAATGATGTATGTTGCAGTAGTTATTTGGAGATGATGAGGCTTACACAGGATAGATTAGCATGGAGATTTGCACCAAACCAGTCTTCACAACAAGAACAACAACAACGATACATTTTGACAAGAACAACAACAACGATACATTTTGAACGACTGAAAATAATTTTGAGTAAAGGAGACCATTCTCCGTGTGCGCACGGCCGCCCGCGCACACACACACACACACACACACACACACACACACACACACACACACACACACACACACACACAAACGCCGCTGCAGCTGCATTGCACCAACCTGACACACAAATACCAAGTGAATGCAGCTTCACACGTGAACTGAGGTGGGAGGTGTGTCATGTGGGGTGGTTAGAGGAGGGAGAGGGGGAGAGAGAGAGAGGGAGGGAGGGGGACAGAGGGGGGAGTGGGAGAGAGAGGGAGGGAGGGGGACAGAGGGGGGAGTGGGGGGAGGGGGACAGAGGGGGGAGTGGGGGGGAGGGGGACAGAGGGGGGAGTGGGACAGAGGGGGGAGTGGGGGGGAGGGGGACAGAGGGGGGAGTGGGACAGAGGGGGGAGTGCGGGGGAGGGGGACAGAGGGGGGAGTGCGGGGGAGGGGGACAGAGGGGGGAGTGGGGGCGAGGGGGGGAGGGGGACAGAGGGGGGAGTGGGACAGAGGGGGAGCGGGACAGAGGGGGTAGTGGGGGGAGGGGGACAGAGGGGGAGGGGGACAGAGGGGGAGCGGGACAGAGGGGGTAGTGGGGGGAGGGGGACAGAGGGGGAGGGGGACAGAGGGGAAGGGGGACAGAGGGGGAGGGGGACAGAGGGGAAGGGGGACAGAGGGGGAGGGGGACAGAGGGGGAGGGGGACAGAGGGGGGGGAGGGAGGGGGACAGAGGGGGGGAGGGAGGGGGACAGAGGGGGGGAGGGAGGGGGGAGAGAGAGGGAGAGGGGGGAGATAGAGGGAGGGGGGAGATAGAGGGAGGGGGGAGATAGAGGGAGGGGGGAGATAGAGGGAGGGGGGAGATAGAGGGAGGGGGAGATAGAGGGAGGGGGGAGAGAGAGGGAGGGGGGAGAGAGAGGGAGGGGGGAGAGAGAGGGAGGGGGAGAGAGAGAGGGAGGGGGGAGAGAGAGGGAGCGGGGAGAGAGAGGGAGCGGGGAGAGAGAGGGGGGAGGGGGAGAGAGAGGGAGCGGGGGAGAGAGAGGGGGGAGGGGGAGAGAGGGGGAGGGGGAGAGAGGGGGGGAGGGGGAGAGAGGGGGGAGGGGGAGAGAGGGGGGAGGTGAGAGAGGGAGGAGGGGGAGAGAGGGGGGAGGGGGAGTGAGGGGGGAGGGGGAGTGAGAGGGGGAGGGGAGTGAGAGGGGGAGGGGGAGGTGGGGAGAGAGGGGAGGTGGGAGAGAGGGAGGGAGGGGGAGAGAGGAGGGAGGGGGAGAGAGGGAGGGAGGGGGAGAGAGGGAGGGAGGGGGAGAGAGGGAGGGAAAGGGGAGAGAGGAGGAGAGGTAAGGAGGGGGAGAGAAAGAAAGGAGGGGGAGAGGGAGGGGGAGAGAGGGGGGAGAGGGAGGGGGGAGAGGGAGGGGGAGAGAGGGAGGGGGAGAGAGGGAGGGGGAGATGGGGAGGGGGAGAGAGGGAGGGGGAGAGAGGGAGGGGGGAGAGGGGGAGGGGAAGAGAGGGGGAGAGGGGGAGGGGGGAGAGAGGGAGGGGGAGAGAGGGAGGAGAGAGGGGAGGGGGGAGAGGGGAGGGGAGAGAGGGAGGGGGGAGAGGGAGGGGGGAGAGGGAGGGGAGAGAGAGAGAGGGAGGGGGAGAGAGGGAGGGGGAGAGAGGGAGGGGGAGAGAGGGAGGGGGGAGAGAGGGAGGGGGGAGAGAGGGAGGGGGAGAGAGGGAGGGGGAGAGAGGGAGGGGGAGAGAGGGAGGGGGAGAGAGGGAGGGGGAGAGAGGGAGGGGGAGAGAGGGAGGGGGAGAGAGGGAGGGGGAGAGAGGGAGGGGGAGAGAGGGAGGGGGAGAGAGGGAGGGGGAGAGAGGGAGGGGGAGAGAGGAGGGAGAGAGAGGGAGGAGAGAGAGGGGGAGAGAGGAGGGAGAGAGAGGGGGAGAGAGGGGGAGAGGGGGGGAGGTGGGGAGAGAGGGGGAGGTGGGGGAGAGAGGGGGAGGTGGGGAGAGAGGGGAGGGTGGGGAGAGAGGGGGAGGTGGGGAGAGAGGGGAGGTGGGGAGAGAGGGGGAGGTGGGAGAGAGGGGGAGGTGGGGAGAGAAGGGGAGGTGGGGAGAGAAGGGGAGGTGGGGAGAGAAGGGGGAGGTGGGGAGAGAAGGGGAGGTGGGGAGAGAGGGGGGTGGGGGAGAGGGGGAGGTGGGGAGAGAGGGGGGAATGAGGGGGGGAGGTGGGGAGAGGGGGGGAGAGAGGGGGGGAGGTGGGGAGTGGGGGAGAGTGGGGGAGGTGGGGGGAGGGGGGGAGAGAGGGAGGGGGAGAGAGGGAGGGGAGAGAGGGAGGGGGAGAGAGGGAGGGTGGAGGTGGGGAGAGAGGGTGGAGGGTGGGGAGAGAGGGTGGAGGTGGGGAGAGAGGGGAAAGAGGGGGAGGTGGGAGTGGGGGAGAGAGGGGGAGGTGGGGGGAGGGGGGAGAGAGGGAGGGGGAGAGAGAGGGGGAGGGGGAGAGAGGGGGGGAGAGAGGGTGGAGGTGGGGAGGGAGGGAGGGGGGATAGGGTGGAGGTGGGGAGGGAGGGAGGGGGGATAGGGTGGAGGTGGGGAGGGAGGGAGGGGGGATAGGGTGGAGGTGGGGAGAGAGGGTGGAGGTGGGGAAGAGAGAGGGGGAGAGAGAGGGGGAGAGAGAGGGGGAGAGTGAGGGGGGAGAGAGAGGGGGAGAGAGAGGGGGAGAGAGAGGAGGGAGAGAGAGGGGGGAGAGAGAGGAGGGAGAGAGAGGGGGAGAGAGGAGGGAGAGAGAGGGGGAGAGAGGAGGGAGAGAGAGGGGGTGAGAGGGGGAGGTGGGGAGAGAGGGGGAGGTGGGGAGAGAGGGGAGGTGGGGAGAGAGGGGAGGTGGGGAGAGAGGGGGAGGTGGGGAGAGAGGGGGAGGTGGGGAGAGAAGGGGAGGTGGGGAGAGAGGGGAGGTGGGGAGAGAGGGGGTGGGGAGAGAGGGGGAGGTGGGGAGAGAGGGTGAGGTGGGGAGAGAGGGTGAGGTGGGGAGAGAGGGGGAGGTGGGGAGAGAGGGGGAGGTGGGGAGAGAGGGTGAGGTGGGGAGAGAGGGGGAGGTGGGGAGAGAGGGGGAGGTGGGGAGAGAGGGGGAGGTGGGGAGAGGGGGAGGTGGGGAGAGAGGGGGAGGTGGTGAGAGAGGGGGGAGGTGGTGAGAGAGGGGGAGGTGGGGAGAGAGGGGGAGGTGGGGAGAGAGGGTGAGGTGGTGAGAGAGGGGGAGGTGGGGAGAGGGGGAGGTGGGGAGAGAGGGTGAGGTGGGGAGAGAGGGTGAGGTGGGGAGAGAGGGTGAGGTGGGGAGAGAGGGTGAGGTGGGGAGAGAGGGTGAGGTGGGGTGAGAGGGTGAGGTGGGGAGAGAGGGTGAGGTGGGGAGAGAGGGTGAGGTGGGGAGGAGAGGGTGAGGTGGGGAGAGAGGGGGAGACAGGAGGGGGGAGAGGGGGAGATAGAGGGTGAGGGGGAGAGAGGAGGGGGAGGGGGAGAGAGGAGGGGGAGGGGTGAGGGGGAGGGGGAGAGAGAGGGGGTGGGGTGAGGGGGAATGGAGAGGGGGTGGGGGAGAGAGGGGGCGGGGGGGAGAGAGGGGGCGGGGGGGAGAGAGGGGGCGGGGGGGAGAGAGGGGGCGGGGGGGAGAGAGGGGGCGGGGGGGAGAGAGGGGGCGGGGGGGAGAGAGGGGGCGGGGGGGAGAGAGGGGGCGGGGGGGAGGAGGTGGCGGGGGAGAGGAGGGGGCGGGGGAGAGAGTGGGGCGGGGGAGAGAGGAGGGGGGCGGGGGAGAGAGGGGGCGGGGAGAGAGGGGGCGGGGGAGAGAGGGGCGGGGGAGAGAGGGGGCGGGGGAGAGAGGGGGCGGGGGAGAGAGGGGGCGGGGGAGAGAGGGGGCGGGGGAGAGAGGGGCGGGGGAGAGGGGGCGGGGGGAGAGGGGGGTGGGGGGGGGAGAGGGGGGCGGGGGGAGAGGGGGGCGGGGGGAGAGGGGGCGGGGGGAGAGGGGGGCGGGGGGAGAGGGGGGCGGGGGGAGAGAGGGGGCGGGGGAGAGAGGGGGCGGGTTGAGAGAGGGGGCGGGGGGAGAGAGGGGGCGGGGGGGAGACGGGGCTCGGGGGGAGAGAGGGGGCGGGAGGTGAGGAGGCGGGGGGGAGAGGGCGTGGGGGGAGAGAGGAGGCGGGGGGAGAGAGGGGGCGGGGGAGGGGGAGGGGAGAGATGATGAGGGGGAGGGAATGATGGAGGGAGGGGGCGTGGGGAATGAAGGAGGGGGAGGGTGGGGGAATGAGGGAGGGAGGAAGGGAGGGGGAGAGGAGGTGGCAGGGGGAGAGGAGGAGGCAGGGGGAGAGGAGGAGGCGGGGGGAGAGGAGGAGGCGGGGGGAGAGGAGGGGCGGGGGGAGAGGAGGAGGCGGGGGGAGAGGAGGAGGCGGGGGGAGAGGAGGAGGCGGGGGGAGAGGAGGAGGCGGGGGGAGAGGAGGAGGCGGGGGGAGAGGAGGAGGCGGGGGAGAAGAGGAGGCGGGGGGAGAAGAGGAGGCGGGGGGAGAAGAGGAGGCAGGGGGAGAAGAGGAGGGAGGGGGAGAAGAGGAGGGAGGGGGAGAAGAGGAGGGAGGGGGAGAAGAGGAGGGAGGGGAGAAGAGGTGGGAGGGGAGAGAGGGAGGGAGGGGTGAGAGGGAGGGAGGGGGAGTGAGGGAGGGGGGAGAGTGAGGGAGGGGAGAGAGTGAGGGAGGGGGAGAGAGTGAGGGAGGGGGGAGAGAGTGAGGGAGGGGGAGAGAGTGAGGGAGGGGGAGAGAGTGAGGGAGGGGGAGAGAGGGAGGGAGGGGGAGAGAGGGAGGGAGGGGAGAGAGGGAGGGAGGGGGAGAGAGGGAGGGAGGGGGAGAGAGGGAGGGAGGGGGAGAGAGGGAGGGAGGGGGAGAGAGGGAGGGAGGGGGAGAGAGGGAGGGAGGGGGAGAGAGGGAGGGAGGGGGAGAGAGGGAGGGAGGGGGGGAGAGGGAGGGAGGGGGAGAGAGGGAGGGAGGGGGAGAGAGGGAGGGAGGGGGAGAGAGGGAGGGAGGGGGAGAGAGGGAGGGAGGGGGAGAGAGGGAGGGAGGGGGAGAGAGGGAGGGGGAGAGAGGGAGGGAGGGGGAGAGAGGGAGGGAGGGGAGAGAGGGAGGGAGGGGAGAGAGGGAGGGAGGGGAGAGAGGGAGGGAGGGGAGAGAGGGGGAGCGAGGGAGGGAGGGGGAGGGAGGGAGGGAGGGAGGGGGAGAGAGGGAGGGAGGGGTGAGAGGGAGGGAGGGGGAGAGAGGGAGGGGGGAGAGGGTGGGAGGGGGGGGGAGAGGGAGAGAGGGTGGGAGGGGGGGAGAGGGAGGGAGGGGGAGAGAGGGAGGGAGGGGGATAGAGGGGCAGGAAGCAAGTGGAGGAGTTGGAGGTGGTAGCTAGTGGCTCAGAGGAAGGTAGCTAGTGTGCAGGCTATGAATACAGGGCACTCAGGTACAAGAGCTGGTGAGGAGTGGCACAGGATGAAGATGACTTGAAATTGTGGATTGTGAGAGGGTCACAGGACAGAGTAAGGGGAAACTATTGGGTCAAGGGTGTGGATACAGTGGCTTAGTGGAGATTGAGGCCAGGAGGACTAAATAGGTGAAGGATGTGTTGCAACAATAGCTCCCAACCCCACAGTTAACAAAAGCTAGTGGTCCTGTCTCTGATGGGATACGAGTGGAATACAATGCACTGGGTAGGAGAATTGGTAGGTTTTCCACCTAGTTCTTACACAGGGATATGATATCTGTTGCATGGGGTATGTCACTCCCATTATCTTTGAACTACATAGATTGGAGCTATCCTGAAACACATCCTTTGCTCCTGTAGTCCTCCTGGCCTCAATCTATTTTACCCCACAGTACCCACACCTTCTACTCAACAGTTTCTGCTTCCTCTGGTCTGTCACCCCCTCCCAATCCCAATATATGCCTGCACATCATTTGCTACTGTGCTGCTTCTCACTAGCTCTGGTACCTGTGCGCCAAATGCCTAACCTGTGCACCTGCCACCCCTCACCCCTGGCACTGCTAGTCTGCAAACCACCCTCTGAGTCAGTAACTACCCATTCCCAACACCACTTCCTGCTTTCTGCAGCTATCTCCCTCTACCCAACCCATCTGACACAACCACTGTACCAGTCCACCTGCCTGGCTGAAAGCTAATAAAGCTTTATTTCTCTTTTTTGGGTGCCTGATGATAACTAAACACTTTTGGTATACAGTGAGTAGTCTCCTCTATTCCAAATTATTTTCATTCTGTCAGAAATTTCCTTCCTGTATTTTTTTGTTTGTTTGTGTGTGTGTGTATCATTGTACATCTGTTAATTCTTGTACTATTCCTATTTTGACGTCTTTTTCTTCACTTTACTTTTGTTTTTGTTCAAATTTTACGTTTTTATTTTCTCTGCAACTATTTCTGTATATTATCAGTACTTTTCCTGACAGCCATTGTTATATATTCTATGTAATTTGTATTTTGGCTCGTTCGACGTGCTAGTACCTCACATGCGTAAAAGAATCAACAGAAAATTTGTATAAATGAAATAAACAAAAACCCTCTGCCATACATTGTAAGTGCACTGTGGATTACAGAGATAGAGAAAAAGAAGTCAAAAAATGATATCAAATTTATGGCATACCAAAACCAGATGTACGATAACCAATGCACGTCATGGTAATTAGAAATAGCTTAACAGCACTTGTGAATGCCTACGTTAGACAAATGATTAGCGAACTATAGAGAAGTTTTCTTAGAAGTAGTATTTGTGACATGTTGTTATTGCTTTAAAATGCATATATCAGTTTTGAATAAGAAAGAAATATTTTGCTTTATGACTTAAGTTTATTGTACAAAAAATTATAGCCCATACAGGATAAAATTGTGCTGCATGTATGTAATCTCTCTCTCTCTCTCTCTCTCTCTCTCTCTCTCTCTCACACACACACACACACACTCACACACACACACACACACACACACTGCATGTGCCCACACACATAATACATTATATAATCAATTAGCACAATCATGAGTATGGAACAAAGTAATGTTGTTAGAATTCATTACTACTTAACAAAAACAGTAAAATATCACAGATCTGAAACAGACAGGTACTAGTTTTTTTTATGTGCAAAGAATTTTTGACTTAAGTGGAATCACTTTTCTTCTTTGAAAAATATGAAGAAGCTGTGACTGCTGCTGCTGTTGCTGCTGACCCAATTGCACTTGGTTGTGTAGAAGACAATGTTGTAATAGATGCGATGTGGGGTGCTGGCGGAGCCCTATGGACATGGGAACATATAAATATCTCACCTAATTAATTGTAGCACATGAAACACTCTTATGCATGACATACGCTGTATCCAGCCTGCCAGTGTCATTTGGTTCTGAACTAGATACTAAGTTATTTTCTTTTGTGGTGCCCTCATCCTACCTGATGTTTGTTTGCAACAACCAATAAATAATTCTCTCACTGTCATAATTCCAATCACATTCAATAAAATTACAACATTATTTTCACAACATTGAAAAAAATCATAAATATGCTTTACTCAGATTATATGTTACAAATTAGAAGAATGTTATTGAACTTTCTAATGCATAGTTATTTGATAAAATTAAAAATGATCTGACTGCAGTAAAGGCAGCAACCAGTGGACAACTGTATATAATAACAGTTTCTATGCAATTGCAGCAGATCTTATAGTTGAGAAGATTCAAAGTCAACTTCTACAGTGCTTTCATTCAGAAGAAAGGCACACCACAAAAATACTTCGAATCGGGTAAAGGCCGTTATCAACAAATATAATGTCAAGCTGCAAATCACTGTCATAACAAAGGACAATGCTTCCAACATAAAATCAGCTGCAGCATTTTTGAATCTTCTACATGCCCCATATTTTGTACATTCTTTAAATCTTATAGTACATTCTTTAAATCTTATAGTACATTCTTTAAATCTGTCAGTACAGAGAACTGTTGATGTGGTCAATAGCACTGTTATGTTTTTCAATAAGAGTTGATTTGGCTTAAGCCAACTTGGTGGTGAAGGGGGGAAAGAAAAAATGGAACCACGAATCACCAATCAATTATCGCCGTAAAGGGTTGAAATTCTTCAATTAGGGAGGTGTTCGACGATATCAACAGTCAGCTCCAATATATTCGCGACCTGGTATCTGCGGCAATTGTCAAATTAGGCAAATATTGATCAAGGTTTATTTTCCTAGAAGTAATTCCACTTGGGGCAGTGCAGATAACTGGTGCATCCAATGATTCAGCAATTGGTTCTGAAAATATGATGTACCCCAGCTATGTCAGTGCCCTGTGAGCATATCTTTTCAAAAGGAAGACAAATGTGTACTAAGAAAAGAATCACAGGCAGTGGATAAAACTGTTCAAATTTTGTTTATAAATCTTAACATTAATTCTTTCCTCCTTTTTAGATATGTACTGTCACATTGATCGTAAACAACAGCTGTAGATAATTTCAGGAAACACAAAATTAATTTGAAATACAGGTTGGCTGTAACCAAACTTTGGCTGTTTGAGCCAATGTAGATTGAAAACTGTTTACTGTATGGGTACCCAATGTCATTGTCACAGAAATGATGTTTGGATTATGTGCTGCAGGATTTGCATTGTTCATAGTGTTAGTGTCATGACTTGCTGTTAAGTGCCAGTACTGGCACAGCGATGTAGGGTTGAAATGCAAGCATCAGTGTGCACTACAGCTGCAGTCAGTCAACATGGGCCTGGACAAGGTGAGCAGGGCTTTACCGATAAGACTATTTTATCAAAATAGCAGCAATAGTTCTGCTGTTCTTCCCAAGTAATAACACATTAAAAGGATATGAAGAGGACCCCTTTCTGCACTAGTGTTGAAGATGATGATTGAAGTTAGAATTAACTGGCAATTTGGGAATTGCTCCTGTGAGAGGCCCACAACCAACTATGCCATAAATTGTTGAAGAAGTTACTATTGAACACTGGATGCAATGTGTCATCTTCAAGCAGTGCATGAGCTGTGTCACGATATATCTAGTGGGATTCCAGGCTGTTGTGGATGCAGATGGTCTTCACATTGAGCAACATTTGTAACCTCGGATGTAAATCTGGTATACAATTACAGGGTGTATACGTAGCCGAAGAAAAAAAAAATCCCGGCATTTTCCCGGATTTCCCAGTTAAAAATACACTTTCTCCCGGATGAAAATACACTTTTTCCGTGTTAAGTAACAGTATACTTTTCCTCAGAACTGTAAAACTTATCAATCCTTTCAATGGTTGTGGTTTTATACACCAGCGTAGAATTTCCCGGCACTTTAGAAAACGAAACTCAGGGGAAAAACAAGTTTTGGAATGATGTCTGATGTTCAGCAACATGTACATTGCATATTTTCGTATTACGAAAATATAAATTCGAATTCCACCAACACCGCATGTTACTTTCTGAAGGATTGAAATCGAAATAGCGATGCACTTTTATAAGCCAGTTGTAGCTCAAGTCAAGCGATCTCGCCATGAACCGATGACAGCGGATATCCAGAGCATAGGACACGTGAAGTAGTCAGCCAAGAGCAATATCAGTGTTAAGTAGCGCAAACAGACAAATAGGAAAAGGTAATGGTTTAAATTACTATACATAGTGTTGCTACAAGAAAAGAAAAGCTTTCACGTATAATGTTGGCATCTAAGATTAATAAGCTGCAAGAGAAGCTAAGCATTCACAAATAATGTTGATCTTTTTTTGCGCGTGTTACATCACACAAATGTGCCAGTAAAATTTTAACAACACAAATGTCTGATCTTCTGGGCTCGAAAATATTCTAAATGGTCGTTCCTCAAAGATTTGATTTTTGAATGAGAGTCAAATGCTCTGTGATTTAAGAAATTCATCGGATAGTCATGCACAGAGTTCATTTTGCGTAAAAAGAAATTTACTTTACTTGAAAATAACGGTTTTCAAACAACCATTCAGAATATTTTCCCGCGACCTGTTAGAAATAGATTTGTTTCAACAGTTGCACCAGACGACAGGTGTGGCCGTGCTTGCGCAGCTACAATGACGCAGAAAGCCCGCACATTCGTATGTTTAAAACATTAATAGATCTTACATTATGTCATAAAAGAAACAAGACATTAGAGGATACTCCATGAGCATGAGATTTTTGTGAACCATGAGATTTTTGTGAACCATGAGATTTTTGTGAACCATGAGATTTTTGTGAACCATACTAAAATGCATAATTTGGCTTAAAGTGCACATTCGAATGTCAAATTCAGATGTAAATTTTCTTGGAGTACCAGTACCGTATTATCTCATGTTTGGTTCTTTATTATGGCATAATACCATATATGCTAGAAGAATGAAAACGTGAACTTTAAATGCAGTGAACAGTTGAAACTAGCCAACAGTGTGGAATTAAACACTTCGTTTCAAATAAATTGGCCTCAGCAGAAAAGATAAATAACAGCCAAATTTCTGCAACAAAGCGACAAAAATAACTTTATTGTTCTGCAAGGCAATTAACGCTTGACGGTCAGAAAGGCGGAAACGAAACAAAATCTGAAACTAATAATATATTTTAGCCTTTCGTAATTATGTGAATGTATTTTAATTCACTTGATAGCTCCCAGCCACAGAAATCCGTTTTGTTTTAATCTGACATGAGAGCAATAAACGAAGAGGAAACAACAAAATCACTTAACGTACATCACGTGGAGACTACCACCTCCCCACTACAACTCAGACTGCTCTGTGCATCAGGTCCGGATCTACGATATTTCCGAAACGGGACAACATTAGATAGTGGCGCTCCCCCTCCATCGAGACTATGAAGTAGGATGCCAAAAATTACAAAAATCGACTTTTCATAACTATCTTCATTTTGTAGCACACATCTTTCTGAAGAGTCTGATACATAAAACACATATGTTCGAGGGAACATAAGACGTGTTATTTGGTCTTAAAGTGTGCCGAAGTGCAGTGCCAAGCCTCTTCACACAGCATTCTTCCTTCGCACGTCTCTGTATTTTGCTCTGTGGAATTCAAACGTGTAATATTTTGTAATGGGTGCAATCAAATTATATTCATGCCAGTGGAAATTAAAATGTCCTGTAGTATCTCTCCTGCTCCCAATCGGCCAGTTTGACATCCTGCCCCTCTTAAAAAAATCTCGCAATTAATACTGGATGGGATTATTTGTAACCGGCAGAACAAGAACTCTTCAGAAAATTTGCAGTCTTTACTGCCTATTAGCTGTTGTGTGTGGCATAAAATTAAATATATGATACATAAAACAAATAAATATATGATACATAAAACAAGTAAAGACAAGAGACAAGCAAGACAGTACACATTTCTTCAGTCCTTAAGTCCTAGCTTTTTTTCGTCTCTCATCTTGCCACAGCTTTATATGGCGTACTTTCCTTTCTGGGAAAGAATCTATTACCTCATCAAAGTTCGTCAACGATTTGCTATATCAAAAAACGAAATGTCGTTGTCTAATACTAGAAAAGCTGTTAATACAAATGGCACCTAAGACTGGTGTGGTTTCTCGATCTGATTACGTGCATTTTGTCACTGTCTGCTAGATAAAATGAAATAGGCCTGCCTAATATTGCAGTAATTGTTACACACACCAAATAAACGAGACTTTTTTGGCACAAATGGTCATTTTTATAACACGACAGAATATAATTCACGAAGTACCAATATCAAATGCCTATTAGGCCCTACTACAAGCAAAAAGTTTTGTTAGGAAATAGTTTCACATTTCATTCATACACTCTAGCTTCTGAAGCATGAGATCTAAAAGTAGTTGTACGAAAATTTTATATAAATTTGGAATCGTCATATTCTTCCGTGATTTGTGCGAGTCCTCGTTTATTCTCCTTCCACGTTCTAACAAACAATCTTGTCATCAATAATTCTGTAACTATTCCTGCCAGTGTCAACATTTATTCTCTGGTTAACTTCACTAACTCCGCCACAATCGCCGGTTTAGTTATCCCGCATTTATTCTCCGGTTAGGCGTCATTACGTGTACGTACAACGCGTTTTCCACGCTACTCCCAGAATGGAACTTGAGCGGCTTCTAGCCGAGGATTGTTAGTTGTTTTTTCTACTATGGTAGTCAGAATGTATGGAATTCGCTAATAGTTATAACAGCGCTGATCATTTGCAAACCCAGTCAACCACATAAACAGCGATTGTCATTCACCCTTTCGGCTTTATTCCGCTCAGGTTGTATAGACCAGTCCCCTTTCATCTGCAGGAAAGTTTATTTCTAGATGCGACGGGGATTCCCCTGGCAGAGACATCATGTACACTATGCACGCATTTAAAAATCAACTTACGATTCATTCAGAAATAAACTTAGAATTTGATCAAAGATGTTCAAAAACCAACAGGGATGCGTTCAAAATCATATGAGTAATCGATAGACCAATGGGCGCTGGATGCTTGGCGCTTTGTGAAACAAGGTCTTTTTCCTCAATAATATTAATTTTGCTGCTCAGCCAGCCCACAGTATTAATGAGTCAACAATGGGGGTTGTATCCATACATCGCAGTCCAGTACATCAACATTCTGCATCTGTCCACTATATGGTTCATCAATGCAGGCTGCCAGACTGTAGTCACCACAGTAGCTTCTAACACACAAGGCCATCACTGTAAGATAGAGTCAAGTAACAGTCATCCATACAAAATACATTTTGACACTCAGAATGTGAGTGAAGGTGTCCATATGTCCATTGTGGCCTGAAAAGTTTATGTTTTCTGGACAGTGGAAACAAAAAAGGTATGTTTATCATCAGTACAGAATCTCTATTTGCTTTAGCTACACATGCATCATGCATCACACCTTGCAAAATCTAAAATACCATGCCATGATAAATCCACATCCTCAAGAACAATCACTCCAGTCATTTCAAACTTTCTTGCATGTTTATGTCATGCCTTTTTCATTGACAACATATACTGACACTTACTGTCAAGCTCCAAATTTCTTTTATGGTTTCTTGATGGGTGAATTTGACCTAACACTGATTATAAAAACATAATTTATTTAACTGGATATTACTACAGAACTAATGCAATGACTTTTTTAAGTCACTAAAGATCCCAATTGGAGATATTTTACATTTAAAATTTTTATTATTAGCTCAATGACTCAACAAAGCACAGCAGCCATTCTGACATCCAAATTGTGATTGAATTAAGTAAACCATTATTATGCAGGTTCACATCTACTCTGGAGTACACTATCTTTTTAAAAATCTTAGTTATATTTAGTTACATGTTCCATAGATCATTTGAATGATTCATTTATTAAGTGATGAGGGATGAGGCAGTTTACAGGATATCTACACACATTTAGTATTAACATTAATCAACACATTTGTTAGTCCTACCCATGCCACTACACTTCAAGCTAGGGCATTTTTTTATTTTTATTTAAAGGCTTCAAGTTTTTAAACAGAAATCTGTCCATGGAATAGAAGGAGTTGTCCAGGATAAATTATTTTATGTTAGGTTTAAAACTTGCTTTGCTACCTGGAAAGCATTTTATGTCATTGGACAACAGATAAAACATTTTTGTTACTGCATACAGAACTCCTTTCTGAACCACTGACAACTTTATTAATAGGTAATAAAAGTGATTCTTTTCTGTAGTGTTGTAGGTATGGACATCACTATTCTTCTTAAATTGTGGTGGATTATTTATGATGAATTTTTTCCCATCAATATATGTATTGTGATGGTGCAGTTAAAAGGTCTATCTCCTTGAAGAGGTACCTACATAACATTTGTCGATGAACACTGCATATTATTCTTACTGCTTACTTTTGTGCAATTGATACATTCTTCCTAAGTGCTAAGTTACTCCAGAACATTATTCCATGAGAAATATGAAAATATGTCAGGAGGTTGATTCATTTGTTTCTAAAATTAGAAATTATATGAAGAGCAAAAGTAACTGGACTTAACTGTTCGAGCAGTTCAGTAATGTACTTCTTCCAGTTCATGTTTCCATCAATATGTACAACCAAAAATTGAATAGGAGTGGACCCAAAATGGAACCCTGTGGGACTCCCTTTGTAATTTCTACCACGTCACTAAAATTTGCTACCTTTCCAACATTATTTGAGTTGTTCAGCACAACCTTTTGCATTATCTTTGTTAAGTATGGTTTGAATCAGTTGTGTGTAAAGCCATCAATTCCATAAAACTTAACTTTCTCAAAGATAGTAACATGTTCTCAGCAATTACAGATCTTACAAAGATCACAAAAAATTATGGTTTAAGGCTTGTAATATTTGGTGAGTGACAGTAGAACGATGTGCTAAGTAAATTGTTCCTACTAAACGTGGGGCTACACTTTAGTACATTACTTTTTCATATATTTCAGAAACAGACGTCATTACGTAAACTGGATGATGATTATTTAAGAGCTGCTTATTACCTCTATTACAAAGATATTTAACAGTTGCATATTTTCATCAGTCTGGAAAAATTCCCTGCACCTGTGATGCATACATGTATCACTATAGACATCCCTTATTAATTTACGACAACTTTTCAGAACTAGTTAAAATTCCATGAACACTGTACATCAGTGACACACTTATGAAAACAGTGTTTGGTGGGGAAGGACAGCATGTGAAGGGCTGCATACTCTTATCTGCCGCCAGGCAAGGTCTCTTGTATCACTGACAGAGCTAATCTACACCTAAACCAACATTCTGCAAGCCACCTGATGGTGTGGGGCAGAGTTTACTTCTGGTATCACTATCTGATCTCCCCCCCCCCCCCCATTCCTATGGTCAACTGTCTATCACTGCATCATTCATCAATCCTCTGCTGGTCTTCCTGCAGTTACCGACAATCTTCTGATGTAGTTACCTTCTTATAGACAAGTGCATCATCTGCAAACAGCCTAGTGGAACTTCCAATGTTATCTGCTAAATAATTTATGTATATTGTAAACATTAATGGTCCTATCACATTTCATAAGGGTACTTCTGAATTTATCTTTACATCTGTCCATTTTGGTCTATTAAGAGCAACATTTTGTGTTCTAGCTGCAAGAAAGCCTTGACTCCAGTGAGAAATTACATCCAGTACTTGGAAAACTCATATTTTTTCATTAAACAACAGTGCAGGGCTGTATTAAATGCTGTCCTGAATTTATGGAACATGGCATCCATCACTGTGGATCTCGTGGAGGAACAGAGCGAGCAGAGTTTTATAAGCTCTGTTTGTGAAATCCATGTTGGTTTTTATAGAGGAGATTTTCATTCTCCAGAAGTATTGTAATACATAAGCATAAAACATGCTCCATCACTCTACAACAGATTGATGACAGAAATATAGGGCTATAATTATGTATATCCATCCTATAAACATTCTTGAAAATGGGAATGATCCGAGTTGTTATCCAGTAGCTAGGTACCCTTTGTTGCTCCCGTGACCTATGACAAACAGCTGCCAGAAGCGGAGCAAGTTCTTTCACATGATCTCTGAGAGTGTTACTGATATCTCCTCTGGTCCTGATACCTATCCACTAATAAGAGACTGTAGTTGCTTTTCTATTCCATATTCACTTATCTATTCCAGCTCCCACATTACAACCGCTTGTAAAACCTCTGTGTTGTTTAACATTCACTTCAACCTGTAACCCTTTGCAGCTTCACAATACAGATCAAATGTGAGATGCTGGCTGGGCGGAACTTACAAGAGTTGTTCTGCCTTTGAATGAGTTATATTTTCTGGAGGGGTAACTATGATGTTATTAACCAATATATCAGGAAGATGATTTATTTATTCTCTTCCAAAAATCAGCTTAATTGAATATCATACTTTTGTTGAGGTAGTGTAACGATTTCTTAACTTTTTTCAAAAATCTCTCTCTCTCTCTCTCTCTCTCTCTCTCTCTCTCTCTCTCTCTCTCTCTCTCTACAGCTGTATGAAATACTGTTACATTTCCTGCAGATTGGCTATTTCTAAACCTTCACTGTGTCATCCACCTGTTCCTCAATGCACATTAGCAATAGCTATTCCACTACTGAAAAGATTATCTCCTAAAATGAGTCAGATTCTGCAACGGGCACCAACATCAGATTATGAAAGATCTCTGTCGCATTGTCCACACGCTCATGGATCCTGTCTTGCATCCATTTTTGTGGCTATGGCTTGCATATTACTTTCTGTACAGGAAGGATTCACACATGGAAATGCTCACTGGAATGCAAGTAATTTACCAATTACCTATACCACAGCAACAACTGAGGCTTATGAGCATATTGTGAGTTTTATGGTGGCGAAGGGTCACAATGAGATGTGAAAGCAGATCCTCTGAAACTTGACCACATAGGCCAATGTTGGAGGAGATGTATAGCCCACTGTGTGCACAGACATCTTCAAGGAGAAATGGCCAGGGATGTTCTTGAATGAAGTCTCTGAGAAACTGACTGTCAACACGTTTGTGAGGAGTGAGGGGATTCGAAATATCACACTTACTATGTGTGGAACATGAAATTATACAGCTATAGTTTGTAGTGTAGTGTTGAAGGTGGTTGGTGAGCATTCTTCGTTCACTGGCAACCATAGCAATTCATCCTTCATGATTTCACCACTGAGACCACCCTTTCTGTAACCCTTCAGCACAGGTGAATCAGGGGGCTTAAAAAGTATGTCTTGTAGGCTTATGCAGATAGGTTTTGCCTGTATTAGCACCTTAACCTCAAATTTATGCAAATACTGTAACCATTTAAATTGAATTTTTCAGAGAGGTTTCACCTTGCCTTCATCATTCATCGTGGTTGTGACAAACGAGTGGGGGGGGGGGGGGGGGGACAGAGTGGGTGGGTGGGTGGGTGAAAGGGGTAGATTGCTCAGGTACCTACTCTACAGTCATATTGAGGAGACACTTCCTGTTTTCAATCATTGTAGTGCTAAGGGTGATGGGTGAGTACTCTTAATTCACTGACAACCATAACAACTCCACCCTGCGCAATTTCATAACACAGGCCATCCTCCTTGGAACTCGTGTAACTCCTGAAGCATAGGTCACAAGTTTTGTGAAACCAAGTGCTAGCCTTAGCCAGGTTACAGAAACCTTAGGTCAGCTATGCATGGACTTTGAGAAGGAAGATAAAATAATTATAGTTGGGGGAGCAGGAAACAGCCTGGCTATGAATCAAAGATATAGTATTAGGAGTGACCTGGATAAAAGAGCAGCATAAACTGGGCACACGAATGTGGGGTTTGTGGAGGTCTTTCAGTGCCATGATCGGCCCTGGATAAACACTGCTGTAAGGCGTGATAACACTGAGCTGAACGGGATGCTCCACACACCAGCAAAATCTCACACAAGTATTGTTCCGGTTGATGTTATTGGTAGGTGGGGTTACACTACACATGGCCTGCACCTTAATAGGAAGGGGAAAGATAAGTTAGCTTCCCTATTAGCAGATACTGTAAGGGGGGCCACAGTCATACAAGGGGTGATCCCTGTGGTTATTGGGACCAGACAGACAGGTTTTTTAGGTTAAAGCCAAATTCCAGACGGACAACAACCAAGGAAAATAGAAGAAAAGAAACATCATGCACAGCAAATAGGGATAAAGCTAACGGCAGTATCAACTTACTTCACCAAAATATCAGGGAAATAAAAAATTAAGTAGGTGAGCAGATAATGTGTTTATATGATCTCAAAAATAAGAATGAGATTGATATACTTTGTCTGTCTGAGCACCCTGTAACTGTGGGGATGGAAAATGTCAGTATAAATGGGTATAATTTAGCATCTTACACTTGTAGATCTAGTATTGATAAAGGAGGAGATGCCATTTTCATAAAACAAGGGTATAAATACAGAACTGTTGAAGTAAGCAAATTGTGTGTTGATCAGCACTTCAAGGTTTGTGCATGTGAACTTCCGTTAGATAATGTTGTGTTGATATTAGCAACAGTGTACAGGTCTCCACTTGGAGATTGGGAGCTATTCATAAAAAAGTTTGACTCCCTATTATGCTGTCTGTCAGACAAAAAGAAGAAGTTATTAATCTGTGGTGATTTCTATGTTAACTTTCTAAGCAATTCTGATAGGAAAAGTGAACTAGAAGTGTTGTTAAGGACATATAACTTAGAATCAGTGATCAGTTTCCCTACACGTATAGGTCAGGACAGTAGTACTCTAACAGATAATGTATTTGCACAGCAAGAGGATGTTGAACAAACACATAATTTCCCTGTGGTAAATGGATTATCAGACCATGATGCACAACTGATAAACTTACAAAACCTAACAAGGTGTACACCACATAAACCATTAAGTAAAAGTGTGAGGGTGCTCAATCCGGTATCTATAGATCACTTCAGAGAAAGTTTAGGAAATTAAACTGGGAAGATGTACATAATGAGCCAAATGCTAATAAATGCAGCATATGTCTTGATAAATCCCTTTTTGAACATTGTTTTCTAAAGAAAATTACTAAATGTAACACCACAAACTTTTCAAAGAAACCTTGGATTACTACGAGTATTAAAGTATCTTCAGAAAGAAAAAGAAAACTGTATGAGACAGCAAGAACTAGTAAAGATCCAGAAATAGTTTTACACTATAAAAATTATTGCAATATACTGAGAAAAGTTGTAAGGAAATCAAGAAATATGTATGTTAGAGAAGAAATTAACAACTCCAGCAATAAAATAAAATCAAGATGGAATGTTGTTAGAAGGGAGACAGGAAAAGTAACCACTGGGGTAGGTAGTACTACTGTTAAAGAGATTGAGACCATCTTAACCAACAGTACACAGGTAGCCAATGTATTTAACAATCACTTCTTAAGTCTACGAGAAAAAATTGGTGAGAATAGTTCAAAAGAAAAAGCCAGGCAGCACATGGAAGAGTCAGTTTTGAAAAGTTTTAGTCCCATTAAGTTTCACCTAACAACCTCCTGTGAAATAAGGAAAAATTATTAAATCTTTGAAAAATAAATGTTCTGTTGGAGTAGATGACATCTCTAACAAGTTATTAAAACAATGTGGAGCAATTACAGCTGATGTTTTGAGTCACATATGTAATGCATCACTGACTCAGGGTATTTTTCCAGACAGGTTAAAATATGCTATTGTCAGGCCTCTCTACAAAAAGGGGGAAACCATAGATGTCAATAATTACCGGCCAGTATCCTTGCTTACAGTGTTTTCAAAAATCTTTGAGAAAGTAATGTACTCAAGAGTGGTTTCAGAAATGCTGTTCCACTGAGACAGCAATATACAATTTCACTGTCTACATGATTGAGTCATTAAATAGTAAAATGTCACCAGTAGGAATATTCTGTGACTTATCCTAAGCATTTGATTGTGTGAACCATGACATTATGTTCGAGAAATTACAATTTTATGGTATAAATGGAGCAACATGTGAGTGGTTTAAGTCATATCTACAGAACAGGAAGCAAAAAGTCTCTTTATATGCTTCAAGTGATTCAAAGGAGTTTGCCACTTCATCCAACTAGGGTGAAATTACATTAGGTGTTACACAAGGTTCAATCATGAGTCCCCTCTTGTTCTTGATATATGTGAATGAGCTCCCTTCTTATGTGAAACAAGATGCTGAACCGACACTGTTTGCTTTGAACTTTGAAAAAAAACACAGTACATCCAATTTTCTGCTGCAAAAAGTATAATTCCTTCAATAAATATAATACAGCAAAAGAAGTCAGTAGCCAGGGTAGAGCATACTAAGTTTTGGGTGTACAAATAGATTAGAATCTTAATTGGGAAAGTCATATTTTGGATCTCCTAAAGTGACTAGGTACAGCAACTTTTGCAATCAGAATAATTGCTAATTTTGAGGGTGTAGAAATTAGTAAGCTAACATACTTCGCATACTTCCACTCTCTGATGTCATACCGAATAATATTCTGGGGCAACTCAACACTTAGCCAAAAGGTATTCACTGCCCAAAATAAAGTAGTTAGAATAATGTGTGGAGCTGATAGTCGCACATCTTGTAGGCATCTGTTTAAAATGATAGGAATTCTTACAACTGCTTCACAGTACCTTTAATCAGTAATGAAATTTTTTCTCAACAACATGGACCAGTTTAAAATCAACAGCGACATTCATGATTACAATAGCAGAAAAAAGAAAGACCTACACTATCCTTTACTTAACCTATCTTTGGCACAGAAAGGGGTAAAATATGCTGCTATAAAACTTTTTGATAAATTACCAGATGAAATAAAATGTCTGACAGACAGCAGTAATAGTTTCAAAAACAAACTGAAATCATATCTTCTTTACAACTCCTTCTATACCATAGATGAATTCCTGAATATGAGCAAATAAATCTGGAGATATAATATATGGGTTTTGTGCCATTTAAGGGGATGGGATAGATAATAGAAATATGTAGGTATAACACTATAATGTAAAAAAACTTGTTTCCTGTGCGCATTTGAAACGTTCACATCATAATGATTTTTCCGTGCTATTGATCAATGGAACACATAACTAACTAACTAACTAACTAACACAGGTGAATCACAGGGCTTGAAATGTGTGTCTGAATCAATTTAAAACTGGACATGGATTTTTAAAAGATGTAGCCTTGCACATTTATTTATGCCATTTACACCAGCACTGTATGTGTGTGTCTGGATTGAGGCACTTTGCCCACGTAACTGTTTTAATGAGTGTAGAAATAAATGTCAAACTGAAGCCAAGTAGATGCATTACCTTTAAAAAATCATTCTCACTTCATCATGTGGTTGCTATAATTTGTTGAATTTCCCCTCTTCATCAAATTTACAAAGTTGAATACAACATGTTGAACCCTACCCTGAAATTTTTCACACTAGAATAATACACCAAAAGAAATGACTATCAAATTTTTAGCTGCTAAGACAAACTGCAAGTACTTTTTAAAAATGATGAATTTACTCGTTCTTGTCACACGAACAACCACTTGTAACAGTGGTTTGTACAGCCCTTCCTGCCTAGCAGACACATGCATAGATTACCCATAACGAAGAGAATGTTATGTCATGTAGCATGAAGTACAAAGTGCAAACATGCAAATTTTAAGCACTTAAATCATACCAAAACTGTCTCAGATCATTAGTTTTTTGAAAAACTTGCACTTCATATTGACAGCTGAACTGTTGCAGATGTAATTGTTACACGAATTACTAGCAGAGGGGAAAAAAGACAAGAGAGTATATGATGTTACATGGCAGACATCTTCCATCAACTGGGGCTTTAATTTGTGAACATGAAATATTTTATAACATTTTTGTAGCACAGTTCTTAAGATAATCTTTTGCACATTGTATATTTTACTAACACTGTAACGTTTCCGTATTTATTCCCTGCAGTCATCAGGAAAATGTAAAGAGAAGTGCTGGATGATGAAAACTAACATTTTCTTTACCTAGGGGCTGAATTACACTATTAGTTTGGGGTGGAATCCAAATTAGTCTTTTTGTTGTCATTCTAAAGACAGAGGTGTTGTTATGTTCAGGCCAAGTGCCGAACAAAAGCTATGAACTGTTTTTCTGCAACTGGTAAGAAGACATTTAGGATTTAATAACAAAGATCAAACTGAAGTAAGTGCTGATAAAATGAACACCTCCAGAAAGTATGACTTAACACATTCTTACGATACATATATATTTCAACATATTGAAACATAATTTAGTTTTTGTACTTAACTAGCCTCTTTCCAAAGAACATAAAATGCTCTGCACAAAATATGAAAAAAATAATAGTAAAATGGCATACAGGAGGTGTAGGAAAATAAATAAATTCACATGAAACTTATGGGCTCAAAACACATTTACAATTTCTTCTAAAACATTCATTCAAGGCAATTCCTGTCTGCAGGTGACATGAAGACAAGAAGATCTGTAACATCTGTCACTTTCTCTGATTTAATGCCACTGGGGCCTGATTCAAGTTTGGATTCCTTGTCAACCATATTTGGAATTGTATGTAATCTCAGTATAAGTTGTAGAACACAGCTAAGAACCAACCTTTGTGTATTTAATTTGGACATATTTCTGAATCTGGAATATATTTTTCTTTCTTCTTGTTTTTGCCCTGAATACAGGCTTCAACATTTCTGCCCAATTCTTTATAATGTCATGATCTATTACAAAATCAAAAAGCGATAGGTTAATATGACATTCAACCATGACCTCCAGATAAGTTTTTTTTTTTTACAAGACAGATTTAAGACGGCCAAAATTTCGGTCGCATTGATTGAATGAATGTCCTCAGACTGGAAAAATGTGGTCAATGTCTAAATTAAAATTTCTGGTGAACCACATGCCAAACTGCACCATGTAAATTTTTGTGTTCCAACCCCCACACGCATTGGATAGGAAAATTATTGAGCTTATATTACTGGTCATCTCATTCATTAAGCAGTCAAACAGAAATAAAATAACAGAGTCAGGTTCTTTCTTGGCTTACCCTTCCATAAATCTGTACATGCAGGACAATCCATTGTTATCAATGTGATCATTAAAAATGTATCCTCAGAGGAGGCATTTGTAAAACAGCATTGGCACATTTAATTTCGGAACTGGCAAATTTTTACCATAGTCAAATTCAACAACAACACAAGTATGATCATTCTTACTTTGCTTTAACATATCTTCTTGTGTTCTGTTATACTGATCAACTTTGAATTGGTGCTGCAAACACACTGTTTGATAGGTGTCTTTAGGATCATTTTTTAACTTCTGCTTTCACTCTGTACAAAAGTTATAGACATCAGTTTTTAGGTGGCTATATGTGTTAAGTGACTTGAAACAATGAAACTGAGTGAGATGGCGCAGTGGTTAGTGCATTTTACTCGCATTCGGGAGGACGATGGTTCAAACCTGCGTTCAGCCATCCAGATTTAGGTTTTCTGTGATTTCCTTAAATCACTCCTGGCAAATGCTAGGATGGTTCCTTTGAAAGGGCACAGCTGATTTCCTCATCCACACAATCCAAGATCTGAGCTTGTGCTCTGTCCTTAATGACCTTGACATCAATGGGACATTAAACAGAATCTTCCTTCCCTCCATGAAGCAATGAAAATACATTTTGTAAGCGATTTTAAAATATTGTTTTGTATTTTCTTTGTAGTACTACTGAAACAGTTCAGTTCACATAGATTTTTTATGTTAACTTCAGTGTTTTCAAAATATTTCCGTTCAGATGTGTGTTGTGAGTAATGGCTTGTTTTGCTTGGAATCATGTTAAGAAGTGCCTTTAATAGATCAAACACATCACTGTCCAGCTTATGAGATCTACTGGTATGTGAGCCTCTTCTTTCCATAAAGGAACTGCCATTCGACACTTTCCCCCGAATAACACATATATACTTAACAGAAATTTGGTAAAGAGTCTGTATCATAGATAGATCGCCAAACTTCGACAGGTTCCCCTTCATTTACAATAACAGATTCCCATTTACACTGGCATGTGTGTTTTGGGTTCACTGTCTTTATTTTTATTTTAGCTTTGTGTTTATTTAAACACTGACCTACAATTGCATCCTGCTACGTTTTACTGTGCGCCTAAAAATAGTTTAACTTTTCTGCTTGAGCTTCAGAGAATATTTTCTTTAAACACTCCTTTAAACAACATTTCTGTACTGCTTTGAAAGTCTTGCCAGCTACAGCTGTACCAGATCGTGAAGTATATTCTTTTTCGCTTTGTTGTTTTATTTTCTCTACCTCACGTTTCATACCCACTTTCTTATTCTAAAGCGTTTCACTTCTAACCATTTCTTCATCAGTATTCATTACATGAAACCCTAAAACAATGGTAGAC
The DNA here is from genome assembly GCF_023898315.1 of Schistocerca nitens. NCBI lineage: Eukaryota > Metazoa > Arthropoda > Insecta > Orthoptera > Acrididae > Schistocerca > Schistocerca nitens. The sequence goes on along the minus strand of NC_064616.1, from coordinate 663,579,720 downwards.
ACAGCTACAACAACTTACTTAACAATATGCATAATACAATTCAATAATACGATGTACAATAATACAAATACAATATCCAACAATACAAGACATATAAAATAATGTAACAACTTGCAGAACTAATCACGATACATTCCCAATGCCAAAAAGTTGTTGTGGGTATGACATTTCAAACAAATGAATAACTTCGGTCAGTACAACCACATCAAAACTAAAATGTCAGAGTTTCTAAATTACAATATGATGGTTTGTTATAACACACCTCCAGAAAAGAGGCCCAGGAGCCTGCAGGTCCTTTGTCAGGAGATTGCTTCAATCATTCTCTCTTATTTTTACAGATTTACTATGCTGATTACAAGATTTTTCCAACTAAACAGACAATTCTTTTTTTAAAAAAAAAATTGGTGCTGACTTGCTTTGAGGTTCCTGAAGACACAGATAAAGCTGCAGAAACAGTAATCCACTGATTTTTATCAATAGCATCGTTTTATATAAGTGTGTCATAGCATCCATCAACTGCACCAGTCGATCTCTCTCTCTCTCTCTCTCTCTCTCTCTCTCTCTCTCTCTCTCTCTCTCTCTCTCTCTATTCTTCAGGCTACAAATGTGCTGTATTTTTTTTATGGACTATAATTAGCACCACACTCATTTTTCGAACTACAATTTATGGAATTGTCAGAGTCATTTCTTCGAGGTTTTCACAATTTCTAAGGAAATGTCAACATCATTTGAATGAACATGCAAGATGTTAACCAATAAATAACACATATGTAGGTCTTCAGGAAAAGTAGGTGATTCTGATTACATACCACTTTCTTCATATTTCATCTTTGCCCATATGGTGTGCAACATTAATTTGATTCCACATTACTTTGGAACTCTCACAAACACAGATGCTATATGAAGGAAACACAAAGAAAATTAATTCAGTTTTATCTCCATTGTTAACACCTAGCAATACTGCAAACACAACTGTTAATTATGATGGATATTAACCAAGTTGCAAATCTGAGCGAATAGTAACTGTGACCAATCGTGTCTCAGGAACTATCAACAGAAACTGAAATTCACTTTACAAATTACGATTGTGTTCTGCTGTGTTATCTGTTTACCAACGTGCCAACACCCAAGGATATGTGCCTGCCATGTTGCACATGCACTGCCTGATACAGCTACAGTAAGGAGTGTACATTTCTCCAGCCACTAGAAAAGCTACAAATTTGGCAATTTTAGAACATTCTTGCAGTTTGTCTTGGTAGCTAAAATTTTGACATTGTGTTTCTTTCAGCATATTCTTCCTATATAAAATATTTCATGGGAGGTTTTGACTTGTGCGACTGGAACATTCCCTAGTTAGAGCATTCCTGGCTCCAGTCTGGGTGTCTGCCTTCTGAATTAATGCACCATGGTGGAGATCATACCTTCTCTGGTTCAGAGGCAGCTCTAGTTCGTCTTGCATGTGTTGCATTGATTTTCCATTTTAAGACAGTATGGCCATACCTCTGGCATTTAAATCACCTTGGACAATTTGGGACAAAATGCCTTACTTTCAGTTAAATGAAGCCTGCCTTAAGACAATCTAGTAACACTGGTGTGCCCTATACCAGAACAACTAACTAATATGATGGAAAAAAAATACCATTAATTTTAATGACTTTTCTGTTAAACGGACTATTCTAGGAACATTTCACACACAGTTACAATGATGCATATTTAATACATACTGTGCAGATGACTGCTGCTGTTGCTGGTGCAGGTATCCTGTAGCACCTGATATGCTGAGTGAACCCTAAAATGAAACTTTAGTCAGTATCAACATTATACTACATAACACACTAAGCAATTATCAAGATACTGAATGTTTTGTCAGTGCTAAAACTAGAAGCAGCAGTAGTAACAGCACATTAACCAAAAGTTAAAATCAATTAAATAATCATGCAATATCGCTTGACAATTCATACAGTGAACAGTTTTTCAAAATGTAGGTGTTAAATGTCCAATGGCCCGCTGTAGCTGTATTTGTTCCGGTCACTTATGGACCCACACAACTGGTTTTGCAAATCTAGTGTTTTTTTATTCCACAGAATGTAGGTTCCACGTATAAAGACAGGGAACAGTCAATCAGCAACCCACATAAGAACACAGGGGTTTATTCAATTTCCTATAATGCCTGTTCTCAAAAGTACATTAGGCAAATGGGTAGGAGTTTCAAAATTCGCTTTAAAGAATTTCTCAACGTGAGCAGTTCGAAATCTGTGCTAGCTAACATCTTATGTAATAATCAACATTCTATTTCAGACCTCCACAACAATTTGGAGGTACTACACAAAGAGAAAAACAGAACTGTATTAAATATGCTTAAGAAATATATAGTAAAGTCCATAAGACAGTCCCATGATGAGAATCTCAATAATCAAACGGAGTTAAGGCACCGAGCTTTATTGGCTACTTTGGACTATTTAAATTCTTTGAGTTAGGGGTCTCAACATCTAATCAGTTGGCTAACTTATTACAGCTTTTTTATGTTAGCATTCATGTTTACTCCCGCTCCTGGTCGACTGAGAGGTCATCTGCTCCATTTAATGTCTAAACTGTTTTAAAGATTCAGAAATAAGTTCTGATGATTCAGAAATAAGCAGTTCATCTTAGCAACATTATTATATTTAGTATCATTCAGGCTCAGTTTTATGTTAAACAGGGAGCCAAGACTAATAGTTTGCATGGTGACCATAAGTCCTAAGCAGAGCACTAGCATTGCACTTTCTTATTTTCTGTGTTGCCAGTGTTAGTTCAATTTCCGTCATCGTCTTGGTTCCCAGACGGCAGCCACAGCACAGGCTTAGACAACACACAGGACACTCATAGCTTATGTTGTCAGCAGCTATGTTGGTGGCAAATACACATGAACATATCTGCTTTTGACAAGTTTGACCAGCAGTATATGCTTCTCCCTTTTGGCCACTGGTGGCCCTACAATACCAGTTAAAACAATTTTAAGTAGATTTCAAGTTTACTAGTTTTCATCACTAGCTTTATTTTATTTTTCGGTCACCACAGGGCCCAGTACTTCGCTGCATAACATCTATGAGGGGCATTTTGTTGCTTGACGTAGGCCGACAAGAGCAGATGTTAATCAGAAAAAATACAGTTCATGACTTAACACATGTCAGTCCCATTTTTGGCTGTTGATCCATGTCACATGGGGATAGTCCCCATCTATTTTTCATTTGCGTTACTTTTTCACCGTTTTTTAATTAGGGATCAGTTCTGATTTCTAATTATATTCCTTTGCTCTTGACATGATATTCATCATTGACAACTTTTTTCTTTTTTTTAAACAATTGTTTATTGTTTTTTATCAATTGAGGAGGGCTGAAAACTTTACCTAGCCATATCAATTGTTACTCTGCAGCATTCTGTACCCTATGACATAGCATTTGTAAGTAACTTTCTTTTGGTACTAACTTGCAAACTGTATTTATTAAGTATATACAAATCCGTTTTTGTGCTACTTAAAAGTTGCGAAACCGGTTGTATGGGTTTATAAGTGACCAGAACAAATACAGCTACAGCAGATCATTTGACACTTCATTCAGTTTCATTATAATAGTTTTAACACCTGTAATTTAAAAAAAAAAAAAAAAAAACTTGACTCTAGGAATTGTCCAGCAATCATGTACAACTATTTTAGCTGTGGTTGCCCCAGTTTTAAAATTATCTACAACAGAAAGACCCCTTGCACAACTACAATGAGTACAGTAAAAATACTTACACAAAAATGAACAAATTATATCACATTTTAACTATTACTTAAAACAACTACAAATGTAAAACGACACCATATTTTACAAGAATTAAACTCTAGTCTCACTTGTTTACATAAATATTGTATTCTTTTCTTCTTTCTAACAGGCACCAAAACAATTTTTTCAGAAACTTCTTTTGTCTTGGTTGTGTCTTGGTTCAATTTAGTACTCTTTTCATTCTAAAAATCAAACACCCAAGCTAACCCATTTTGAGTTTTAATTATTCATCATATATTTGTCAAGATGTTCCATTGTTTCACCATGACATACTTTTCAGTTATGATGTTAATAGCAGTCAGCAATTATTCTAGCCTCTTGTAACAGACTTGCCTAGTAATTTGCAACGACATTGCCACCATCTATTTTTCCATCCACTGCTGAATAAACATCTCTAATAAAATTTTCAACATGTCATAATTTTTGGCTGTACCTATCCTATGACACTGCTTATTTCTGCTGTTATCTGTTAATTTCTAATTAGATCGTCATCTGGAAGAATATAGCAGAGATTTTCCTTAATCCATGTTTTGTCAGTTTGTATCATTTCATACTGCTGTTTTCTACATTTTACTGTCATAGTAGCCATGATGACATTCTGGACTGCTGCAGTGTCTCTTACCTATTTCATCATCTTCCTGTTCCTTCTCAGTATTCTCAACATGCTGCAGTCCACTGTCCCATATGAAACATTCAATTATTACCATTATGTTACACTGACTGTTTCATAGGTGTAAATGAAATTACATATTAATACCGGGAGTATACGTGGTCGACAAAAAAAAATAATAAATAAATAATAAATATATAAATAAAAAATAAATTAATTAAAAAATCCCGGATTTTTCGGTTAAAAATACACTTTTTCCCGGATGAAAATACACTTTTTCCGTGTTAAGTAACTGCGTACTTTTCCTCGGAACTGTAAAACTTATCAATCCTTTCAATGGTTGTGGTTTTATACACAGGAGTAGAATTTCCCGGCACTTTAGATAACAAAACTCAGGGGGAAAAACAGTTTTGGAAAGATGTCTGATGTGCAGCAAGATGTACACTGCATATTTTCGTATTACGAGAGTATAAATTCGAATTCCACCAAACACCGCATGTTACTTTCCGAAGAATTGAAATCGAGATTGCGATGTGCTTTTGTAATCTAATCGTACCTCATGTCAAGCGATCTCACCAGCCGATGACAGCGGATATTCAGAGCATAGGACACGTGATGTAGTCAGCCAATAGCAACATCAGTAATAAGTAGCGCGAACACAAATAGGGAAAGGTAACAGTTTAAATTACTATACATAGTGTTGCAACAAGAAAAGAAAAGCTTTCACGTATAATGTTGGTATCTAAGATTAACAAGCTGCAAGTGAAGCTAAGCTTTCACACATAATGTTGACCTTTTTTGTGCGTGTTACATCACACAAATGTGCCAGTAAAATTTTTAACAACATAAATGTCTGATCTTCTGGGCTCGAAAATATTCTACATAGTCATCGTCAAAGATTTGCTTGTTGAATGAGATTCAAACGCTCTGTGATTTAAAAAATTCATCGACCATTCTCTCACAGAGTTCATCTTGCGTAAAACGAAATTAACTTTGAAAGTAATGCTTTCCAAACAACCATTCGGAATATTTTCTCGCAACCTGTCAGAAATAGATTCATTTCAACAGTTGCCTGAGAGCGCCAGATAACCTGCGTCGCCGTGCTTGCGCAGCTACGGTGACCCAGGAAGCCCATATGTTCGTACATGTAAAACATTAAAAGATCTTACATTATGTAATAAAAGAAACAAGATATTAGAGATTATACTCCAAGAGCATGGAAATTTTTTGAACCATAATAAAATGCATCATTCGGCTTAAAGTGCACATTCGCATGTCCAGATTCAGATGTAAATTTTCTTGGAGTACCAGTATTATCTCATGTTCGGTTCTATATTACGGCATAATCTCATACATGCTATAAGATGAAACTGTGAACTTGAACTGCAGCGAATTGCTGAAACTAGCCAACAGTGTAGAATTAAACACTGCGTTCAAATAAATTGACTGCCTCAGCAGAAACAAACAGACAAAAATAACTTCATTGTTCTGCAAGGTGATTAACGCTTGACTGTCAGACAGGTGGAAACAAAATAAAATCTGAAACTAATTACATATTTTAGCCTTCCGTAATTATGTGAATGTATTTTAATTCACTTGATAGCTCCCGGCCACAGAAATCTGATTTGTTTTCATTTGACGTGAGAGTAATAAATGAAGAGGAAACAGCAAAATCACTTAACGTAAACACACACATGTTCGAGGGAACGTAAGACATGTTATTTGGTCTTAAAGTGTGCCGAAGTGCAGTGCCATGCCTCTTCACACAGCATTCTTCCATTGCAGGTCTCTGTATTTCACTCTGTGGAATTCAAACATGTAATATTTTGTAATGGGTTTCATCAAACTATATTCATGCCAGAGGAAATTAAAATGTCCTGCAGTACCTCTCCTGCTCCCAATCGGCCGGTTTGACATCCTGCCCCTCTTAAAAAAAATCTCACTATTAATACAAGATGGGCTTATTTGTAACCGGCAGGACAAGAACTCTTCAGAAAATCTGCAGTCTTTACTGCCTATTGGCTAATAACTTGCTGTTTTGGGTGACATAAAATTAAATATAGGATGCATAAAACAAGAGACAAGCAAGGCAGTAGAACACACTTCTCCGGGAAAGAATCTATTACCTCATCGAAGTTAGTCAATGTTTTGCTATATCAAAAAACGAAATGTCGTTGTCTAATACTAGAAAAGCTGTTGATACAAATTGTACCAAAGACTGGTGTGGTTTCTCAATCTGATTATGTGTATTTTGTCACTGTCTGCTAGATAAAATGAAATAGGCCTGCCTAATATTGCAGCAATTGTTACACACGCCAAAGAAACGAGACTTTTTTGGCACAAATGGTCATTTTTATAACACGACAGAATATAATTCACAAAGTACCAACATCAAATGCCTATTAGGCCTACTACAAGCAAAAAGTTTTGTTAGGAAATAGTTTCACATTTCATTCATACACTCTTGCTTCTGAAGCACGAGATCGAAAAGTAGTAGTACGAAAATTTGGAATCGTCATATTCTTCCGTGATTTGTGTGAGTCCCCGTATATTCTCCTTCCACGTTCTAACAAACAATCTTGTCATCAATAATTCTGTAACTATTTCTGCCAGTGTCAAAACTTATTCTCTGGTTAACTTCACTAACCCCACCACAATCGCCGGTTTAGTTATCCCACATTTATTCTCCGGTTAGGCATTATTACGTGTTCGTACAACGTGTTTTCTGCGCTACTCCCAGAATATAACTTTAGCGGCTGCTAGCTGGGGACTGTATTACTGGCCCTTAGAAGTGTAGCGGTCTGGACAAAAATTTTCTGTCAAAATTTCATTTTCTTGGATACACGGAGCAGACAATACACAATCTTTGTTGCCTGTTATTCCCATTAGTTGTTTATTTCCACTCTGGCAGTCTGAATCTATGGAATTCGCTAGTAGTTATAACAATGCTGATCATTTGCAAACCCAGTCAATCACATAAACATCGATTGGCATTCACCCGTTCGGGTTTATTCCACTCAGCTTGTATAGACCCATCCCCTTTTGTCTGCAGCAAAGTTTACTTCTAGATGTGATGGGGATTCCCCTGGCAGAGACATCACGTACACTATGCATGCATTTAAAAATCAACTTACAATTCATTCAGAAATCGACTTAGAATTTGATCAAAGATGTTCAAAAACCAACAGGGATGCGCTCAAAATCATATGAGTAATCGATAGACCAATGGGCGCTGGATGCTTGGCGCTTTGTGAAACAAGGTCTTTTTCCTCAATAATATTAATTTGGCCCCCCCACCCTGAAGCTGCCGCCTGGGGCAGATACGCCGGTTTCTCCCCGACCCCTAGTTCCCGGCCTGTTTCTGTAGCCAGTAACAGGAGAAGGTACTACTCATACACGACTCAACTGCACATGCGCATAAGCTCGCTCGCAACCACTCAAACGAATCTAATGTAAACAGTTGTGACGTCACGCTCATCGGAGGCAATTTGTTGTTATGAAACATTGCATAGTCTTCCTAAAGCCTTTGACACATTTTGCTGTTGACAGACGCTTGTATGAGCGCCATGTATTGTTGTTATGTATGGTGCATTTCCTTTGCAACTTCAGTTTCATTTTGTTTTCTTTTTTTTTCTCTCGTTCGTTTTTTATTGCTGCAGTATTATTCTGCAGTAGCGAGATACAGTAATATTCTATGTTAAAGTATTGGTTCTTACCAGTCAATGTTACAAAAATTTAACTGAAAACTAAAACAATGAAAAATTCCCAAGTTTTTCCCAATTTTCTTCCAGATGAAAAAATTCCCAGGTTTTTCCCCGATCTCCCGGTTGCCCCAGGTCGTATACACCCTGTAATATTGCCCTAAAATTGTTCAAATAACATTTAAATAATTCTTGTAAATCCTTATTATCCTATTATTTGTCATCTCCAACTGCCAAAAATACTTCAATTCTTCAGCTGATTCAATAATGACATTTTTAATCTGTGCTGAAGGACTTTAGTCACATCATAGCAAACACTGTGCATCACATAACCATTGTGGCATTGTCATATATTGAATATTACAAGGTGTGACAATTAAGTGATCAGACTGGTGTTGCTACTGGCACACAGTGAGCATACTCACGGCAGCTTGGAGTATGGTCATGTCATCTGATGCTTCCCCACACTGAGCTCAATGGCTACAGTTATACATAGCTCAGTCTCACTATAGCAACCGTCTGCTGGGGTCCTTGTTCTAACATCTTTGCAAAAGCCGCGAAGTGCTAAGACGGAGCAAAAAGTTAACATCAAGTGTCTTGTGAAATGGAAAAACTGGTACAGAAGCTTGTGCCATGTTCTAGGATACGCAAGTCAAAGTTTATCACTAACCCAAGTTTTTGGTGTGGTTCAGGTTCAAGAGGTTTAAGGAGGAACATGGAACCACTAAAAACAATCCATGCCCTGGATGATCCTAAATATCAAAAAGGGTAGACAGTATCGAGAAATTTGGTAAATTGACAAAGTTCAGCACAACAATCAACACTATTATGATGAGGTTCTGACTGCAGTTCATGAACAAGTGAGGAGATGGAGATCTGATTTGTGGTACAGCAAGTCCTGGATGCATTACCAAGACAATGTACTTTGTCTGTAAAGGCACTCTTTGTTCGACCACCCAACCTGGGGTGCTCAATCCCCCCCCCCTCCCTCCCCCCTGCTCTCAATTTCCTAAGGTCAAATCTGCGCTTAAGGAGCAAGATTTGACTGTGTGGAAATGGTGAATGCAAATGTGACAGAGATTCTCAGCAAGCTGACAGAAGCAGACCTCCAGCATTACTTTGAATAATGGAAAATTCATGTGGAGCATTGCAGGAATCTGAAAGAGAGTACACTGAAGGTTATAAATTTTGTAATGTAACTGGGGATCAACAAAATGTTCTGTAGCATCAGTCTGGTAATTTAACTCCATATCTCTTACACTTTCATGCATAGCTACATATAGGAATATGAAAAATTAATGTAAATGGTAATCCAAAATAGACAGTTTTTAACATATGCATGTATCCCCTGCAAACCACAGTGAAGTGTATGTTAAAGGGTACTTCCTGGTGTAGAACATTTCAGGGATTATTCTTGTTCTATTTCGGCATGGAGTCCAGGAAGAACAATTGCACAGATGAGTCTGTGCATGCTGTAGTTAGTCTCGTTTTGTCTCCATGGTTCCTATGTTAGTGATACTTAGGGGGTATAGTATATCCCAAGGCTCCTCACTCAATTCTGGTCTTTGAAACTTTTTGAATAAGCTGTCTTAGGTTAGTTGACACAGCATCTGCTAGTTTAGGTTTTTCATTATTTCTGAAATGCTCTCTCATTGGTGACACACGCTGTGACCATTCATGGTGCCCATCTTTCTATACCTTAAATAGCCCCAATTGTCCTATATGGTAAAGGTCCCATACACTTCTGCAATATTCTGTGCGAGTGTTGTGTAAGCAATCTCCTTTGTATACCAGCTGCATGTCCAAGACAGTATCCTACAAATGGATCTAAGCCTGCCACCTGCTTCGCCCATGATTGAATCTATGTTACCTATACATTTCATACCATTATAAATTGTTACAGCCAGGTATACACAAGAGATATTATAGTCATAGGATACCAGGGTTTCTATTTAGTGAAGGACAAAGTTTTACATTTCTGAACATCTAAAGTAAGTTTCTAATCTTTGCACTACTTTGAAATCTCATCACAATCTGATTTAATATTTGTTCAGCTTTTTTCAGACATTATTCCATATACACTGAAGAGCCAAAGAAACTGATACACCTGCCCAATATCATGTAGGGCCCCCACAAGCACGCAGAAGTGCTGCAACACAACATGGCATGGACTCTACTAATATCTGAAGTAGTGCTGGAGGGAAAGAGGTGATCTCTTCTGAACAGCATGTTGCATGGCAGTCCAGATATGCTCAATAATGTTCATGTCTGGAGTCTGGTGGCCGGCGGAAATGCTTAAACTCAAGACGAGTGTTCATGGAGTCACTCTGTAGCAATTCTGGACATGTGGTGTGTTGCATTGTCCTACTGGAATTGCTCAAGTCCATTGGAATGCATAATGGACATGAATGGATGCAGGTGATCTAAGACATATCAGGGGTCCCATATCACTCCAACTGCACACGTCCCACACCATTAGAGAGCCTCCACCAGCTTGAACAGTCCCCTGTTGACATACAGGCTCCATGGATTCATGAGGTAGCCTCCATATCCGTACATGTCTATATGCTCAACACAATTTTAAACAAGACTCATCCGACCAGACAACATGTTTTCAATCATCAACAATAAAATGTTAGTGCTGACGGGCCCAGGCAAGGCATAAATCCTTGTGTTGTGCAGTTAAATGGAACGCAAGTGGGCCTACAGCTCCGAATGCCCATATCAATGATGCTTCATTGAATGGTTCACACACTGACACTTGTTGAGGGCCCAGTATTGAAATCTGCAGCGATTTGCAGAAGGGTTGCACTTCTGTCGTGTTGAACGATTCTCTTCAACCGTCACTGGTCCCATTCTAGGAGGATCTTTTTCCGGCCGCAGCAATGTCGGAGATTTGATTTTTATCGGATTCCTGATATTCAAGGTACACTTGCGAAATTGTTATACTGAAAAATCCCCACTTCATCGCTACCTCGAAGATGCTGTATCCCATCGCTCGTGCGCCGACTAAAACATTACGTTCAAACTTACTTAAATCTTGATAACCTGCCATTGTAGCAGCAGTAACTGATCAAACAACTGCAACAGACACTTGTTGTCTTATACAGGCATTGCCGACCACAGGACCGTACTCTGCCTGTTTAGATATCTCTGTATTTGAATATGCACAGCTGTAACAGTTTCTTTGTCACTTCAGTGTAGATATCTGAATCATTTGCAAACATTCTGAAGTTACTATTAATATTGTCTGTCAGATTAGTAACATAAAAAATGAACAACAAGCTTCCCACGGCACTGCAATGAAATTATTTCTAAATTGGTCGACAGCCCTCCCAACATCCTCCATCCTGCCTATCAGGAAGTTCACAGTCCAATCACAACTTCCACGTGATAGTCAATGTGATTGTATTTTCAGTAGTGCATATAGGTGCAATATTGGGTCAAATGCTTTTCGAAAGTCAAGAAAAATTTCCTCTACTTGACTGCCTTGATCCATGGCTTTCAGGTTCTCACACATTAGAAAAGCACAAGTTGTGTTCCACATGACAGATGTTTCCAGAATACATGTTGGTTAGTATGGAGAAAGTCATTCTGTTTGAGATACGTCATTATGTTTGATATCCGAATATTTTTCTAACATTCTACAGCAAACAGATGTCAAAGGTACTGGACTGTAGTTTTGTAGATCACTTCTGCTAAACTGAATACCAACAAGTGATCTACAGTATATTATGGTTAAAAGAAAAGCTAACTTTGTCACAAATTCTGTATAGACCTCATAGGAATTCCATTTCAAGCTGGAGGTTTGATTTTAGCCATTGCAAGTGTTACTCGATGCCAGTAACACTAAAATCTTTATCAATCACATCTGCAGTAGAGCAAGAATTAAAATGGGGCATTATTTCTACAAGTTCCTCTGTGAACAAACATTAAAATGGGATTTCATATTTCAGGTTTTGCTTTGCCACCCTCAATTTCAGTTCCTGTGTCAATTAATGAGTGTCTGTACACCAACTTTGATGCCAATAACAGCCTTTAAGCATGACCAGAATTTCATTTGGTTTTGTGAGATGCCTTTGGATACAATTCTACTACTGCAGTCATTCATGTCTTTATACATTGTCTTTGTGACAGCCAAACGTGTCATTTAGCATTTCTCCACTCATAGCCTTATGTTTTATTTTACTCATATTGTGCTGTAATTGACACTGTATCCCTTGGATGCTCCATTCCATCATTAACAGTTCTAATAGATACTGCATAATCAATTGTTCTTTTGAACTGAGTCACAGTTCTTCTATATGCTCCAGTCAAGAGAGAAATATTTCTAGTTCCTTGTTGAGATATGATACTACTGCTTCTTTATCCAGTTTGCTCACATACTAACCTTTCTACTTGTTTTAATTGCCCTTTGTATTTGGGTAATAACTATTGCTACAAATAACTCGTGGTCAATGGCCCAATTTAAAACTGATGTTTTCAAAGCCATCAGGTCTATTTGTTGCTATTAGATCCAATATATTTTCATCAAGAGTGGGCTTCGTGACTACCTGTTCTAGGTATCAGACTAGGCATTTAGTACCGCTTGATAGCATCTCTTGTCATGTCCACCTCTCACAAAACTCTTAATTATTACAATTGATTGTGGAATGATTATGATCGCCTCCAATGATGACAGTATGATTGGGGAACATACATACTAGTGAACTAAGGTTTTCTGTTTTATCTAGGTGGGATAGTGGTTGTCAATAGAGAGATGAAATTATAAGTTTATGCCCACCTTGACACTGAGTCTTGCTACAACAATCTTGAATGCAACTTCATTTACAGTCCTTTTCCTGTAGAGAGATCAAAGCTGTTCAGCCCAAAATTGGATGACATCAAATGCTTACTTGCTTCCCTACCATAATTCATCAAGGGTATATTTATTGGGATTGGGACAGTTAGTGTGCATGTCAGAAGATGCACCACATTCTAGTATTTGCCACAATCACATCTGTTGCCACACTCGATTAGACTTGCCTTCAATGGAGCTACAAGCTTTCTGGTGCTTTTCAGGCTCCTCCGAATCCTACATCTCAAGTTGTTGTCACTGGGTATCTCCCATAGTCGAGGGTAGTAATTCCAAGGTTTGGTGAGGTCTTTGTTCAGAAATCTCTTGTACGATTAAGTCTGCCAGGTATACAGAAAGCTCCATAAGAAATGGCATTTATTAATAAAGGTATGCTTAACCCTTTTGCTTCTACAGATGTGCTCTCATTGAGAGCAGAATGGTATTGCATTCCATTCTCATTGGTTTTTATACCCAGCAGATGGCCAGGTGAGATGCACCCATTCCCATCCCGATGCATTGGGAATCAAGTGCTCATAACAATCATATTTAATAAACAGTTAAAGATGTCAAAAAGCTGGTCTTTGCGAATAATAGCACACAAAGAGACAAATATGTTGTATACCTAATGTGCATTCATGTCCAACGGAACACTGCTTCATACTTCTGAACAACACAGGCACTGCAATATCGTATTTATCTGCCAACACTGGGCAAACAACTTTCAATTAAAATGTCTCCGCTGTACAAGAATATACAAAATGGATGTAGGAGTTCAGTTTGTAGACCCATGCTTGATGACAAATGGAAGTCTGGGCCTGGCTGTGTAGTGTGTCTAACAACAGCATCACAATCAGAGAACTAACTACAAACGCAATCATTAAGAAATGAGCAACGAGTGTGAACATGTTCGTTGGTTGGTTGTGGGGGAGAGAGGACCGAAGAGTGAGGTCATCGGTCCCACAATCTATGGTGTCAGAAACTAAGGGAGGAACAACACCAAAACGCAGTCCAGTAGATGGGAAGGAAAAATGGGAAAACAAAGGGGCATAAGGAACATCAGGTGGCAGGAAGAGTAAAAAACAGGAGGAGTGGGGGGGAGGGGGAAAGGTGGGAAGGGGAAAAAGCAGGGGCAACCCAGAGGCACTACATGTGACGGGGTGCCGGCACTGTCACCGGCACATCCCAATCCCCATGCTGTACCATGGTCACGGCACAGCGTGGACAACACCAGGGTAAGAAGTGACAAGAAAGGGTGGGTCAAATGGCACAAGAATCAGACAAAATGTCTGGCAAGCACAATGGTCTCCAAAATCAACACCAATGATAAACAAGGGATTCAAATAAGGGAAGGAAATTCCGGTACTTAAATCTAGGAGGACAAATCACTTCCACAAAGAAAACTGAGGATGGACGTAACCATACAAGGGTCATCCGCTAGCACCCCTAACAAGGAGTGCGGGAGGACATATTTAGTGCAAAGGGCCAAAAGGTGAGGAAGTCCAGTCAAATATGGATCACCATCAGGGGAGGGGGACCGCAACAAAAAAGTGCAGACTGCTCTTTATAGATCAAAAAATGATTGGTGAACAAGGTATGCCTGATATGGACATGGTTGATTTCTCCTGGGAGAGGTGGTAGGAAGAATGTCACCTGGCAGGAGTCTGTTTAATCGCATGAACACTAGGCCCACAACTGAACAAAGAGGAATTTGTGTGAAGGTGTAAATCCACTCTGAGGAGGGTCACACACAATAGGGGTGGTAGGAAACCCCCCTCCCCACACTCAGCCAGACAAACAGTAAACTCGTAACCCGGGATACCAACACTGCCAGGAACCCAAAAGAAATCAATTGAACAAGCATCACAGCCAAGTTGAGAAAAATGGTTGTGGGTGAGAGAGACCAAGGCATTGAGGGGAAAAACACCAGGTGATAGCCTGAAGGCCATTCATCGAATCCATATGTAACAAAAGCTGGGTGAGGGAGAACCATTTGATACAGCAGAAAACCCGCTAAATGGCCATCAGTTCATAGTAAACACCCCACATGTGGCAGGCACGAGACGGTGTTCCATGCCAACAGAAGACAAGAAGGCATATTCCACATGATTGGTGGATTTACAGCCATTGGCATAAAAAACAGTAGCATCCCAAAACTCTCGTAAAAGCCGGAAGAACGAACTACAGAACACTATCAGAGCAATGGAGGCTTTTGGCCCTGGGAGAAATCCAGCTGAATCCAGGGACGAGGAACTAACCAGAGTGGTGGGGGGGGGTGGGGGGGAGGAGGAGGGGAAAGGGGGAGGGGGTTGGGAGATCATGGGGAAGAGGACAATGAAGGAAGATGGAAACTGCAGTGAAGAGACACAAGGCGGAGCCCAATCGGTAAACCCACCTGAGGGTGACCAGCAGGCAGGTGATATCCCAGAGCCAGGAAAAGAATAGAATATGAGGGGTGAGCAGAGAAAGAGCAGAGAGCAATCGCACAGGAAACCAGGAGCTGGGACCTCTGAACTGAAAGGGGGAGGGGACCCCAGTGCCAACCAAAAGACTATCAACAGAGCTAGCGCAAAATGCGCTGGTCACCAAACAGATAACACGATGGTGGATCAGGTCCAAGAGGAGCAGTGTGGAAGAATCAGATGAGCCATAAACTTTACAATCATAGTCCAGATGGGAAAGAACTAAGGCCCAATAAAGGTGGAGGGAAGTCTAATGTTCCACACCCCAACAGGTGTGGGCAAGGAACTGAAGGACATTGAGTATTTGGCAACAGCCAATCTTCAGAAGGTGGATATGGGGGCAACAAAGTAAGCTAGTTGTCAAAAAGAAACCCCAAGAAATGGAACTGGGGTACCACTGTCAGGCATTGGGTGTCAAGGCAGAGCTGCGGATTGAGATGGATCTATTACAGTTCCATTGAGTAGGCACAGAATGGGAATTTAAATGGGAGGTGGACAGGCTGAAGCTACTCATGCCACCAAATCATCATCCATCACAAGGGTGGCCCCATCATTGGCAGATGACAATGAAGAAGGGGAACACTTCTCCGGTTGGATATAGGGGGAACGGCACCCAGAGTGGAGGGCATGGGAACCACAGGGGAGGGGGAGGGGTGAGGAGAGGGAGGCAGGACTGGGATAAGGAGGAGGGAGATGGTGGAAAGGACATAACAGAGGCAAAGGTAGATGTCACAGACACAGAGTGATGACTGTCATATTTCTGACAAGCCTCAGTTTAGGATAAACAATCAAGTTACTTTTACTCATGTGTCTTCTTTTCCTTCTTATAAACTAGGTAATCTGATGAGCACAGAGAGTGATGGTCGTGACAATTAACACACATGGGTGGAACAATGCAGAGGCTCACCTCATGGAGTGGGCATCCACATTCACTACACAAAATGGCCGCTGTTCAACAGGAAGATGTGCCCAAAATGTGAAAACTGAGAACACGTCATGGGTGGCGGGATGTAAACACCAATAAACCATAACCCTGACCTTGCCGGGAAGAGGGGGGGGGGGGGGGGGGCGCCTCAAATGCAAGAATAAAGGCAGCAGTATCAATGCAATTATTATGACCTTTCTGAACATGCCGTGCCGAACAAAGCGAATGCCTAGATGTGCCAGTTTGGCTCTGAGATCCTCACCAGTTTGAAGGATGAAAAATTACATCCTGAATCATATTCAAAGACAGGTGAGCCATAATGGACACCGGGATGCTGCCAAGATGATCAAAGTCACTAAGGACCACAGACTGGGCAGCAGAATACATTTTGATAAACAGTGAACCAAACTGCATCATCTCACTCAAAGAATACACTTCACTGAACCGGTCTACGATAGTTTCTACGAAAAATAATGGCTTGATGGTGGTGAAAGTGTCACTGTTACTCCTGGTGCAGACCAGGTAGTGGTGAAATGGTTGCACTGCAAGCTGGCTAGTATGGCCCTCCTCCCAGAGGGTAGTCAGAGAAGGGAAGATTGCAGGGTCATAAGAAGCAGCATAAGGGAAGCATTCCCAACTAAAGAGATGGTCATTGAAGAATGGTCAGTTTTTTGGAGCTTTGTGTGTTTCTGGCATGGCAACCACTGCCAGGAGTTCTGATGCTCCAGAATGACAAGAAACCACACCTAGGCATATATAGGAAGGTAGCAGCTCAGGTATCAGAAGTGATTCCTGTGTTGTCAGGGATCTCAATCAGAAGGGTGCATAACAGCTCCACAACACAGACTGGCTACAGTACTGGCTATGTAGCATTAAGATGATAACACTGTTGAGTAAAAGATGAAATAGGGATAAGGCCACACACACCAAAGATGCTAAGTTAGATGTTCTTTCTCAGTTGGCTCACACTACTGAGACAGAATTTAGAAGAGGAGGACAATCCGAAACAGTGACCAAAAACACTGAAAAGAAAAGATGAAAAGAAAGCAAAAGGATCAGAAACTGGAATCTCACAAAAGAGCCTTGAGTCCCCTCAGGGGAGTGTGAACAGGTAGATGATCTAAACCACTGAGTATTGACTGGTCTTGACACAAGAACTAGCCCATATTACAACAAAAAGTATTTGTTTCTGAACATATACTTCTAGATACCTTTTTTACTATCCTGCTTTATGGCCTTGTGGGCAGAGCTTTGTTTTGCATTTGATCTCTTCACATTCAGTTTCACTGTCTCATATAATCTGATCATTTTCACAACTGCTATTAGCATAGGAGGTGGCATCCATTCACTGTAATGTACGTATTGGAAGTTACTTGTTGAGGTACCAGTGAATTAGAATAAATGTACAAGCAATCATGTCTAGTTCATTTAGAGTAAAATATACACAGGTATCAGAAGAGCTCTCCAAAACACTACATTTTGCTAAAGCTCAGATAACTGTAGCAATATATAAGATGATTTATGATATAACTCCACAACACAGACTGGCTACAGTATGTAGCATTAAGATTATAACACTGTTGAGTAAAAGATGACCCAGAAGAAAGCCACTGTAAGTGTGGGCCAAATGCTAGTTCCAAATGCTAGTTTCTCCAGAATAATGTTTTTCATTATGGCATGGTATGGAATTCAAAAAACTTTTGTGTCAAATGATCTATGATGTAGACAGGTCATTCATTCGTGATCACCAGCAGAAGAAATAAGGCAGGAAATAAACAGGTTCATCAGCATGTCAATGATGTTGAAAACACATACAACAATGCACGAATAAAAAGCACTTCGCACTCTGCATGAAGATGAAGACAATAAATCAAAATACTGCAGGATGACTAGGTACAGAAAGATTTTGTCAAACCCATGCTGCCATCAGTGATAAGCAAGATCATTGTTGTTCTAAAAATACTGGGACTTTAGACACGAACAGGCAAAATAATTACTACTGACGTACTA
The DNA here is from genome assembly GCF_023898315.1 of Schistocerca nitens. Lineage (NCBI taxonomy): Eukaryota > Metazoa > Arthropoda > Insecta > Orthoptera > Acrididae > Schistocerca > Schistocerca nitens. The sequence continues at coordinate 663,561,375 of NC_064616.1, read as the reverse complement.
CCTCCTCCTCGTGTCTGGGCTTGGGAAAGTATTAATGGCAACAATAAATCAGCTCATCAACAGACTGGTCAAATATATGGCATAATTACTAAGATAGTTCGGCACTGGATCTATCACATGAAGAATGCTGAAGAGGTTCTGATGCAGCAAGAATCTCTTGATGAGAATCAATGTAATAGTGTGATTAACCCAGGTGCATCTCAGAGAGTTCTGGCATCATTAGTGCAACATTTTAAGACACACACAGTGAGACTTCTGGTAAGCTTTCACACTCGCCTTCAGTATGGTGTATGGAAGACTGATCAAGTGGACTGTGTACCTAACGTGCTTCACATAAGATGCAAAAAATAAGACTTCTTTTAGTACAATGGAATCTACATCTACATTTATACTCGGCAAGCCACCCAACGGTGTGTGGCGGAGGGCACTTTACGTGCCACTGTCATTACCTCCATTTGCTGTTCCGGTCGCGTATGGTTCGTGGGAAGAACGACTGCCAGAAAGCCTCCATGCGCGCTTGAATCTCTCTAATTTTACATTTGTGATCTCCCCGGGAGGTACAAGTAGGGGGAAGCAATATATTTGATACCTCATCCAGAAACGCACCCTCTCGAAACCTGGACAGCAACCAACACCGGGATGCAGAGCACCTCTCTTGCAGAGTCTGCTACTTGAGTTTGCTAAACATCTCCATAGCGCTATCATGCTTACCAAATAACCCTGTGACGAAATGCGCCGCTCTTCTTTGGATCTTCTCTATCTCCTCTGTCAACCCAACCTGGTACGGATCCCACACTGATGAGCAATACTCTAGTATAGGTCGAACGAGTGATTTGTAAGCCACCTCCTTTGTTGATGGACTACATTTTCTAAGGGCTCTCCCAATGAATCTCAACCGGGCACCCACCTTACCAACAATTAATTTTATATGATCATTCCATTTCAAATCGCTCCGTACGCATACTCCCAGATATTTTACAGAAGTAACTACCACCAGTGTTTGTTCCGCTATCATATAATCATAAATAAATGATCCGTCTTTCTATGTATTTGCAATACATTACGTTTGTCTATGTTAAGGGTCAGTTGCCACTCCCTGCACCAAGTGTTTATTCGCTGCAGATCTTCCTGCATTTCGCTGCAATTTTCTACTGCTGCAACTTCTCTGTATACTACAGCATCATTTGCAAAAAGCCGCATGGAACTTCCGACACTATCTACTAGGTCATTTATATATATTGTGAAAAGCAATGGTCCCATAACACTCCCCTGTGGCACGCCAGAGGTTACTTTAATGTCTGTAGACATCGCTCCATTGAGAACAACATGCTGTGTTCTGTTCGCTAAAAACTCTTCAATCCAGCCACACAGCTAGTCTGATATTCCGTAGGCTCTTACTTTGTTAATCAGGCGACAGAGTGGAACTGTATCGAACACCTTCCGGAAGTCAAGGATAATGGCATCTACCTGGGAGCCTGTATCTAATTATTTTTCTGGGTCTCGTGAACGAATAAAGCGATTTGGGTCTCACACGATTGCTGTTTCTGGAATCCATGTTGATTCCTACAGAGTATATTCTGGGTTTCCAAAAATGACACGATACGCAAGCAAAAAACATGTTCTAAAAATTCTACAACAGATTGAGGCCTATAGTTTTGCGCATCTGCTCGACGACCCTTCTTGAAAACTGGAACTACCTGTGCTCTATTCGAATCATTTAGAACCTTCCATTCCTCTAGATACTTGCGGTACATGGCTGTTAGAAGGGGGCAAGTTCTTTCGTGTACTCTGTGCAGAATCAAATTGGTATCCCGTCAGGTCCAGTGGACTTTCCTCTTTTGAGTGATTTCAGTTGCTTTTCTATTCGTTGGACACTTATTTCGATGTCAGCCATTTTTTAGTTCGTGCGAGGATTTCGAGAAGGAACTGCAGTGCGGTCTTCCTCTGTGAAACAGCTTTGGAAAAAGGTGTTTAGTATTTCAGCTTTATGCGTGTCATCCTCTGTTTCAATGCCATTATCATCCCAGAGTGTCTGGATATGCTGTTTCGATCCACTTACTGATTTAATGTAAGACCAGAACTTTCTAGGATTTTCTGTCAAGTCGGCACATAGAATTTTACTTTCGAATTCACTGAACGCTTCACGCGAAGCCCTCCTTACGCTAACTTTGACATCGTTTAGCTTCTGTTTGTCTGAGAGGTTTTGGCTGCGTTTAAATTTGCAGTGAAGCTCTCTTTGCTTTCGCAGTAGTTTCCTAACTTTGTTGTTGAACCACGGTGGGTTTTTCCCATCCCTCCCAGTTTTACTCGGCACGTACCTGTCTAAAACGCATTTTACGATTGCCTTGAACTTTTTCCATAAACACTCAACATTGTCAGTGTCGGAACAGAAATTTTCGTTTTGATCTGTTAGGTAGTCTGAAATCTGCCTCCTATTACTCTTGCTAAACAGATAAACCTTCCTCCCTTTTTTGTAGTCTGATTTACTTCCATATTCAGGGATGCTGCAACAGCCTTATGATCACTGATTCCCTGTTCTGCGCTTACAGAGTTGAAAAGTTCAGGTCTGTTTGTTATCAGTAGGTCCAAGATGTTATCTCCACGAGTCGGTTCTCTGTTAAATTCCTCAAGGTAATTTTCGAATAGTGCACGCAGTATAATGTCACTCGATGCTCTGTCCCTACCACCCATCCTAAACATCTGAGTGTCCCAGTCTATATCTGGTAAATTAAAATCTCCACCTAAGATTATAACATGCTGAGGAAATTTAGGTGAAATGTATTCCAGATTTTCTCTCAGTTGTTCTGCCACTAATGCTGCTGAGACGGGAGGTCGGTAAAAGGAGCCAATTATTAACCTAGCTCAGATGTTGAGCATAAACTCCACCCATAATAATTCACAGGAACTATCCACTTCTACTTCACTACAGGATAAACTACTACTAACAGCGACAAACACGCCACCACCGGTTGCATGCAATCTATCCTTTCTACACACTGTCTGTGCCTTTGTAAAAATTTCGGCAGAATTTATCTCTGGCTTCAGCCAGCTTTCCGTACCTATAACTATTTCAGCTTCGGTGCTTTCTATCAGTGCTTGAAGTTCCGGTACTTTACCAATGCAGCTTCGACAGTATACAATGACAATAGCGATTGCTGCTTGGTCCCCACATGTCCTGACTTTGCCCCGCACCCTGTGAGGCTGTCGCCCTTTCTGTACTTCCCCAAGGCCATCTAACCTAAAAAACCGCCCAGCCCACGCCACACAACCCCTGCTACCCGTGTAGCCGCTTGTTGCGTGTAGTGGACTCCTGACCTATCCAGAGGAACCCGAAACCCCACCACCCTGTGGCGCAAGTCGAGGAATCTGCAGCCCACATGGTCGCAGAACCGTCTCAGCCTCTGATTCAGACCTTCCACTCGGCTCTGTACCAAAGGTCCACAGTCAGTCCTGTCGACAATGCTGCAGATGGTGAGCTCCGCTTTCATCCTGCTAGCGAGCCTGGCACTCTTCACCAAATCAGATAGCTGCCATAAGCCAGAGAGGATTTCCTCCTATCCATACCAACGCATATCACTGGTGCCGACATGAGCGACCACCTGCAGATGGGTGCACCCTGTACCCTTCATGGCATCTGGAAGGACTATTTCCACACCTGGAATGACTCCCCCCAGTATGCACACCGAGTGAACATTAGTTTTCTTCCCATATCCCTAAGGGGCCCCATTACGCACCTGATGTTGGAGGTACCAACTACCAGCAAGCCCACCCTCTGTGGCCACCCGGATCTTGCAGACTGAGGGGCAACCTCTGGAACAGGACAAGCAGCCATGTCCGGCCAAAGATCAGTATCAACCAGAGACAGAGCCTCAAACCGGTTCATCAGACAAACTGGAGAGACCTTCCGTTCAGCCCTCCGGAATGTCTTCCACCCCCTGCCACACCTCGAGACAACCTCCCACTCTACCACGCGTGAGGGGTCAGCCTCAATGCGGGCAGTATCCCGGGCAGCCACAGCCGTAGTCCGATTGGGGGATGCGTGGGATGAGCTGGCTGTCCCCCGACAAACCCCCATCCGGACCCCCACAGTGATGCCCATTGGCAACAGCCTCAAGCTGTGTGACCGAAGCCAACACTGCCTGAAGCTGGGAGCGAAGGGATGCCAACTCAGCCCGCATCCGAACACAGCAGTCGCAGTCCCTATCCATGCTAAATACTGTTGTGCAAAGAACGTCTGAACTAATCTACAGAGAGCATAAACAATTCGACACAGCATTTAAACAGTTATTAAAATACAAGCTTGCCCAGTAAATGCAGTAATGATGCTACTTGCACACTGATCGGCAGCAGAAGGCTAACTGTACTGTCAGTAACATACAAAGACTATTTGAAAGAAATAAACAAAGGACAGACGACTATGGAACTTTACATGTCACAGATATTAAAATGCAAATCTGCCCCTGCTAAATACAAAAATCATTTGATGGATTTAACTGAACAAGTGTGCTAAGAACACTCAAACAAATTTTCAACTTGACTACTACACTTATATGAACGCTAAATAAGCTACTTGCGCACTGATGACACACTGCTCATCAGCAGAAGGCTAACTGCACTGTCAGTAACGTACAAAGAATCATTTGTCGTAAAGTATTTGTATGCAACTGTTTTTTTTACTTTGAACTTTATCCTTATGCTGTGAAAAGTTTCGATCACATAAATCAACTCAGACGTTTGGAAGAGTAATTTGCCAAAGACATGTTCTCATGCTCCACTTGGAGATGCGATGTATATAGCCTGACCCAAAACACACGAGGCCAATATTGCAGCTTTGAAATAGTCCCCAAATATATAAAAGTAGTGGTATTCACCTTCAAAATAGGACCCATTTGAGTCCATACAACTCTGTTCATTCCTACCATTGCTGAAAATGCTTCTACTGTGTGTTTTCCATGAGGCTGTGCAGGATCTCATCTTTGACAAATCAATACTACAGCTTCTAGATTGCACATATTTTTACATACCTAGGTTGCACATATTTTTACATACCTATGTTGATACAAGAACAGTCAATATGTCTTGTTATAAGCATGCAGCTCAGCCCAATCATGTGTAATTTTTCGAATACTCAGGATGTTGTGAGCATTACTCCCCATCAATTATGCATCACAGACAACTGTTTGAGGGTCAGATAGAGTATACTGCTAATACATCTTGAAATGGGATGTCACAACATGGCTTCGTGCCAGGGATGCTGCCACAAGTTAGGTTGGATATCATAATTATTCTGTACTATTTGTAATAGCTGTACATAGATTACAAACAAAAGAAATCTATATGCTATACAAAGACAGGTTCTTGTTTCACATTGTTAACAAAAATCTCAAAAAGTACCTGACTGGGAGAAAGAAAATGCTTTGTTATGCTGTGAGTTTTAACTACAACAGCGCGGCATTTAAATGATTAGACAAATTATTTCTCTCATATATACTCTCTCTCATTATATATATTCTTGGGAAAAAAATACACACAACAATGTGCTGATTTCTTTTCTTCTTTGCAGTCTGTTTTCACAGAAAACAGAAAAGTTGTATTTATGGTGTATCTACTTATGATTAAAATACTATTATCGAATCTGAATTTTCAATAACAATAGACAAGGCTCAAGGTCAGAGATAGGGAGGAAGAGCAGATGGGCAGAGAGAGGTGAAAGGATGAACTGGAGGGAAAGGGGGAGGGAGGGAGGGGGGGGGGAAAGAGAGAGAGAGAGAGAGAGAGAGAGAGAGAGAGAGAGAGAGAGAGAGAGAGAAGTAGATGGGGGGAGAGAGAGAGAGAGAGAGAGAGAGAGAGAGAAGTAGATGGGCAGAGAGAGGGGTCAGGGGCAGGAGCAAGAGACTGGCAGAGAGAGGAGGCATGAACAGCAGACTGACAAAGAGGGAGAAGAAAGAGATTAGGGTGTATATCCAATTCCCATACATATTTAGCAATTGCGAAGCACTGCCAGATTCACTAGTATTTTTACAAGTATAGAAATTGAGCTAACAAGAAAACTAAGGCATACGGAAATTCTAAAACTTCATGTTCAGCACACATATCTCTCTCTCTCTCTCTCTCTCTCTCTCTCTCTCTCTCTGGCAGGAGCAATGTAAAAAAATAAAGTATGACTAAATTTGTGAAGTTTGCTTCCTACTGTTATTTGATTAAGGACAGATGCTTAATCCCTGTTTCTATGATTTTTCTATTTACTAAAATATATTGACATTCTACAACTATGCAGAACTGTACTGCTGAAAACCGAACGTTTCCGAAACTGACCAGAGAAAGTGTGTCCGATGAAGAGGGTGTAGGCACATATGAATGCTGGTGGCTCAGTGGTAGCCTACTTTGTTTCAGAGTTGCACTGCTTGTCATATGAAGTCCTGTGTTGGGATCAGATAGCTTTGTATTCTTCACCTGCTTCGTCAAATACGAAATCACTGCAACATACGAAGAAAACTACACTATTAAAATGGCAAAATAACAAAAACACAAATATGAAAATGTATGTGGGGCTGAAATCCTGGGAAACAAGGGGGTAAGTAGGGAAGGAATGGATAGTGCCTGCTGCCTGGCGTGGAGATGGGAGGTCAAAAAAGGGGGGGGGGGGGGGTCTGTGAAGTAGCCAGGTCCTGGGAAGTGGGAAAATGCAAATGGCAGGTTTCTAAGAACAGGGGTGGGGAGGACTGTGTCATAACCAAATGCAAACTAAGCAAATCACAGCCATCGACATAGCATATAGAAACCAGGAGTGATGCTAAGTAGATGGCCAAAAACACATTAGAGAGAGCAAGTTACAGCTGCAAGTGACATGAGCACAAAGCAGTACTGATGAAAAAAACCAGAATAATCCTAAGTAATACCACACAATCATGGTTCCTCATCAAGTTCCAGGTCCAGAAAAGTGAGGTAACAACTGTGTTTGGGAATCAGTATAATGAAGACTGCACAGACAAGTTATGAATTATTGAGCCACCCACCAGGACAGAAAATTATTGCCTTTAGCAGGCCACTGGCAAGGTACATGTGACAAGTTTGCCACAACCTCAGAAGAAGGAGGAGGAGGAGAAGAAGAAGAAGAAGAAGAAGAAGAAGAAGAAGAAGCATCAGCTGTCATATTTGACACACAAATCATACTGTTCTGAGTCTTTCCCCAAATTGCTGGAAATTAGAGGGCAGTAAATGGACACATTTGAAGCAAGGGAAAGACAGAATAAGTGCCCAGGTTCAGAATTGGAGTTTGAAGGGATGGTAGTGGCCAAGTGCACAAGCACAGGGGAAAGTAAGTGACTGCAAGGAGGTAGGAGGGGGGAGGGGGAGGCAGCAAGTGGTGGAGTCTTGGTAGTGGAGGAGATGGGGCTCAGTCCTGGTGCAGGTTGATGATATAGAATATGGAGGTGGGTTAACTGGATACATAAGATCAACATGAATGTAGTTCACTACCAAATGGCTTTTTATTTTAGGCAGTATATTCATGTTTCATTAGTTTTTACAAATCACTGTTTGCAGTTGAGTAGGAAACACAAGGGAAACAGGCTGGGTTGATGGTAGAATAATTGGAAGGGGTACTGCTATTCCTTAGAGTACGCCTGTAGTCACAGGTGTGAAGGTTGGTTTGTGGGATTAAAGGGACCAGACTGCAACGGTCATCGGTCCCTTGTTCCAAAACGTAAAAACTACCACACAGAGTAAAAAAAAACGGATAATAGAGACAACAGACAACACAGGACAAGAAAAACTCAGACAAAGAACAGACATAACAAATTAAAATCACACGGAGTGTGGCAGTGGTTGGCCGACCATAGAATAAAAAAGGAAAAGCCAACCACCGAGAACACATTAAAAACTCAGTTTAAAACCGTAGGCCAAAGGCCAGAATCAACACAAAACAATAAAATAAAACAAACACTCAAATTAAATGATAAAAACCCCCTGCCCGAATAAAACGTAAAACTAAGCCAGCCATAGCAGGGTCATCAGTTAAAAGGATAGGGAGCGTATCAGGCAGTGCAAATGTTTGCCTGACCACAGCTAAAAGGGGGCAGGCCAACAAAATGTGGGCCACTGTCAAAGCCGCCCCGCAGCGACGCAGAGAAGGGTCCTCCCGACGCAGTAAGTAACTGTGTGTCAGCCAATAGTGGCCAATGCGGAGCCGACAAAGGACGACTGAATCCCTGCGGTTGGCTCGCATGGATGACCGCCACACAGTCGTCGTCTCCTTAATGGCACGGAGTTCATTGGGCGTGATCCGATCACGCCATTCAGCGTCCCAAAGCGCAAAAACTTTTCGGCACAGGACTGCTCGCAAACCAGTCTCTGGGAGGCCAATGTCCATAGATGGTTTACTGATGGCCTCTTTCGCCAGGCGGTCAACATATTCATTGCCCGGGATACTGACATGACCAGGGGTCCACACAAATACCACAGAGCGGCCGCAACGGGCAAGAGTATGCAGGGACTCCTGGATAGCCATCACCAGACGAGAACGAGGGAAACACTGGTCGAGAGCTCGTAAACCGCTCAGGAAAACGCTACAGATCACGAAGGACTCACCTGAGCAGGAGCGGATATACTCTAGGGCACGAAAGATGGCGACCAGCTCAGCAGTGTAAACGCTGCAGCCAGCCGGCAATGAACATTGTTCGGAATGGTCCCCTAGAGTAAGCGCATAACCGGCACGACCAGCAATCATCGAGCCATCAGTGTACGCAATGCCAGAGCCCTGATACATTGCAAGGAGGGAAAGAAAGCAGTGGCGGAAGGCCTCTGGAGGGACTGAGTCCTTCGGGCCCTGTGCCAATTCCAGCTGAAGGCAAGGGCGAGGCACACACCATGGGGGTGTACGCAGAGGTGCCCTGAAAGGAGGCGGAAGAAGTAAGGCCCCAAGCCCGGAGAGAAGCTCTCGGACGCGGACCGCGATCGTACTGCCAGCCCTGGGTCGACGTTCTGGAAGATGGACGTGCGACTTTGGGAATAGTAGCCGATAGTTAGGATGCCCGGGCAAGCTGAAAACATGGGCAGCATAAGCGGCCAGCAAACGTTGGCGCCGTAACCACAGTGGAGGAACACCTGCCTCCACTAGTATGCTGTCCACAGGGCTGGTACGGAAAGCACCAGTGGCAAGGCGTATCCCGCTGTGGAGGATTGGGTCCAGCACCTCCAACGCAGATGGGGATGCTGAGCCATAAGCCAGGCTCCCATAATCCAGATGGGACTGGATTAACGCTTGGTAGAACCGTAACAGGGTAGATCGGTCGGCGCCCCAGCGGGTGTGGCTCAAGCATCTCAGAGCATTTACATGCCGCCAACACGCCTGTTTAAGCTGCCGAATATGAGGCAGCCAAGTGAGCCGGGCATCAAAAACTGCACCCAAAAACCTGTGGGTCTCCACCACAGCAAGGAGTTCGTCGGCAAGATAAAGCCGCGGCTCAGGATGGACCGTTCGGCGCCGGCAGAAATGCATAACGCGGGTCTTGGCAGCCGAAAACTGAAAACCATGCGCTACAGCCCAAGACTGCACCTTGCGGATAGCGGTCTGTAGCTGACGTTCAACAGCTGCAATGCCAGTAGAGCTGTAGTAAAGGCAGAAGTTGTCAGCATACAGGGAAGCAGAGACAGAATTTCCCACCGCTGCAGCGAGCCCGTTTATTGCGATTAAAAACAGGCAGACACTGAGGACAGATCCCTGTGGTACCCCGTTCTCCTGGACTTGGGAGGAACTATGAGAGGCCGTGATTTGCACGCGGAAGGTACGATACGACAGAAAATTTCGGATGAAGAGCGGCAGAGGGCCCCGAAGACCCCATCCATGAAGCGTAGGAAGTATGTGATGACGCCATGTCGTATCGTACGCCTTCCGCATGTCGAAAAAGACAGCGACCAGGTGCTGAAAGCAGGCAAAGGCAGTACAAATGGCCGACTCCAGACTCACCAGATTGTCGGTGGCGGAGCGGCCTTTACGGAATCCACCCTGAGACGGAGCCAGAAGGCCCCGAGACTCCAGTACCCAACTCAAGCGCCAGCTCACCATCTGTTCGAGAAGCTTGCGAAGAACGTTGGTGAGGCTAATGGGGCGGTAGCTGTCCACCTCCAAAGGGCTCTTGCCCGGTTTCAAAACGGGGATGACAATGCTTTCCCGCCATTGCGACGGAAACTCACCCTCGACCCAGAGACGGTTGTAAAGGTCGAGGAGGTGTCGCTTGCAGTCCACTGAAAGGTGTTTCAGCATCTGAGAGTGAATGCGATCTGGCCCAGGAGCGGTATCAGAGCAAGCAGCAAGGGCGCTTTGAAATTCCCACTCACTGAATGGAGCATTGTAGGATTCAGAATGGTGGGTGCGAAAAGAAAGGCTCCGATGTTCCATCCGCTCTTCAATGCAGCGGAAGGCCAGTGGGTAATTGGAAGAAGCGGAACTAAGAGCAAAATGCTCTGCCAAGCTGTTGGCAATTTCGTCGGAGTCTGTACAAACAGCTCCATTCAGTGAGAGCGCAGGGACGCTGACAGGGGTCCGATAGCCATAGAGGCGTCGGATCTTGGCCCGGACCTGCGATGGAGAGACATGGAAGCCAATGGTGGACACACACCGCTCCCAGCACTCCTGCTTGCTTTGGCGGATAAGGCGGCAGGCCCGCGCACGCAGCCGTTTGAAGGTGATGAGGTGTTCAATGCAGGGATGTCGCTTGTGACGCTGTAGCGCCCGCCGGCGATCTTTAATCGCCTCAGCGATCTCAGGCGACCACCAACGCACAGTCCGCCGCCTAGGGGACCCAGAAGAACGGGGAATGGCAGATTCGGCGGCAGTAACGATGCTGGTGGTGACTGAGTGAACCACCGCATCAATGTCATCACTAGAAGGGCTCAATAGCGGCAATGGAGGAGAACAAGTCCCAGTCAGCCTTATTCATAGCCCATCTGCTGGGGCGCCCAGAAGAGTGACGCCGTGGCACTGACAGAAAGATTGGAAAATGGTCACTACCACACAGGTCGTCATGCACACTCCATTGGACAGACGGTAAGAGGCTAGGGCTACAGATCGATAGGTCAATGGCGGAGTATGTGCACTGAAGTGTGTGGAGGTACCATCATTTAAAATCGAGAGATCCAGCTGCGTCAATAAATGCTCAACGGTGGCGCCTCGACCTGTTGCCACTGACCCACCCCACAGAGGGTTATGGGCGTTAAAGTCGCCCAGTAACAAGAAAGGTGGCGGCAATTGGGCTATCAGCGCAGCCAGGACATGCTGCGAGACATCACCATCCGGTGGAAGGTAAAGACTGCAGACAGTAACAGCCTGTGGCGTCCACACCTGAACAGCGACAGCCTCTAAAGCTGTATGTAGAGGGACAGACTCACTGTGAAGAGAGTTAAGGACATACATGCAGACGCCACCAGACACCCTTTCATAAGCTGCCCGGTTCTTATAATAACCCCGATAGCCACGGAGGGTGGGGTTCGCATTGCTGGAAACCAAGTTTCCTGAAGTGCAATGCAGAAGAAAGGGTGAAGGCTGATAAGTTGGCGGAGCTCAGCTAGACGGTGGAAGAAACCGCTGCAGTTCCACTGGAGGATGGTATTGTCCGTGTCTGAGAAAGGCGTGACGGGACTGGGAAGGCAGATTACGCCGCTGGGTCACCTGCTGCCTCCGAATGAGCACCTGTGCTAGTGCTTTCCATGGCGTCTGAGGGACCGGCGAGATCGAGGTCCTCAGCGGACGCCAGAATCTCCACCTCGTCCTCAGACGCAGTGCTTGTAGGAAGCGGTGGGATGGGTGCCACCGCAATGTCGTTAGCCTTGGGGACTTTCTTCTTCTTCTTCTTCTTCTTCTTCTGTTTCTCTCGCTGTGCCTTCAGTGGTTCAGGCTTGGAGGGCTTCACTGGGTCAGTCTCAGGGACAGACGACGACCGTGAGGCCCTACGACCAGGGACTGGTGGTTGTTTCAGCCACTTGCGGGTGTCCGCTTTTCCACTGGTCGGAACTTGCAGAAGTAGGTTCCCAAGGGACCCCTTCCTGGCGAGAGTAGCCGAAGAAGTCCCCGATGGTTGGGGGGGTGTTGCTCCTGAAGAAGATGGAGCAGGAGCAACAGGGAGTGAAGTGCCCCCCCACAACCAAGGGGGCCGGTGGATTCTGACAGATCTTAGAGCCAACGATAAGTGGCAATGGGAGAACCATTGTTGCAGCAGCGGCGTAGGTCGACGTCATTGCCACAGGATGGAGCCGCTCATACTTCCGTTTAGCCTCGGTGTAGGTCAGTCGGTCCAGGGTCTTATATTCCATTATCTTTTGTTCCTTCTGGAGCAGGGGGAATGGTGTTCTCCGCAGTTAACACAGATGGGAGGCGGAACAAATGGAGTATTGGGATGCGAAGGACGTCCACAATCTTGACATGTGATGCCGGAAGTACAGCGAGATGACATGTGCCCGAACTTCCAGCATTTAAAACACCGCATCGGAGGAGGGATATATGGCTTCACATCACAGCTGTAAACCATCACCTTGACGTTTTCGGGTAAAACATCACCTTCGAAGGCCAAGATGAAGGCACCAGTGGCTACCTGATTATCCCTCGGACCCTGATGGATGCGCCGGACGAAGTGAACACCTCGTCGTTCTAGGTTGGCGCGTAGTTCATCGTCGGACTGCAGAAGAAGATCCCTGTGGAATATAATACCCTGGACCATGTTTAAACTCTTATGGGGAGTGATGATGACGGAAACATCCCCCAACCTGTCGCAAGTGAGCAGCCTCCGTGGCTGGGCAGAGGATGCTGTTTTGATGAGAACTGACCCAGAGCGCATTTTGGACAAGCACTCCACCTCCCCGAACTTGTCCTCTAAATGGTCCACAAAAAACTGGGGCTTGGTCGACATAAATGATTCCCCATCTACTCGCGTACACACGAGGTACCGGGGTGAATAATCTCCACTGTCTTCTTTGGACAAACGTTCCTCCCATGGACTGGCCAGGGAGGGAAATGATCTCTGATCAAATTTCTTTCCATTGAGGTTAGACCTTGATCGCTTAGAGACTGCTGGTGGAGGCCCACCATCGAGAGATGATGTACCACGCTTAATTGCGGGTCATCTGCCCTGATGCCACCCACTCCGACCAGGGGCTCTCCCCACGGACGCCACCCAGCCGCAGCAAAGACCAACTGGCAGGATGGCCTTTGCCGGGAGTCCCGATGCCCCAAAGGGATAGGCATCTACTCCTCGGCATACATGGGGAGGTAGCAGCTCAGGCATCAGCAGTGTGATCCCTGTGTAGTCAGGGGGCTACCACCAAGAGGGTACATGACGACCCTACCACAATGGACTGGCTACCGTGCTGGATGTCGGGTGTCGAAATATCCATGTACATCACGAGGGCAAAGATGGAAGTGCACAATGGAGGGAAGGGATGCTATCCGGAACACACTGCAGCGGATGTGGCCAGAAGCTCGATGTAAGTCCAACTCCATGAAAATATCAGGTGTGCCAGATCTTAGAGCAAGATGGATTTAAGATGCACCATGTAAGGTGTCCTTCCCCAAATGGTACGCACTAACGGAAAAATTTGGAAACAGAGTGGTCAAACCCCTCAGGGGACCATCACATTAAAGGCCGAAACAGTTGAGACTCCTTTTAGTCGCCTCTTACGACAGGCACGAATACCGCGGGCCTATTCTTACCCGCAGGGGGGCACAGGTGCGAAGGCAGCAGCTTTTTCATGGAGTTATTTAGACTTCACTGCATCATTATGATACAACATCAATAAAAGTAAAAATTTTGAGCCTGATACATGAGAAGATACACTGAAGTGACAGAAGTCGTGGGATAGCTCCTAAAAATTGTGTCAGATCTCCTTTTACCCAGTGTAATGCAGCAACTTGACACGGTATGGACTCAATAAGTCACTGGAAGTCTCTGCAGAAATATTGAGCCATGCTACCTTTATAGCCATCCATAGTTGTGAAAGTGTTGTGCTGCAGGACCTCTCGATTATGTTCCATAAATGTTCAATGGCATTCATATCAGGCGATCTGGGTGGCCAAATGATTTGCTCAAATTGTCCAGAATGTTCTTCAAACCAATCGCAAACAGTTGTGGCCCAGTGAGATGCCAAATAGTCATTGGGACTCATCACTGAAAACAGTTCCAGGTAGCAATGACCAGCAAAGATGCAATGACCAGCAAAGATATGTCTGGAGATGCTCCTGACAGTGGTGGGACACCAACCTGACTGTCACCTGCCATACAGACTGACAACCAGGAGTGATTGTCTGGGGTGCGATTTCATTTCATTTTGGTTGTCATCTGCAGCACCCTTGCAGCACAGCAGTACATCAATGATATTCTACACCCCGTTTTGTTGTTGCCCTTCATGGCAAGCCATCCTGGGCTTACATTCACCTGCAAATGGTGAGGGTTTCTACTGCTTGTCTTCATGCTAGCCAAACCTTCCGGATTTCCCGGTTAAAAATACACTTTCTCCCGGGTAAAAACACACTTTTTCCGTCTTAAGTAACAGTTTATTTCCCGGCACTTAAGAAAACGAAACTAAGGGAAAAAGACACGTTTTGGAAATATCTTTGATGTGCAGCAACATGTACGCTGCGTATTTTCGTATTACGAAAGTATACATTGGAATTCCACCAAACATCGCACGTTACTTTCCGAATCACTGAAATCGAGATTGCGTTGTGCTTTTGTAATCCAGTCATAGCTCATGTCACGTGATCTAGCCAGCCGATGACAGCTAATATTTAGAGCATAGGACGCGTAATGTAGTCAGCCAATAGCAACATCATTGTTAAGTAGCGGTAACACACAAGTTAATGGTTTAAATTAATATACACAGTGTTGCTACAAGAAAAGCAAACCTTTAACATATAATATTGGTCTCTAAGGTTAATAAGCTGCAAGAGAAGCTAATCTTTCGCATATAATGTTGACTTTTTGCGCGTGTTACACTTTAAGATATATCCCACAAATGTGCGAGTAAAATTTTTAATAATGACATAAATGTCTGATCTTCAGGGTTCGAAATTCTTCTAAATGGTTCATCATCAAAGAGTTGATTTTTAAATGAGAGTCAAACGCTCTGTGATTTAAGAAAGAAATTCATGGTACATTCTCGCGCATAGTCCAATTTACGTTTAAGTATATTTACTTTGAAAGTAACGCTTTTCAGACCAGCATTCGCAATATTTTTCCGCAACCTGTTAGAAATAGGTTCGTTTCAGCAGTTGCCAGAGAGTGCCAGGTAACAGGCGACACCGCGCTGGCGCAGCTACCATGACGTAGGAAGCCCGTACATATGTACACGTAAAACATTAAAACATCTTACATTATGTAAAGCAGCAAGACATCACAGGATTCTCCAAGAGCATCAGAATTTCGTGAACCATACTAAAATGTGCACATTTAAACTGCAACTTAAAGTACACATTCGTATGTCCAGATTCCCAATGAAGTAGACCTCAACCTGATATTAAGCTTTTCAGTGTGGTTTTCGGGATGTAAATTTTCTTGGAGCACCAGTACTGTATTGCATCATGTTTGGTTCTTTATTATGGTATAATGCCATACGTGCTAGAAGATGAAAACGTGCACTTGAAACACAACGAACAGTTGAAACTAGCCAGTACTGTGGAAGTTTCAAATACATTGACTGTCTCTGCCAAAAAGGTTAATAAAAGCCAAATTTCTTCAGCAAACACACAAAAATAACTTCATTGTTCTGCAAGGCAATTAATGCTTGACTGTCAGAAAGGTGGAAATAAAATAAAATCTGAAACTAATAATGTATTTTAGCCTTCCGTAATTATGTGAATGTATTTTAATTCACCTGATACCTCCCGGCCACAGATATGCATTTTGTTTTCATTTGCAAGAGAGTAAAGGAAGGGGAAACAGCAAAATCACTAAACGTAAACACGGGACACGTGGAGACTACCCACCATAACTCAGGCTGCTCTGCCCATCAGCCACGGGATATACGATATTTGCAAACCGGGTCAATACTAAAAAAAAAATTAGAGTTTTCAAAAATATGTGCATCTTGTAGGGCACATCATTCTGAAAAGTTTGAAACATAAAACATATGTGTTCGAGAAAATACATGTTATTTGGTCTTAAGTGTGCCAAAGTGCAGTGCCATGCCTCTTTATACAGCATTCTTCTATCGCACGTCACCGTATTTCGCTCTGTGGAATTGAAACGTGTATATTTTGTAAGCGATGCCATCAAACTATATTCAGGACAGTGGAAATTGAAATTTCCTGTGGTGCCTCTCCTGCTCCCAGTCGGCTGGTTTGACAGCCTGCCCCTCTTTTTTATTTTATTTTTTTAAAAACTCGCCATTAATAGTGGATGGGATTATTTGTAATCGAGAGAACAAGAACTCTTCAAAAAATTTGCACTCTTTATTGTCTGTTAGCTAATAACTTGCTGTTATGTGTGACAAAATTAAATATAGGATGCATAAAACCAATATAGACAAGAGACAAGCAAGAAAGTACACATTTCTTCAATCTTTACCTCCTAGCATTTTTTTCTCTCTAATCTTGCTACAGCTTTACATGGCGTGCTTTTCTTTCTGCGCAAGAATCTATTACCTCACCAAAGTTCGTCAAACATTTTGCCACATGATAAATTGAAATTTCGTTATCTAATACTGAAAACGCTGTCAATACAAATAACACCCACGACTAGTGTGGTTTCTCGATCTGATTACATCTATTCTGTCACTATGCTAGATAAAACAAAATAGGCCTTTCTAATATTGCAGCAGTTTTGTAACACACACCAAATAAGTGAGACTGCTTTGGCACAAATGGTCATTTTTATAACACGACAGAATATAATTCACAAAGTACCGATATCAAATGCCTATTAGGCCTACTACAAACAAAAAGCTTTATGTTAGGAAATAGTTTCACATTTCATTCATACGTACCAGTTTCTCAAGCATGAGATCGAAAAGTAGTATTACGAAATTTTTATATAAATTTGGAATCGTCTTATTCTTCCATAATTTGTGTGATGTCCCCGTTTCTTCTGCTTCCTCTTTCTAATAATCTTGTCATCACCTATTCTGTAGCTATTCCTGCCATTGTCAAAATTTGTTCGCCGGTTAACTTCACTAACCCGGCCAGAATCACCAGTTTAGTTACCCCGCGATTATTCTGCAGTTAGTAGTTGTTACATATTCGTACAAAACTTTTTCTGCATTACCTCCAAAATAGAACTTAAGCGGCTGCTAGCCGGGGACTGTACAACTGGTCCTTACTAGTGTAGTGATCTGGCCAAAAATTTTCTGTCAAAATTTCATTTTCTTGCATACAACGAGAAGATAATACGTAGTCTTCCTCACTTGTTATTCCTGTAGGCATTTATTTCCATTCTGGTAGACTGAATCTATGGATTTCGCTAGTAATTATAACAACGCTGATCATTCAGAAACCCAATCAACCACATAATACGACAGCGATTGCCATTCATCCGTTCGGCATTACTCCGCTCAGCTGGTATAGCCTCATCCGCTTTTGTCTGCAGAAAGTTTATTTCTAGATGCGACGGGGATTCCCCTGGCAGAGACATCACGTACACTATGCACACATTCAAAAATCAACTTATAATTCATTCAGAAATGAACTTAAAACGTGTTCAAACATGTTCAAAAACCAACAGGGATGCGTTTCAAAATCATATAAATCAATGTGCGCTGGATGCTAGGCGCTTTGTGAAACAAGATTTTTTTTCCTCGAGAATATGAATTTGGCGCCCCTTTTCCCGGTAGCATCCAGCTGCTTGGTGTGACTGCTTGCACAGCTAACAGCCACATTCCTGTAGCCAGAAGGGAGAGAATCTACTACTCAAACGCAACTCAACAGCGCATGTGCATGAGCCGGCTCGTAACTGCTAACACGAATCAAATGTAAAACAGTAGTGACTTCACGCTCATCGGAGAGAATTTGTTGTTATGAAGTATTGCATAGCCTTCCCAAAGCCTTTGACACATTTGCTGTTGGCAGACGCTTGCATGAGGACTATGTGTTGTCGTTTTATATGGCGTGGCGCATTTCCTTTACAATTTAAGTTATTTTCCTTTTTTTCTCGTTTATGTTTTATTGTTGATGTATCACCCTGCAGTAGCAGGATACAGTAATATCCTTTGTTAGAGTAATGGTTCTTACCAGTCAAAATTACAAAAATTTAACTGAAAACTAAAACAATGAAAAATTCCCGGAATTCTAAAAAGTTCCCGGTTTTATCCCGGATGAAAAAATTTCCAGGTTTTTCCTGGATCTCCCAGTTGTCCCGGGTCGTAAACACCCTGTTCTCTCTCTCTCTCTCTCTCTCTCTCTCTCTCTCTCTCTCTCTCTCTCTCTGTGTGTGTGTGTGTGTGTGTGTGTGTGTGTGTGTGTGTGTGTGTGTGTGTGTGTGTCTGCCCCATTTCATTCTTGCATGTGGTGTGCGCATATTGACAACTCAACACTTCTTCTTTTTGGTGAGTGGTCTCTTTTAAGCTAATCATATTGCTCTCTCAGACAGGACAACACCTTTACATTTAGGCATTTTATATCACAAGCTTAGTTGATTGCCACATAGCGCTAATGGTTTAGTTACTGTTATTGGCAACTCTTGATGCGTGGGTGACACCGTAGTGGTGGAAGGGCGGCATGCATGAGCAAGTAAAGCAGTTCAGTTAAGTGGTTATTTTGATAACAGATGACCTACTGTTATAGCACCCAGTACATTTCCATAGATGGTGAGCATTTATTGGAGACAAATGTGTTGTCCGGACTGCCCCAGGAAAGCATAAGTGCTTGTTCTCTACACCCATAAACTATCTGACGGACAGAGGAAGCAGCTGTCTGTGACTGTTTGCTGATGACTCTGTAGTGTACAGCAAAGTGTCATCTTTGAGTGACTGTAGAAAAAGACCACAGAATTTATATTTGGTGTCACAGACGACAGCTTTTTGTAAATGCATGAAAATGTAAGTTAATGAAGAAAGAGTAGGAAAAACAATCCTGTAGTGTCTGAACACGATATTCGTTATCTCCTGCTTGACTTGGTCAGGTCTGTTGAATTCTAAGCATAAATGATGCAAAGCAACATGAAATGAGATGAGCACATAAAGGCGATTGTAGGGAAGGGGATTGGTAAACTTATATTCACTGGGAGAATTTGCAGAACATTTTTTAAAACTTTATTTGAAATGCACCAATTTTCATATATTACGAACCATAAACTTAAGTAAAAACACTGAAAATATTCTCATAGTGATAGTTTGTTCTGAAAATCATAGCACGATCATGCTACTCAAAATACAAACACGTATTAAATCCAATTGGCACTTCCTGCATTTGTTTGGACACCTTATATATGTTAGATGAAAAATTCACAGCTAAAAATAATGTGGGAATTGCCTTCAACTAATGAACTGCAGGAAAATATATAGTATGTACCTCAGGGTTGCACAGCTATGTCTTCTCATTAAAGTTTGAAATCATCTGTTGCACTCTGGTGATCATAATATGGCACAAAACTGCTGCCAAATAGAAGCTGGGAACTCACACAATCATTGCAGTCTGGAGGGACACAGAAAAGTGATGCAGTTGAGCCAAGTCAAATTTAAATCTAAACCCGCATGAGCGTGCAGGCTAGGGTGAAAAGGGATGAACGAGACCACACACGACATTAATGTGACTTATTCTTGAGTATTGCTTCAATGTTTGGGATCCCTCCCATGTTAAATTGGAGGAGGACACTGCAGCAATTCAGAGATGTGCTGGTAGATTTGTTACCAGTAGATTCTATCAAGATGCATATTTAGGAAATTCCCCATTAACTAAAGTAGGGATCTCTGGAAGGAAGGAGATGTTATTTTCATGAAACACTGCTGAGAACGTTTAGAGAACAGACAATTGTGAAAAACTGCAGAACAAGCCCACTGCCACGAATGTGCATCTCACATAATGACCGCACAGATAAGAGAAATAAAGGCTTGTATGGAATCGTATAAACTGCCATTTTTCCCTTGCTCCATTTGTGAGTGAAACAGGAAAAGGGATGTACTGTGGTACATGGTACCCTCAGCCATGAACTGTATGATGGCTTGCAGAGCATGTATGTAGAACAAGAAGTTGACTGTATAATTCCAAAACCAATTCTTTATGACCTATGGACACATCAATAAAATTATCCTTCAGAAGTAATGGAGAAGATTAAGGGCTAAATCTGTATTAGCTGCTATTGAGAAACAAAACACAGACTCTACCCATGTCAGTACAGTGAGTAATAGACTAGGTGCCTCACAAAAGATGTAAGACCCACCTTATTTCATGAATGGTTCAAGACATCGAAACAAGGTTTTTGACAAATGATAGAATGCAGAGAGACACGAAATGTTGCTTCAACAGAAACATTCTTAACTCTTGAGTTTACTGAATATTGAAGCCAATATGGTTAATGGAACACTTTACTTTTTTAATGGCATTCAAAAGCTCTAGAAAATACAAGTACAGTGATTTAACAATTGTTAATGTTGATGTTGAAACTTTTCTCATAAATATCCATGGAAAGTGCTGAAACTGAATGACAAGGCAATCTGAAACAGATCTTACAGTATAAACAATGCCATGTGGGGTACACACATTTGAAATAGTTTCTGCAAATGCTTTCTGATTTGCATGTAGTTGCATTTACAAAAATTGTACATGAGCTTGTATTTGTGTCACATAAAATAGGGTCAAGAGAAAATAAATTTTAGCCAAATAGCATAGCAGTATCTTCTTGTTACACGTAACAAAAGCCTGGCACAAGAGCCCCTTTGGTGATGTTTAAAGCACAACAGATCTGATACTTCTGTGAAAAAATTCAACTTCAATACTGTATAACAAGTGTTATATCACTGTAGTCATCTTTTCAAGAGCTTGTTTCAGTATCTCGATGCACACATAAAATAAAATGTGTGTTACATGTTAGGTTTGACTCTGTGTACATCAATACTACAGAACTTCTGTTACACTACATCACTATTGTGAGAAATTTCAGAATTTACAGAAGAGGCAGAGAAGGAGATTCCATATCACCACAACTATTCTCAAAATCTCTAACAGACATTTTCAGATGTTTAAACTAGGGAAATGAGGTAGTAATTTGTGTTCATGAAATATGCCTGAACACCCTTCATTATGCTAACGATGTACAGTTTGCCATTAGTTCAAGTTAACTCCAATAACAAATGAAAAAACTAATAGAAAATTTTGAAAATAGTGCTGGACACCAATTATGACAACACAAAAATGTATAATTAACATATCAAATAGAAAGTAGTACAAATTAACAATGAAGTCATACAACCAGTTTATGACGTTTCGTATTTATAGCAGTTTAAGACAATGACCACATGGACATGAAAGGAAATAAACAAAGCAGTAGAACTTTCCTGCAGTGCTTTTGTTGACCTAAGCAGAACTTTTTACAGCAAGGTTACAATTTATGTGAAACAATTCATAGCCAGTGTGTGCTATCTGTATCACTCTACTACAGTGAGACAAGGGCTTTTAATGCAAGAACCATTCAAAAATGGAGAGTTGCTCAGAGTGCATGAGGAATTTTTGAGTAGGGCTTTATCCATCATTAAATTTTGAGTAAATGATGATGATGGCTCTGAACACTATGGGACTTAACTTCTGAGGTCATCTGTCCCCTAGAACTTAGAACTACTTAAACCTAACTAACTTAAGGACATCACACACATCCATGCCTGAGGCAGGATTCGAACCAGGTTTTTGGGAGATTTCAAGAGGTAAGGAAAGAGCAAGAAGGTGACCAACTGGAAGATGGAATAATGATATTAGAAAAAACACAACAGAAACATGCAGATACTTTTAATTCAAAACTGAAATACATGAGGAATTCTAGAGTAGGGCTTTATCCATCAGTGAATGTTGAGTTGTAGTTGATGACGATGATGATGATTTTGATGGCAGCGACAATGATGCATGATACCCCTTAATACCATAGAGTTTCCGAAGATAAAAAACACCACACACACACACACACACACACACACACACACACACACACACACAGAGAGAGAGAGAGAGAGAGAGAGAGAGAGAGAGAGAGAGAGAGAGAGAGAGAGAGAGAGTAGGTGCTGCTTATGTTGGAAAGCAAACGGCATTTTTTCACAGTCCATGTAACAAGATTTATGATGTGTTCAATTAAATTTTTAATCCATTAACTCCGAACATGGAACATGGTTTGCCATTCACTTCGTTATGTTCATGTCCTATGGGAATATACTTCTTTTTCTGCCAATACTATTGAATAAAATTTCAACTAAATTTATATGACTGGGGTAGCAACACCATTTTGTCATTATACGTATATTCTACTTTTATTTGTAATGTGTTATGAGACTATAAATTTTAGCTCAATTCAGCCCCCCCCCCCCTTTCCCATTGTCCATTGCAAAATGTGCTAATGCCTTGATTTTTATTCTAGTCTTATGGAATGAATATTTTACATGCCATTGACATTCATTTCACGATGGGGTTTATGCCTTGGTGCAACTAGTGTTATTTTATTGGTAGGCTTCGAGAAGCTGAGCTAATTAACCTATGGGCAATATAAAGATAAGACACTTAGATGAAATCCAAATATTTAGAGATACATGTTTGAATTTGTATGATAATATTCATTTTTGCCAATGGCCTCACTGCACTGGGAACACTGGCTCCCGTCAGATCAACAAAGTTAACCGCTGCTGGGCTTGGCTAGCACTTGGATGGGTCACTCCTTGTGTCTGCCAAGTGTTGATGGCAAGCAGGGTGTGCCCTTGTGAGGCAAATTGAGGAGCTACTTGATTTAGAAGTAGCGGCAACGGTCAGGAAAACTGATAATGGCCAGGAGAGCAGTGTGCTGACCACATGCCCCTCTGTGTCTGCATCCAGTGACACCTAAGGGCTGAGGATGACATGGCGGCCGATCGGTACCATTGGGCATTTAAGAGGTCTGCTTTTTTTTATATTTATTCTTACATAAGACTTTTATTACTATGCTTGTATTGCACATTTATGGTAATTTATATTACTGCCACTAAACTCTATATCTGGGAGTTAAGACCAATTTTCTTGGATTACATCACATCTGGCTTGTCCTACTTAGGTCTTGAAGTTGAACATAGTATTTATTCTATTTCACATATTCTGTCACTTCCCTCAACTGCTCCCCATAAACTGCTAGGTCATTCCACATTTCAGTATACCAAATTTTGATAGCATTTAGAAATTCTAATGTAATTGCTATCCTGCTTGATGTATTTCCTTTATGGTGTTTCCAATGTTATTAATGTCTTGGAAGTGAAATTACGTGCATTTCTCAGAGGAAATTAACATCCATCACTACATATTTATGGGGCGATGTTAGTTTAGTCCCCATTAAATCTACATATACATACATACATACATACATACATACTCCGTAAGCCACCGTACGGTGCATGGACTTGGTTCAATGTCTCCCTTTAATCCACCTTCCTGGTGGGGAATCTCACACATTCAAGTAGTATTCAAGAATGGATAACACTTGTGTTCTACACATGGCCTCTATGATAGATGAGATACATTTTGCTAGATTTCTGGCAATAAACAAAAGTCAGCCATCCCTCAACCATTCGCCTTCCCTGCAACAAACCTTATGTATCCATACAATTTTGTATAGCTTTGCAACATTATGCCTAGATATTTAATCGACATGACTGTGTCAAGCAGCACACCACTAACCTGAATATTACAAGATTGTTAGTCCTATCCATCTGCATCAACTTCTAACATATCGATGAAGCTGCTATTCATCACACCAAATACTACTGATAGATTTGTTTGTTGGACCTAAAATCCCTTGTAGGTCTTTTTTTATGTTCTACACAGCTAAGCCTTCTATGAACTTCACTGTCATCAGTTTAGAGAACACAGTTCTTAGAAATCGGCCCCAGTTTAAGTAGGACTTGAGATTTATTTTTTAGCTTCACTGACAACGGTACTTTATCAAAATGTGGAAAGGAAAATTTAAAGTGCATTATGAAAGGAACAGTCTGATTTTCGGAGAAGCAGGGGCATGTGAGAACTAAACTTAGTGCAGCACTCAATAATACAGCAGATTTAAGAAAAAGCAAGGAAAAACACTACATTCTTCAATTTGGAGAAAGCTTTTGATAATGTGGAAGGTAGATGTAGCTGTAGATGTTGAACTGGAATAACCTTTTTCCATTCTTTGGTGGTGTGGTATAAACTACACACATGGTTGCTAATTGTAGCCACTGATATTTAATTTGCTTATAGAAGAGGCAGCAAGAGTCGTAAGACTGTTTCAATGTGGCAGTTTGTTACAGCCAAAAAATCAACACAATATAGTTCATTGATGATACAGCAGTGCTTGCCAAAAGTGGGTAGGAACTGAGTCAAATGCTCAATGAAATGGAACTTGAGATAGCTGGTACCTACAAAATGCACATGAAGCAAAAGGAAACTTAAGTAATGGTGGATGAAGCAGGTGGATATGCTGGATGGCTAAATGTTAAACTAGTACAAGAGACTTGAAGATATGACAAATTTTGACAACTCTTAAGCAGATTAGATAAACAATGAAGATGCAATAAAGACATAAAGGGAAAAGCTATACAAGGCAAAAAGGATTTCTACAAAAAGGAACAGTCTGATAATATGCTTCTCTGCGGACTTTAAGAAGGCATATGATTCAGTCAATTGGCAATCCCTTTTTATCATCTTTGAAGAAAAGGAACCTACCCCAAAAACTCTAATTTCCATCAGACAAACACTCCATAATTCAACCTCCAAAGTAAAATTTGTGGGTGACTTATTAGAATCATTTCCAATCAAAACGGTGTACGGCAGGAATACAATCTTTCGCCTATCCTCTTTAATCTGGTTTCGGACAAAATAATACAAGAGTAAGAAAAAATAAATTAAAAACCAAAACAATTGACAAACCACACTACTTTGAATACCTAAAATTATAACCAAATGTCTTGGTGAGCTATCACAGCCGAGTCACTGAATAAATGTGAACTCTCAAGGAAGGGGCAGGAAGAATTTTTCTCTAAATATCCTTCCAAAAACTAAGTACATCTGTTCAAAACATCTTTCTTAAAAACTGACCACAAAGTATGGAAAAATCGAGTGAATCCCATGCATCAAGTATTTAAACAAAACCCTTGAACCTACAGAGGGAAAGAAAACAGCACAGGAAACTTGGATGCAAAAACTTACAAGAGATAATGGTAAAAATCTACATTCAAAGTAAACAATTTATTTCCATACACATGAAAAACAGGCACTCCAACATCGTTATCTAGCCTGAAACTTGTAAGCTAGCAGAATGCTTACGCTCCACAGAAAAGGTGATCTGGAGGATACCCTGAAAGTAGAATGCAAAATTCTAGGAGAGACACTCAGCACCAAAAGAACAGAAAATGGATACAGACTACAATCCTGAAAAACACCCCAAAAAATAATTTCATCTCACAGCATACATCAGAAAAAGAAGACTGAAATGTTATAGGCATAGCCACAGGCTCCCAACAACAATATTTACTCACAAAATTGAGACAATAACTTGAAACCATACCCTGGAGCCAGCAGGACAAAAAATTGGCAGATGGGAAGTACTGCCAGTGAATGAGGTCACCACCCAAGCAGGGACAAAGTGGGAGCTGCATGGAGAGCTTGCATGATCCAACAGGTTTCAATCAGACGTAATAATAATAATAATAATAATAATAATAACAACAACAAAAAAGGTTAGGTAAAATCTCACAACAAGAAGCGATAGAGAAATTAGATGAAAAGAAGCAGAAATTACAAGTATTGGCCAAACGACTTAGAAGATACAAAAAAAGTGAAAATAGAAGGAAACAAAACCAAACATTCAACACAAACCAAAAGAAATTTTACCAAACAATAGATGACACACACATTAAAATAGACAATCCACCAAACATAATAGACATGGAACACTTCTGGAGCAACATATGGTCAAACCCGGTACAATATAACAGGCATGCACGGTGGATACAAGCAGAAACAGACACATACAAGATGATACCACAAATGCCTGAAGTGATAATATTGCAACATGAAGTCACCCGAGCAATTAATTCTACGCGCAATTGGAAGCCCTGGAAAAGATAAAATAGTAAATTTCTGGCTAAAGAAGTTTACCTCAACACATTCACATCTAACTAAATTATTTAACAATTACATTGCAGACCCATACACATTCCCTGACACACTTACACATGGAATAACTTATCTGAAACCTAAAGATCAGACAGACACAGCAAACCCAGCTAAATATCACTCCAAAACATGTCTACCAACAATATACAAAATATTAACTTCAGTCGTTACACAGAAATTAATGACACATACAACACAGAGCAAAATTATAAATGAAGAACAAAAAGTCTGTTGCAAAGGAGCACGAGGATGTAAAGAGCAACTGATAAGAGATGCAGAGGTGACATATCAAGCTAAAACTAAACAAAGGTCGCTACACTCACATACATTGATTACCAAAAAGCTTTTGGTAGTGTACCCCACTCATGGTTACTACAAATATTGGAAATATACAAAGTAGATCCTAAATTGATACAGTTCCTAAACATAGTAATGAAAAATTGGAAAACCACACTTAATATCCAAACAAATTCAAATAATATCACATCACAGCCAATACAGATCAAGCGTGGAATATACCAAGGAGACTCATTAAGTCCTTTCTGGTTCTGCCTTATTCTGAACCCACTATCCAACATGCTAAATAATACAAATTATGGATACAATATTACTGGAACATACCCACACAAAATCACACATTTGCTATACATGGATGATCTAAAACTACTGGCAGCAACAAACAACTCAACCAATTACTAAAGATAACAGAAGTATTCAGCAATGATATAAATATGGCTTTTGGAACAGACAAATGTAAGAAAAATAGCATAGTCAAGGGGAAACACTAAAAGGGAAGATTACATATTGGATAACCACAGCGACTGCATAGAAGCGATGGAAGAAACAGATGCCTATATATATCTAGGATACAGACAAAAAAAAATAGGAATAGATAATACAAATATTAAAGAAGAACTAAAAGAAAAATATAGACAAAGACTAACAAAAATACTGAAAACAGAATTGACAGCAAGAAACAAGACAAAAGCTATAAATACTTATGCTATACCAATATTGACCTACTCATTTGGAGTAGTGAAATGGAGTAACACAGACCTAAGAAGCACTCAATAAACTTACACGATCACAATGCCACAAATATAGAATCATCACATACATTCAGCAACAGAAAGATTCACATTAAGCAGAAAGGAAGGAGGAAGGGGATTTATCGACATAAAAAACCTACATTATGGACAGGTAGACAATTTAAGAAAATTCTTTATAGAACGAGCAGAAACTAGCAAAATACACAAAGCAATCACTCATATAAATACATCGGCTACACCACTGCAATTTCATAACCACTTCTACAACCCTTTAGATTACATAACATCAACAGATATGAAGAAAGTAAATTGGAAAAAGAAAACACTACACGGCAAACACCCGTATCCTCTAACACAGCCACACATCAATCAAGACGCATCCAACACATGGCTAAGAAAAGGCAATACATACAGTGAGACAGAAGGATTCATGATTGCAATACAGGACCAAACAATAAACACCAGATATTACAGCAAGCATATTATTAAAGATCCCAATACTACAACAGATAAATGCAGACTTTGCAAACAACAAACAGAAACAGTAGATCACATCACAAGCGAATGTACAATATGAGCAAATACAGAATACCCCAGAAGACATGACAATGTAGCAAAAATAATACATCAACAACTTGCCATACAACATAAACTAATAAAGCAACACAATCCCACATACAAGTATGCACCGCAAAATGTACTGGAGAATGATGAATACAAATTATACTGGAACAGAACCATTATAACAGATAAAACACCACCACATAACAAACCTGACATCATACTCAACAATAAAAAGAATAAATTAACACAACTAATCAAAATATCCATACCCAATACAACAAATATACAGAAGAAAACAGGACAAAAAATTGAAAAATACATCCAACTGGCTGAGGAAGTCAAGGACATGTGGAATCAGGATAAAGTTGACATTATACCAATTATACTATCAACTACAGGAGTCATACCACACAATATCCACCAGTACATCAATGCAATACAGCTACATCCAAACGTATATATACAACTACAGAAATCTGTAATTATTGATACAGGTTCAATTACCCGAAAGTTCCTAAATGCAATGTAACATATACCGTACAGTTAAAAGGAAGTCACGCTTGATCAAGGTCCGTGTCACTTTCCATTTTTAACCAGACATAACGTCTGAGAAAGGAACGAAATAATAATAATATTAATAATAATAATAATAATAATAATAATAAACCATGAGACTAGAAAAAGTTCAAGAAAAGTTATGTTTGGAGCACAGTTCTGTATTATTGTGATGAAAGGCATAGACAATGAGAAGGTGGGGGAAGGAGGAGGGAGGGGTGGGGGGGGGGGGGGATTTAATTATAGAAACCTTTGAAATTCAGTGTTAAAGGAGACTGCTGAAGATCAGAGGGATTAAATGAGTAAGGAATAATGATGTAATGCAATGAGTCAATGAGAAACAATGTATAATAAAGAACATAATAAAATGAACTTATAGAACACCTAGATGCATATGACACGAGTTGTTGCTGTAATGCTGTGGAATGGCACAGTAACGCTGAAATGAAGAGGATAGCTGGAGTGCAACAGAGATGGAGAGCTGCATTAAACTAGACTCACGATAGATGGCAATAGTAGATTAGTTTCCAAGAACCTGGTTTATGCTGCTTTTCTTAAATGTTGCACCCTTTAATGATTTTATCAAGTCCTTCAGCGCATCCACTACTTACATTAAATTATTCAAGAGTTTCTGACTGTCTCATATATTCAAGCCTTATAGTAAACAGTTGACCATTGTGAATGTAACGGCCAGTGGAGGACAAAAGTTTATTTAAAAACCTATTGTGTAATGTTATAAAGTCGCATGAAACAATATTCGTGAAGCCCAAGTACATTTAGATATCCACAAATGTACCGTGAACCTAGAGAAGAGACAAGAACCGTACAATATGTGTAGCCAGTGTTGTAATAGGTTATAAATTAGATGCATAATTAATAAATAATAGTTTTTAATTATTTAACTCTGAACATGGTTGCAATGCATTTCATGAGACAACACATGCTTGTTTTAAGGTTGCTGAATAAGAGTTCTAGTTGTGTATCAGCAATTTGGAAATTTGTGGTAAATTCCTATGGGACAAAACTGCTAATGTCATTGGTCCCTTGACTTACACACCACTTAATCTAACTTAAACTAACTTACACTAACGACACCACACCCACCCATGCCCGAGGGAGGACTCGAACCCCTGACGGGGATAGCGCACGAGCCATGGCAAGGCGCCTTAGACCACACGGCTGTGGCTGTGTATCAGATGTCTTGACAGCATCAGACCATGTTAGATGCAGAAAATCAAAAAGAAGAAAGGAAAATTAACATTTACTATTTCACTGCTGATGAGATCATTAGAAACAGAGCTCAAGTTTGGATTTGGAAAAGAAATCAACTATGATCTTTTCAGAGGAACCAACTGTGTCATGTCACAAGCAATTTGGAGAAACCATGGAAGTCATAAATTTGACTGGCTGAACAGGTATTTTAAATGCACCTCCCGAATGTGAGAACTGTGCGTGAACCACTGCGACACTTCACTAGAGGGTAGTCAGTCACAATGCTTAAAAGCTAACAGAAAGGACAGTTTGAAGCTGCAATTCTTGTTTAGTTTACTCACTTCTGAGAGCAGGTATCCTCCTACCCACACTTCCCTCGTAGGCAGATGCTCCATGAAGGAAGAAAGGCAGGAAGGAAGAAAATTTAGGGTTTAACACCCCCATCAATGATAAAATCATTAGAGACTGTACATATGTTCAGAATGGGGAAGGAAATTGAGTGCAACCTTGCAAAGGCAATACTGAGAATCTAAATCTGGGTGGGGGTTTGAAGCACCACCATCCTAAATAAGAATCGAAACAGTAATAAATGGTAAAATGCATAAGGATACCCCAGCAGATTAATAAGAGCTATACTGGTTGAACTCACCACTTTCTGAGCTTTTCAAGTTGTTGTCCTTCTCAGTTAACTCCATTTTCATGCTTTCTATTTTTTCTCTCAGTTCCTTAACAGTTGCAGTCAGAGATTTATTCTCTTTCACAATATCTTCCTTCTCTTTTTGATAATCTGACAAAAGTTTCTTCATATCTTCCAAGGCCTTCTCCTGACTGCCCATTAGCTCTGCAGCTTTCTCACACTGCAAAACAAAGGATCTCATCAAACTAACACAAACATTGACATCTTTTCATTTGTAGTGGAAATTGTGATAACTTATGTTTGGGTGCCACTGAAATATTAAGTTAAAATTTCCTTCTTAAAATGGAAAGCAGAAAATTCATACTTGGTTATACAAATGGAGATCACTAGCAGCCACAGAATTCTAACATTTATTGCACCATGTGTACAAACTGAAATACATAATGAACAAACCCAGTAAAAATTTATAGTCAAATAGTCATGTCAGATTGTTTACTACCAAAATTTGACTCTACTGGAAAGTCAGAGTGGTGAGTAGTGGAGGTGGAGGTGGTTGTTGTTGTTGTTGTTGTTGTTGTTGTAAGCTACAGTGTCCAGTGGAAACATCGCTGACAGTAAAGAAGGACTTTATTTGACTCCAATACATGATGTGCCACAAGTCAGCAAGAAAGCACACCGCCTCCTCTGCCATCTCTGGCCAGCGCTGGCTTATGAGTGGTGGCTTTTGCTTGGATGTTGAGCAGACACCCCATGATGCTGAAAGTAGGACCACGGTAGGTCAGTAGCCTCTGGAGACCACAACTGTTGTCAGTAGCGTGCTACTCCTCTCGGCGGCATGGTGTGCAGACGACCTCTTGTTCTGCAAGCACCAGCATGGCGGCGCATGGAGACTGCTGTGCATAGGATTCAACTCACTGTCCTGTGACAGGAGTAGGACAGCAGCTGAGGAATCTCAGGAACTTAGCATCAACATCAGCAAATGCAGATGGCAGACTGGCAGGGCTGTGACACCAAGTCCCTCAAAGAACTTAGTGCTGGTCACAAGCAAAGCCTGGTCTTCAACCCATGGCTGCTGCTGGCAATGTCCAGTTGTCTCACTTGCCAGCGTAGCTCTCGTGTTTTGGTGCTGCTGGTTTCTGGTGAGGAGAAGTGCCCTTGCATCAAGATTCATACTTATTTATATGCTTCTGGTGCACATTTGTTTCACAAAAATCTGTTGCCTAGACATGTCACCCATAAAAAAAGAGGCTGTGCCTGGTGTTGTGACATTGACCCGCTTGCTATGTGGTTACTACTGTACATTGCAGTTTAGTGTTTTATTCTCTTTTACTGGTCTCACAGCCCCTTGTGTGTCCGTTATTGTGAGCCACATGTCACCAATATGGTGCCTAATAGCCTGCAGCTGCTAATGCTACATTTTACAGCAGCTTTCTCAGTACTTTTCATTACTTTTGCGCAAAGACTGGGTAGCAACACTACATTGCCCCCCCACCACAAAGAAGAGCCAGTCCCTCTGATCTTTATCTGGCTTGGTCTCTACTGTAATTACCTTCACTCTTAATTTGTAAAACTAGCTTGTACTACTAAATGGGCTACTCTTAACTGCTACACCATTACTATATTAATCAGCAATTTGGTAAATCTATCTTCCATCCTTCGCTTGGGGGATCCAGTCTATGGCAACTTTAATTACCTTTGGATCAGGTTTTTGCATGGCTCATCATTTCACATACATCAGAGCTTCCCAGAGCAAAATCAGTCACTACGGCACTACCAACTGTGACACTGAAGGTCATGGCTGCCTGACATCTACTTTCCTCATACTTTTCCACATGCTGCAACAATTGTTCTACAGTGATTCACCCCTCCTGTTCTGCTATCATCCAACTTTGTGAACAATCCAGGCTCAGTTCCCAGGTGTCAAGGAAGGTAAGATTTTTTTTGACAACATCTCTACGGGTTCATCTGGCCAATACAGCTGTGGCTATGTCTCGTTCAACAGAGTAACTTCCGTCATCACAGCAGGTAAGGGAAACATAGGTCCCGTAATATCACATATAGTCCTGTTGATTAACATTCCACTACCTCGCAACTCTAAATGTTTTGCCCCTATGAGTTTCCCTTGCTCATAACAACTAGCAACCATTACTACGTCGTCATATACTAAGTGTATCCAATGTAAAAATGCTCTCTGAATATACAGTTCAGGAATGGTCACCTCTTTTCAGCAAGGACATCCCTCTGTTTTAGTTCTGAAAAATTGTTTTGCATGTGCTCCAACCCATCACAATCTCACGAATTAGGCATATGGTGACTACCCCCAGCCCCTTCTTACTCTCTTAGAATTGCGCAGTACCATTACTATCACCTTCTGCGTCTGCTCCTGTAATCATGCATATGCCCTGAGCAACTGTCTTTGCTCCTTTGAGACCTCTCTCAGCCTTCTCCCATTATCTGCTAACTGTTGCACCCATGCAGAGCGGCCACAAAGAAATGATTAAAAAATTCCTTAATATTTCCAGGTTTTCCAGCAAACTTTTTAATACTTTTACCTGATTCTGAAAATTGTATTCCCATTATAAAGACAGTTTTAATTGTTTTCTAACTACCAATAATCAAATCTTGTAAAAAATTCACAAAAATTAAGGAGACACATTCAACTTTGTTTATTTAAATAGTTTTTTTTTATTTTATTCATTTTTATTACATTAACATAGTTGGTATTTTATAAGCAATTTAACACTCTTATACAATTTAAGCTAAAACGTGTAGTATGAACTAGCACAATTAAAATTTTAATATCTGGTAGATCAAATTATTGAAGATTTTTACATCACACATCAATAGCTTGAATCTCAGCTAAAAGTTTAGCTTTTCTGATCCCACATCATTTTTTTTCCCTCTCTTCAATTTCTACAAGTTTTCTTTTCAGAACTTCTGATTCAGTTGCTGTAGCTTCTTTTTTCTGACATTCAGTTTCTTCTCATAGTTTTGAATGTGAGTTCTGGTAAGAATGAAAAAGATTTTGGAACATCAAGTGTTGCAACAGCTGGATAGTCATATATATTAATTGTTGAGCAATTAACATTTCATTTTTCATATTCTCAACTAAGCATTCAGAATTGACTGATAAACCTCTTTCAATATTAGATTGCCATGACAAAGTCAAAACTATCTTTAACAGTTTCACTAATAATTGGGGATTCACTCAAAAAATGATCTAGGCACCTGTTAGCCTGTGAAAAATTTTTCAGAAGTTTTTCGGCCAAAGGTTGAGAACAAACTGTTGCAATCTCAAGTAATTTCATCAGCTGCAATACAACAGATCCAATTATTTTCATTCAAAATAGTGAAATGACTTTCAGTCTTCCACTTCTGACTTTAGCAAAATGTACAAGACTTGGATGAAAACATGAGACTGCTTTAGTAAGCTTATCCAGTTAAGGTGATCACATCAACAATTTTTCCATAAAAGCTAAGAAAACAGTTGTGGTATCTTTCGTAAATTGTAAAATCGAAAGATCAGTGACCATTATTTTTTAATTCTTTGATAGCTTTCTTTTGAAAGTTTTTTTGCACCAAATTTTAAGTCTGTACTTGATAAGGAATCAGACTTCAGTACATCTGCATTATATTTTGAATAACTGTCACAAAAGAGCTATGCAAAAACAGTGCCATAGGAGCATTAGTTTGATATTCATGTAAGAATGGTTGTGACTCAGTTGCTAATGACCAAAAGAATTCTAATTTCATTGGCAAGAAATGGTCTGAAAGAGCCCCAGTTACAATTCTGTAGCTGGTGCTAGTCAGTTCTTTATCACACTGTAAACCCTCCACCATTTTTTTAAAAAATTCCAAATAATTTTAATACCACGAGCAGCAACATTTTCATTTTCCACCCAACAGACTGCACATTTTTTAGGATAAGGATTTGATCCTGAATATTCTGTTAATTGTGCACAATGAGTCGATAAGTCTTAACAGATAATAAACTGACCTGAAAGACTGAATAATATCCCAATTATTGACTTCAATTCCACATTTAAATGCACCATTCATGAAATGAAGACTGCAACTGCCCATATGAAGTATCATTGGATCACTGATTTGTTTAGTAGACTGCAGGTTGGATTTCAGATGTCTGAAAAATTTATGATTACATTTGGTCCATCCATTGACACGTGTAAAATTTTATTAAGGCATAAAGAGGTAGAAGTGTTTCCTTGAATGATAGACGAAGATCAGAAGCGCTTGCTCTAAAATCTGACATAGATCCACATGAGTTCTTGACAAACTTTACTGTGTGGCTCATCAAATCCTATAACAAAATGATTACAAGAAGTAATAGATTCCCTCAGTTTATCTTTATAATAAATAGCAATCTCATAAAGAACTGCGTACGCAATTTCAGTTCACTGTTGTACCATTCTTCTGGCTATTTCACTATCACTGTTTTTTAATTATTGTACACGACTTCCAGCCGAGCACATTGAATTGCAAGTTATTAATGTCTAAATATACCAGAGTATTTCTGTACAGTTTACTACTTCTCTGAGAAGAAAGGAGCTGACTGTATTTTGTGATTTCTGAATCTGTTTTTCATTTTCTTGATTTATGACGGTATGAGATGGTTAATTTTTCTGACGAATCATGTTTGTCTCAGTACTAGCATGTTGTAGGCAAGTTCAAAAACTTTCACGAGTAGTGGTATTTTTGTAGATTTCGACATTACTAATATGTTTTCATGCTTTAGCATCACTCTTTTGACAGCTGTTCTACCCATATTACTTAAAGAAAATTTCACATTGCACAGCCTGCATTTTGCGCTCTTAGAATTGTTTCTAACTTCTGTCCAAATTTTCAAACCTGAGCCAGTCAACCAACAGCTTTTAAAACACGATATCATGCTGAATGCAATAGTCTGAAAAAGATTTATGACATTTTTACTGTTACAATATTCACTCGATGATATAAATGACGGTGCAAATGACACAGGGAAGTAAGAAGGATTTTCAAAAGCATATTATAGAGAGGGTGGTCTTTCTCAGAAACTGTACTTATTTGTAATACAAAATATGAAATGAAACTAATGGGTCTATGCAGATAAGAAGCCTCATAAACATACAGCAACAATAAGCACAACTACAGATCTCAACAATTACGTTATTGTCGCAAACCATTATGGCCGGTAAGCTTCCAGCTGAAGTCCATAGACTACATTGCTGTAGTCACAAAAAAAGTTTCCTGATATTTATGAAATTACCTGATATTTCCCGGTTGCATGAAATTACCTGATAATTCCCGATATTTCGCGTTTTCTGGTTTTCGGCCACCCTCCCATGAGAAATCCTCCTCCAGCCTCCTAATTTCATTCTGCAACTCCCATACATTAAACACTAAACTTAATAGCCACCTGTGGGTGGATAACACCACTACATCTGGTTGTGTAGAAAACAGAACTCCATCATTCAGGTGATGATCTTGCAGCGCCCCCAGTGAAGAGGTATAGGAATGCCAAAACTACAAGGTGTACACCTTTGCTTCCACCATTGGCCAATAGGTGGCGACAATGGTAAGTAGCGGTCGAAAGAAACAGATCGCAGACGTCAGGCAGTTAGCTCGGATCTTGGTCAACATAACCTCATTCAAACATTAGTCGTTTCGTGTCTTCATCATATAGTTGTTCTTGATTGAAAATGTCAATTTACAAACCTAATTCTCGTCATGTGCGGGAGGTGTTACTGTTTTGTTTCAATATGATGAAAACAGCAGCTGAGTCTCATCGAATGCTCTCAAGTACATATGGTAAGGATGCTATTAGTGAAAGAATGTGTCTTGAGTGATTTCAATGCTTCAAGAACAGTGATTTTAACGTCATAGACCGGCACAGTGGTAGAAGAGTATGTTTACGAAGACGCAGAATTGGAGATATTGCTGAGTGAAGACTTGCGTCAGACTCAAGAAGAATTGGCACGATTAGTGGGAGTGACACATCAAGCCATTTCAAAATGTCTCAAGGCTATGAGCATGCTGCAGAAAGAAGGAACTTGTGTCCCATGTGAGCTGAAACCAAGAGACGTTTAACGGCATTTGTGTGGTTGTGAACAGTTGCTTCAGAGGCAAAAACGGAAAGGATTTCTGCATTGCATTGTGACCGGGGACAAAAAATGGGTTCATTACGATACCCCTAAACGCAAAAAAAAATGAGGATATCCCAGCCACGATTCCACGTCGACGGCCAAACCAAATATTCACGGCTCCAAGATCATGCTGTGCACTTGGTGGGACCAGCTCGGCGTCGTGTACTATGAGGTGTTAAAACTGTTAAAATCAAGTGAAAAAAATCAAAGGTGCTCGTTATCAAATGCAATTAATGCATTTGAGCAGAGCATTGAAAGAAACAGCTGCAATACAGCGAAAGGCACGATAAAGTGATTTTGCAGCATGACAACGCTCAACTCCATGTTGCAAAAGTGGTCAAAATGTACTTGGAAACGTTAGAATGGGAAGTCCGACCCCACCCGCCATATTCTCCAGATATTGCTCCCTCTGACTATCCCTGTTTAGATCAATGGCGCATGGCCTGTCTGACCAACACTTTCGATCTCATGAAGTCACAAATTGGATCGATTCGTGGATCGCTTCAAAAGATGAACAATTTTTTCGACGCAGGATTCGTACACTGCCCGAAAGATGGGAGAAAGTAGTGGCCAGTAATGGAAAATACTTTGAATGATACATGTGTAAACAATTTGCTTCATTAAAGCCTCAAATGTTGTGGGAAAAACAGCAGAAGCAAAGCTGTACACCTTGTAGTATTCTTCTTTCTGGCCCTTCTCCAGTACGGCAACCTGATATGGATAGGGATCAATATCACCTCTTCTCCACTCAGAAGCCTGCTGTCTCTGAACTGCATATTTTGCCACCCCAACAATAAAGACTATCTTAACGCAAGCACATAACCTTATCTAAAACAACACTAATCCCCTATGCTATATACAAAAGAACAATATTCAGAAATCACAATACATATCAGTTATTTCCTTGGCATCGATACCACTTCTGTTGCTCGTTCTTCTGCTTCCTCTTCTTTTCTTCTTTGCCTCTTTCCTTGCTCTCACTAATATATCTCAAGGAATTGCCTCTGGTGTACACTTGAATGATCACAGCCGTCCACTAAGCACAATTGTTGACCTTGTTGAATGCTGCAGCTTTACATTTACTGGTGATGTGTTTTCAGTTACTTGGTATGGGCCCTGGTACCATGTTACAAACTACTTTGCTTTTCCTTCAGAGTATATGGGCTATATAAATCACCCACTGGCCTTCTTTATACTGAGGCAACATCCCCACTCTCTTCACTGCCTCTTCCTGCTTCTCCACACTTTCCTCACCGATCTTGGAAATTCCTGGACAGATGCCACCCCCCCCCCCCCACCGACCACCACCACCATTCCTGCCTCCTTTCTGGCTTATTACGATGTTGAATGGTGATGGTACCTTCTTTCCATACAAAGGGTGTACACGGGGACAAGGAAAAAAAATTCCCGGTTATCCCGTTTAAAAAACATGCTTTTTCCCGGGCGAAAATACAATTTTTCCGTGCT
Organism: Schistocerca nitens; assembly: GCF_023898315.1. Classification (NCBI taxonomy): domain Eukaryota; kingdom Metazoa; phylum Arthropoda; class Insecta; order Orthoptera; family Acrididae; genus Schistocerca; species Schistocerca nitens. Next base: position 663,523,461 of record NC_064616.1, on the reverse strand, counting down.
GTGTGACAGTAGGTTTTCCGTGTATTTTCCCTCGGAACTGTAAAACTTATCAATCCTTTGAATGGTTAACGTTTTACACACTCGTGTGGAACTTCCCGGAAAAAAAAGTAAAGACGGGGAAGAGAAGTTTTGGAAAGACCTTTGATTTGCAGCAACATATATGCTGCATATTTTTGTATTACGAAAGTATAAATTCGGATTGCACCAAACACAGCGCGTTAGTTTCCGGAGTGTAGAAACTGAGGTTGTGATGTCCTTTTGTAAGCCATATCATATCTCAAGCCTTGTGATCTCGCCAGCCGATGACAGCAGCTATTCAAAGCATAGGACACATTATAGTCAGCCAATAGCAAGATCACTGGTTATGTAGTGCGAACACACAAAGAGGAAAAGTTAACAGTAAGTTTACCTTAATATACATAGTATAGCTACAAGACAAGCTAAGTTTTCATATATAATATTGGTCTCTAAGATTAACAAGCTACAACAGAAGCTAAGCTTTCACATGTAACATAGTTCTTTTTTGTATGTGTTATATTTTAAGATACATCACACAAATGTGCCAGTACACTTAAAATTATGACATAAATGTCTGGGCTCGAAATTCTTGTAAGTGACTGGTCCTCAAAGTGTTCAGTTTTAAACGCTCTGATTTACAAATTCATCCCACGTTCTCACACGAAACATAATTCATCATGCGTAAAAAGAAATTTACTCTGAAAGTAACGCTTTTTGAACCACCATTCGCAATACAATCCAGAGACTGTTACAAATAGGTTCGATTTACCAGTTGCCAGAGAGTGCCAGAAAATAGGCATTATTGCGCGTACGCAGCTGCAGTGGTGTAGGAAGCCCACATGTTCGTATGTATAAAGCACTAAGAGAGCTTACAAGACACCATAAAAGAAACAGGGCATCAGAGGATACTCCCAAGAGCATCATAATTTCGTAAACCATGCTAAAATGCATAATTCGGCTTGAAGTGCACATTGGTTTTTTCCAGATTCACAATGAAGTAGGTCCCATCTGATATTAAGCTTTTCAGTTTGGTTTTTGGGATGTAAATTTTCTTGGAATACCAGTACTCTCCAATCTCATTTTGGTTCTTTATTATGGCATAATGCCATACATGGCAGATTATGAAAACGTGCACTTGAAATTCAGAAAACAGTTCAAACTAGCCAACACTGTGGAATGAAACACTTCATTTCAAATAAAATGATTGCCTCAGCGGAAAGATCAATAAAGCCAAATTTCTTTAGCAAACTTGCAAAAATAACTTCTTTGTTCTGCAAGGCAATTAATGTTTGACTGCTAATAACTCTGAAACAAAATAAAATCAGAAAACTGAAACTAATAATATATTTCTGTCCTCTGTAATTATTAGAATGTATTTTAATTCACATAACTTCCGACCACAGAAATCCGTTTTGTTTTCATTTGACGTGGGAGCTGTAAACGAAGAGAAGCAGCGAAATCACTCAACGCAAACACGGTTCACATGGAGACTAACGCCCTCCCCACTACAACTCAAGACAATTCTGTGCATGCGCGAATCTGGCAGCTACGGCATGCGAGAAAAAATTTTCTCGTTTGCATCTGGCTGCTTACTGCCACTGCCGATACAGCTAACAGCCACACTTCAAGTAGCAGTAGGCAGGAGAAGGTTCTGCTCATAAGCGAGTCAACTTCGCATGCGCATCAGCCCGCTGGCAACTGGTCAAAGGAACCTAATGTGAACAGTTGTGACGTCATGCTCATAGCAAGCAGTTTATTGTTACGAAGAATTACACAGTCTTCGCCCTACGGCCTTTGACATATTTTTACTATTTGCAGACGCTTGTGCGTGCTCGGTGTTCTGTTGTTGTAAATTGCGCATTTCCTTTGCCACTAAAGTTTTATTTTTTTCCTCTCGCTTATATTTTATTCTGCAGTATCATTCTCCAATAGCAGGATACAGTAACATTCCTTGCTAGAGAATCAATTCTTACCAGTTAAAATTACAAAACTTTAACTGAAAGCTAAAACAATGAAAAATTCCCGGAATTCCAAAAAATTCCTGGGTTTTTCCCAGTTTTCTCCCGGATGAAAAAATTCCAGGGTTTTTCCTGGATTTCCCGGTTGTCCCGGGTTGTATACACCTTGCATACACAACCTCGAATGGCAGCAACCCCACCCATGCTAGTGTGCACTTTTGAGTTGTACCCACTAACTATCAAGGCTAAATACATGTACAGTTCGAATAGTATGCCCTCATGTAATAGCTAAGCATTTTTCCAATTGTCCTATGAACTCACTCTGTCCTCCTGTTAGATTCCAGGAGAAGTGGACTAATTTTCAACTTTTTTTTTATTTTACTTTTCACAACTGACATGTCTCTCATCAAGTCTGACATGGATTTCAACCCCTGGACCATAATTATTGTATCCAGCACCACAAACTTCAATATCCAGCCATTAACCAACGCCTGTATGACTATGACTATGACTGACTGACTGACTGACTGACTGACTGACTGACTGCCCATTTGTCTGGCATCAGCTCCAGCTCAATTCAATGAGAAAAATGATACATCATGGTCAGCACACAACGATTACCTGCTGATGTTCAGTTGAATGGGCCTAACACGTCCATCCCAATGAAACTAAATGATTCCGTTGCTTCTGGCAGTCTCGACAACAGCACCTGCTTACAATGTAAGCCCTTGCACTGTGTATAAGCCATGCAATTTCTGAAAAACCAATCGACTTCATTCTTTCTGAATGAAATTTTCACTCTGCAGTGGTGTGTGTGCTGATATGAAACTACCTAGCAGATTATAACTGTGTGCTGGACCGAGACTTGAACTCGGGATCGTAGCCTTTCACAAGCAAGTGCTCCACCAACTGAGCTACCAAAGCATAACTCACGTCCCGTCATCACAGCTTCAATTGGTAGAGCACTTGCCCGCGAAAGGCAAAGCTCCCAAGTTCGAGTCTCAGTCTGGCACACAGTTTTAAACTGCCAGAAAGTTTCATATCCGCGCACACTCTGCTGCAGAGTGAAAATTTCATTCTGGAAACATCCCCCAGGCTGTGGCTAAGCCATGTCTCTGCAGTATCCTTTCTTCCAGGAGTGCTAGTTCTGCAAGGTTCGCAGAAGAGCTTCTGTGAAGTTTGGAAGGTAGGAGACGAAGTACTGGCAGAATTGAAGCTGTGATGATGGGTCACGAGTTGTGCTTGGGAAGCTCAGTTGATAGAGCACTTACCCACGAAAGACAAAGGTTCTGAGTTCTAGTCTCGGTCTGGCACACAGTTTTAATCTGCCAGGAACTTTCATCATTCTTCCTACCCTTCATCCAGTACTTTTCTGCCACACACTAATTTATTGCCTTTCATTCCCCTTGGCCTGATAAGCAGTGATCACACATTTTACGTAACACTTTCTGCTTCAATTCTGCTAGCATCACCACCTGTGGCACTAAATTTCATTTCTCTACATACTAATCTGTCGTGCATAGTAAACTGCTGTTGGTTGCCATACTGTCTACGTTCTTCATCTGCACTGTGTACTACTTGCCATTCCCAAAGGTCCTGACCTACTGGTTGTACAACTGCTGTCTTCCTGGTTAACCTGTCCACATTTTTGTGCTTCTTCCCTGGGTTATGGACTATTTCGTAACCACCTCAAAGCAGCATGGTTCATCACTATTTTTAACTTTCGTCTGTACAAGTAACACCACAAGTATGTTATCCCATACACCAAAATAAGATACCCCACATCTTGGATCACATCTCTGGCAGACGCACGTCACGATGCTCTCACTAAGTTAAGTGATTAATATTGAAATAAGAGCTAATTTAGTCAATATTGCATTTTAGACTAGTGCATTTACTTCTTTGCTAGGCTATCTATTGAAGGTTTCGCTTTTCTAAACATATTTAGATTGAGAACAAAGTATTTCGTAAAGGCCAATAGTCATTAGTTTTGTTTACACTTTAGGTGTAAATTTCGAGCAAGTGTAGATCTTTATTTTTCTTACTAGACTTAGCAGCTCAAAGTTAAATTAATTTGTGTCTGTCATACAGAGTTTAGGTAGTTAGGCCTAGTTAAAACTTTCAAAAGTAAGTTTTAAAGTTTGTTTACATTAGTGTTAGTTACGTATTAGTACAGGCTACAAAACTTAAGTGCTCTTTTGCCAAGTTGTTCTCTGCTTTTGTGTAATTTTTATTATCAAGCCATGTGTGACAAATGTGGTGGTTGCCGTAAAAAATCTGAAGGAGGGAGTGTTCTGTGAAGACTGTAGGTTACTGTTTCATTGGGGCGAATGTAGTGGCGAGGTAACAGAGGTAGATAATGAAACTCTTCAATGGCAATGTAGATTATGTAGAAAGGACAGAAAAATTGCTGAACTGTAGTCAAAAATTTGTGCCATTAGAGCTGAATTAGAAAACGTGAATTTGGAATTACGTAGGCTAAAGGAGGAAAGAGAGATAGGGTGCTGGGAAAAGGTAGTAAGCAAAGGGCGAAAAAGGGAAACTTCTGAAAAAACTTTCAAAATTCCGTTAGTAAATCAGTTTGGCTTTCTAGTGGAGGAAGGACCTCACCCATATGTAGCCAACTGCAGGTTGAAGCAAGCAGGAAACAGCCTGGCTATGAATCAAAGATATAGTATTAGGAGTGACCTGGATAAAATAGGAGCAGAAATTGGGCACATAAATGTGGGGTTTGTGGAGGTCTTTCAGCACCATGATTGGCCCTGGGTAAACACTGCTGTAAGGCATGTTAACACTGAGATGAACAGGATGCTCCACACACCAGCAAAATCTCACACAAGTGTTATTCCAGTTGATGCTATTGGTAGGTGGGGATACACTACACATGACCTGCACCAAAATAAGAAGGGGGAAAGATAAGTTAGTTTCTCTATTAGCAGATACTGTGTCTTCAGAAAGAAAAAGAAAATTGTATGAGGTAGCAAGAATTAGTAAAGATCCAGAACTAATTTAACACTATAAATGTTATTGTAACATACTGATAAAAGATGTCAGAAAATTAAAAAATCTGTATATTTGGGACGAAATTAACAACTTGGTTAATAAAATCAAATCAGTGTGGAGAGTCAGGAAAATTAACCACTCGGGTATGTAGTATTACTTTTAAGGAGAATGAGACCATCTTAAGCAACAATACACTAAAGTATTTAACAAGCATTTCTTAAGTGTAGGTGCAAAATTGGTGAGAATAGTTCAAAAGAAAAGGCCGAGTAGTACATAGAGGAGTCAGTTTTGAGAAATCCTTGTCAGATTAATTTTCATCTAACGCTTGTGAAATAAGGAAAGTCATTTAATATTTGAAAAACAAATGTTGTGTTGGAGTAGAAGGCATCTCTAACAAGATATTAAAACAATGTGGAGCAGTTCCAGCTGATGTTCTGTGTCACATCTGTAACGCCTCACTAACTCAAGGTATTTTCCCAGACAAGTGAAAATATGCAATTATCAAGCCTCTCTACAAAAAAGCGGACACCACAGAAGTCAATAATTACTGGTCAGTATTCCTGCTCACAGAATTTTCAAAAATTGTAGATAAAGTAATGTACTCAAGAGTGGTTAGCCATCTCAGCAATAATGGGATACTTAGTAAATCACAGTTTGGATTTCAAAAATGCCGTTCTACTGAGACAGCAATATACACCTTCCCTGCCCACATAATACAGTCTATAAACAGTAAAATGTCACCAACAGGAATTTTCTGTGACTTATCCAAAGTGTTTGATTGTGTGAACCATGACATTATGTTACAGAAATTATGATTCTATGGTATAAATGGAGCACCATATGAGTGCTTAAGTCATACATACAGAACAGGAAGCTAAAAGTTTCTTTGTATGGTTTAGTTGATTTAAGGACGTTTCCCACTTCATCTAACGGGGGTGAAATTACATTAGGTGTTCCACTGAGTTCGATCATGGGGCCCCTTCTGTTCTTGATATATGTGAATGATCTCCCTTCTTATCTGAAACAAGAAACTAAACTGACACTGTTTGCAGTGATACAAGCATCATTATTGGTCCAGCAAAAGAAACTGCAATAGAAAATGATACAAATAATGTCTTTGGAAAAGTTATTGATTGGTTTTCTGTGAATGGGATTGCTCTGAACTTTGAAAAAACACAGTACATACAATGTTCTACGGCAAGGAGTACCATTCCTTCAATAAATATAACAGATCAACAGAAGTCAGTAGCCAGGGTAGAGCAAACTAAGTTTTTGGGTGTACATATAGATGAGAATCTTAATTGGAGAATTCATATTTTGGATCGTCTAAAGTTACTAGATTCAGCAACTTTTGCAATCACAATAATTGTTAATTTTGAGGATATAGAAATTAGGAGGCTAATATACTTTGCATACCTTCACTCTCTGATGTTATATTGAATAATATTTTGGGGTAACTCAACATTTTGGCAACAAGTATTAACCACTCAAAAGAAAGTGGTTAGAATAACGTGTGGGGCTCATAGTCGCACATCTTGTAGGCATCTGTGTAAAAGGCTATGAATTCTTGTACATTTACTCAGTAATGACATGTTGTTCTCAATGACATGTACCAGTTTAAAACCAACAGTGACATTCATGATTATAATACCAGAAGAAAAAAACTTACACTATCCTCTACTTAACCTGTCTCTGACACAGAAAGCAGTAAAATATGCTGCTGTAAAACTTTTTGATAAATTATCAGACAAAATAAAATGTCCCACAGACAGCAATAATAGTTTTATAAATACTGAAATCATATCTCCTTGATGACTCCTCCTATACCATAGATGAATTCTTGAATAGAAATAAATAAATCTGTAGGTATAATATGTGCATTTTGTGCCATTTAAGGGAATGGGCTACGTAATAAAAATTTTAAGCTTTTTTTTTAAAAAAAAAAAAAAAAAGAAAAGAAAAGAAAAAGAAGAAAAACCTGATCCATATGTGCATTTCTTATGCCTTTGACACATTCCACATCATAAGGTTAGTGTGCAATTGGTCAATGGAACACATAACTAACTCCCCGTTATAAAATAATTCCTCTCTGTTGCATTCAACTGTCTTGATGCAAAGGCAGTAGGGCATTCTCAACCACCAACTTTTTGGCTCAAAACACCACGAGCATGGTTCGATGCACCACATGACAATATCAACTCCTCCTGATAGACTGGAAACACCAGCACTGGAGTCAATGTTAATACCTTTCTTAATTCAACAAATGCTCCCTGACATTCCTCCAATCACACAAACTTAATACCCTTCTTCAACAATTGGGTAAGCTGCCTTGCAATATCAGCAAACCCCTTCACAAATTTCCTATTATAGTTGCAAGACCACGAAATGATTTTACCTCCACGGTTTTTCCTGGTACCAGAAAATCTTACACTGCTCGCACTAATACCAGATCAGTCCATACACCATCCTCACATGTCCTAAATAGTTGATTACTTTCAGCACAAAGTCACATTCCTCCATACTTAGTGTCAAATGAGCTGCTCATAACCTCTTTAACACTTCGCTCAGTCACTGTTTGTGCTCCTGGATATTCATTGAAAAGACTATTACATCATCGAGATACACCAGACACAGATGTGGTTTTAATCCTTTCAGCACTCCATCCAGTAAATACTGGAGTGCTGTCAGTGCATTTTTAACTCAAAAAGCATCCTTCTATATTGATAGTGTCCCCAAGGTGTGGGCTATCCTCCTGATCAACTTCAAATTGATGGTATCCACTTCTCTAGTCCATTGTCAAGAAGTACTGGCATTGTCCTAGACTATTTTATCATTTCTGCTATGTTCAGAATTAGCTGGGCATCTTTTGTACTCTTACTTTTCAAGTTGCAATAATCGCAACAAAAGCACTACTACTTTGAGCCATCCATAGAGACTTCTTGAACACAGTCACAATTCCTGCCCCTCCCCTCCCCCCAGGCTACTACTCTTTTTCATTATACCATTGGCCAATTTTTGATTTATAAATTCCTCCAAAAACAATTGAGGTGATCATGGTATTCTGTATGGCCTTCGATATACCAGTGCTTCGTTCCCTGTCAGAATCCTGTGTTGTGTTACCGGCAAAGCAGGCAATGGACCTTGCGGAACAGGTAGATCCCGATATTCAAGCAACAGGTCAGCCATCTGTGTCCTTTCTGTTCCCTTCAAGTGCTTAAATTTCTCATAAAATGCAGTCCAGAATCTCCAATGTAGCCAACATTTTTCTCCTCAACAACTTAACCTCTTAAGTACCAAACTTATCGACATTGGCAAGTACCACCTTGCCTCCATCCCACTCTTGGACGCGTACAATACTACATTTCACCAAACAACACTCTGCATCCAATACCTCACTATCCTCCATCCATTCCACTATACACAACACATCACTTGATAAGTAAGGCTCCACATCCACCCATAGCGACTTCCTGCTGCCACCTGACACAAAATCCAGCAATTTACGTCTTAATGTCATTGTTTGCGGTCTAGCTGGACTGTCCTGCACACTAGATGCTCCTTCTGACAAATCAACATTGACTACAGCTTCTCCTAGTCAGAATGTCTTGCCACCACGCTCCACTATACGTCATCAGACAGCAGTTATGGCATAATGTCGATACAGAAAGCCTAACCTTAGGATCATGCTGTAAGCGCTCACTTACATGAGACACTACTTCCACACTTTGCTTAAACCTGGTTGTCCGAGATGAAAAATTAATCACTACTGACCCCAGTGGTCATATATCACTATGCCCTACCCCACGCAACTTTTAACACGGCAGATTCTGATGCCTCCTGCCCACTAACTCTCAAGGCCACTGATTTATTCACCCCTGTATCTAACAAAACTTTATATTCCTTTCCATATATCACACCCTCTATGGCACATTCTGCCTCTGTATTCATTTTTACTGCCTTTATCTTTACTAGGAACTCATTCTGGCAGCTCCAGCAGGGTGTATACATGGACAAGAAATAAAAAACCCAGATTTCCCGGTTAAAAATGCACTTTTTCCCATGTGAAAATACATTTCTTTGGAGGTGAAAAATACACTTCTCCATGATAAGTGAAAGTATACTTTCCCTTGAAGCTGTAAAAAATCTCAATCCTTTTAAAGGTATAGGTTTGATACACCAGCATGGAACTTCAGAGAACGAAAAAACTTGGGGAGGGGGATCTATGAAGTGCGGCAACATTACTTTGCATATTTTCATATTATGATACGCTGAATATTTTAGTATTCGTATTACGAAAGTACAGATTTGAAACAGCACATTAGTTTCCAAGCATTGAAATCGAGGTTGACATACACTTTTGTAGGCCAAACATAGCTCACGTCATGTGATCTCACCAGCCAATGCCAACAGATATTCAGAGCATAGGACATGTGACATAGTCAGCCAGTAGCAACATTACTATTAAGTAATGTGAAGACACAAATAGGAAAAGTGAATGGTTTAAATTAATGTACATCGTGTAGCCACAAGAAAAATTAAGCTATTGGTCTTGAAGATTAGTAAGCTACAAGGAAAGCTAAGTTTCCACATATAATATTGGTCTTTCTTGTGTGTGTCTTAAACTTTAAGATACATCACACAAATGTGCCAGTAAAACTGTAAATAATGACAACATCTGGTCTCCTGGGCTCGAAATTCTTCTAAGTGGCTAGTCCTCAATATGTTAAGTTTTAGATGAGAGTCAAATGCTCTGTGATTTAAGAAATTCATTGCACATTCACACGTGTAACAATTCATCTAGTGTAAAAGTTAATTTACTTTGAAACTAGTACTTTAGAAAGCACGATTCGCAATATTTTCCTGTGACCTGTTAGAAACAGCTTCATTTCAGCAGTTGCCAGAGTTGTGACATCACGCTCATCGGCAGCAGGTTATTGTTATGAAGTATTCCATAGTCTTTGTCCTAAAGCCTTTGACACATTTTGCTGTTTATCAGTTGTTAACAGTCCAAATTACAAAAATGTAACTGAAGACTAAAAACAACAAAAAACTCCCAGAATTGTAAAAAAATTCCTGGGTTTTTCCTGGTTTTCTCCTGGATGAAAAAATTCCCGGGTTTTTACTGGATTTCCTGGAGCGTATTCACCCTTTCTGAGGTCCCCTTAAGTTTAGTGGGTACTTCCTACCACCCAGACCACCTCTCCCATTACCCTTATATCCATGCCATTGATCCACATCACCCCTACTGCTACTTCCATTTAATCGTCTGGAGTCTGCACTGTCCATATTAACCCTGTGTGGTTGGTACCACTGTCTCTGCGTTTGTGTCCTGCATGACAACACTTAAGAAAAAGTTGTATTCAACACAGACACACTTCAGCTATTCCTTATACCCATGGACAAATCACTTTCTTCATATTCCAATGCTAATCCAACTGTTGCATGGAGATCTTTAGGCCCCCCAGCGTGCACCCTCCTAGACATCTCTGGTGCTGAACTGTTCAGAAAAGCATCCCACATTGTTCGGCTACCTGTAACAATACTTTGTTCATCTCCTCACTCTACATTAACTCACAAGTTTGTACATTCAGTTTGCTAATCCTATTTGCAAAATCCTCAAGTATTTTCATTATTCCCTTTGGAAATTGCACTCAACTGCTCACCAAAAAACTATGCACTGTTCTGTTTCCTACACCTTTGTTATAATCCTTCTAATCATTAATCAAGTTGGTCAAAAGTCTCTGAATTGATTCCCTTGTTAAGCATAACCTTACTACCTGTAATGATTGTATATCAGACCAACCCAATATGTTAGCTGATGACTTGAGAGCATCCACAAATGCTAACACATCCTCAGACAATCCACTAGGAAAGGGAGAAACAAGAGTAGCAACCACTGCATCCACTCCTAGAGTCTATGGCCTTAACACCTCTGTTTCCTCATTTTTCTCAGGTAGTTTACTATCTGAAATCACTTTATCCACCCTTAAGTCAGCTACCTGATTCACTAACGACTGTAATGGCTCCCACATTGGGAGCCAATAATTATGCTACAACTTGTGTCTCTGATTTTGCCACTACCTCCCCATCACTCATCTTCACGACTCAGAATTTATACCTAAAAACAATACAAAAATAATAATCTACCAATAACCCAGACAGAACACTCCGTGACTACCTATACTACCAACCTCCTACTTCTGTCTAATCATGAGCAACAAGAAATGTAGTGAACTGATAATCCTTTCATTTCTTGCATGGAATAACACGCAGATTACTAATTACATTGCCCCACGTTGGATGCCAAAAATGTAGTGAATCTTTCAAAGCACTGTGATACGATACAGAATGCAAATTAATAATGAGAATGCCCTATGTCGAGAGTCGATAAGTAAGTGATTCTTTACAATGTCTGGCCATGTGGCCAAAATGATTACATGTATAGCAAACTAGGAACTGTGTGTCAGCTGCACCTGGTGCAGACAGCAGGTTGGCAGGTCTGTGGCACCACACCCATGAAAGACTTAGTGCTGGCAGCACAGACAGATCTGTCTCGAACCTATAGCTGCTGCTGCCAATGCCCAATTATCTCGCTGGCCAGAGTAGCTCTCACATCATAGTGGTACTGCTGGTCTCCGGAGATGAAAAGTTATCCTGTCTCAAATTTCAGTCTTATTTATAAGGCTCTGATGCGCATATGTTTCTATAAAACCTAGTACCTAGTCACATCCCCCATAAAGAGAGACTTGCCCTGGTGTGGTGCCACTGACCCACTTGCTACACTGTTACTTCTGTGTGGTGCAGTTTACTGTTGTGCTTGGTTATCTTTATCTCGCAATCCCCATGGATGCCTGTTATTGTGACCCACATGTCACCACACCATCACCTAAGGCCTGCTAATGTAATGCTCTATGACAGCTTCCTCAGTACTTCTTATTACTTTTGCTAAAGACTTATTACTTTTGCTGAGAAACTGGGTAGTGACACTATACTATGATTAAAGGTAAAATGTACTGCTGAAGTAATGAAGGTCAGTCACCAGTCACGTCATTTGCAATTTTTTCACCATTCAGAGGTTGAGAATTCAACAAAACTAGAAATTCTGATACACATTCCTCCCTGAAAGTGATTTATCATGCCTATTATCCTTTAGTCTTTTAATACTTACTGTAACATAACATGCCCTTGGTATACATAAGTAAAATATACCAATTTTTATCATACATTAGAAGTCTTACTCTATACAGTCTCTCAATTTGTTAGTGTAGCAACACGGGTTGTGCAATGTCAACACGGGTTGTGCAATGTTTTATGCAATGAGTGGTGTACCACTAACAACCATGTAACAAGACATAAGAACAATCTTCATAAAAAGATCCTCGCCACCAGGGGCAGAAAGGACTGTCATGTCTCTTCAGTGACAATTAATTTCAAATTCAACAGGAATTGCTGTTATCAGTGAATGTAGCTCCATTGCAACCAGTTTGCAAGCAAACATTGCCAAGGGAACTGCATGCAACTCACATCTGGAGCTTGGCATCCATCAAAAACCGTCTTTGCTTTCAGTGGCACATAAAGCTCCACATCTTCAATGAGCTAAATGACACAATAATTGAATAACAGCTAATTGGAGACAAATCACAATTCTGCCTCTTGAAATGATGCAAGGCACTGTAACAGAGTAAGCCTAGCACAAGAGGGTTTGTTGCCACAGGCAGCCACTTTCTGTAATACGTTGGCATGACAGTTGGTGACGCCTGTCAGTTGGTGACGAGATGTTTACTGAAACCAGAGACATGTCGTCTTCATCAGCCACACCACAAAACACTCACTCTGATGCATGTAAATACTGGCCATCAGAGTAGGCTGGACACTGGATTGAATTTGTGAGTCATTGAATCAGTGTCCGCTGTAGTGTTGGCTTCCATTCTGACGTCACTAACACTCCATAACCATCCTGATAGGAACAACTGCCAGCAGTCCAGCCACAGCATTGATGGGCTGAGGGTGGAACTGAGGCCACCCTAGCTGCTGAGCCAATAGGCACCTGCCAGTGTCAGACACTACCAGACAACTTCACCTATGGCAAAGCCTAGCTTTGTCACCTTGCACCATAGCTGAGCCAATACCACTGGCAGCCACAATGTATCATTGTGCTTCGAGCACTGACAACCGAGAGCACAATGTCTGTTGCCTCAGTGCCCACCTGAGATGGGCACAAGCCTTCTGTGAATCCTTTTTGGACATAACTATTTGCTGCTAAGGACAAAGAGCTGCTTGTGACTCTTCCTGGCAACCTCCACAGAGAATAGCTACTACACTCTCTGCAGCATCAAGTGCACTACATTCTGATGAAGCATGTAACCTGCACTGTGTGGAGGGTGCTGCTCATGCCAGAGGTGGTTCTGTGATGTTTTAGGAGTGTTTTACATACCACAACTTGGGCACACTCTTTCAGATTACAATGAATATGAACAAGTATGTTTATTTCAACATTCTCCTTTGACTTAAAGAAGAGTACACCGTAAATACTCACATCTTTAGAAATGACAGCAGCTTTGTTCATAGAACAGCCTACATTTGTTCTTAGTTTGATGAGAACTCGACACCTATCAGACCTCGACTGGCCCGTTAAATTGCAAAATATTACTCCCACAGAAGAAGTCTGAGACTATTTAGAACAGCATGTGAAACGTTAAAATATCCTCCCAGTTTGGTATGTTTGCGGCGAGATGTTCCAGCTCTGCCCCATGGAGCATGGGCACCCACGAATGTTTGTCAGCTTGCCTGTGGGCATACCTCATTTTGTCACCGAAACCTGTATATGGGCATTCAGTATGGGTGTGTAGGCTATGGACCAGATGCACGACTGCCTGAGCATGAGCTGTCTGCCTAACCCTGTTCACCTCTACCCGCAGAAACCTCCTATGTGCAGGCACTTGAGTTTGAGCAGCTTAGGCTACAGGATCTAGTCATCAACGAGTTGCTTCAGCTGGGTATGGCATACCTGTAGAATCTTTAGAATCTTGTGGAACCGAGCAAAGAGCGGGGCTGAATAATCCTGTGGAGTGCCGGGGTGCTAATGAAATATCTTTCAATTGACAATCAACAATCATTTAATGGTGAGAGTTTCACAGTCACTCCTTCTTCCTAGCACTGTTTAGCAGTGATTGTGCTGAGTACACACTGCTTGAAACTGTTAGGTGGCACATCAGTGTCCAGTGAAGAACTTGTGGAGTACAGGTCCTTGCACTGTCTGTTGTCAAGTGCCACAGCCCATAGAAGGTGCAGCAGCTGTGTGTTTCTGCAGCCCAGCACAGCTGTGAATGTCTGTCGGAGCCTCAGCATTCTCAATGAGTGAAGGTGCACTTAGGCCCAATCCCAGAATACTGCACATCTCTGTCATCTGTTGTCAAGATGACGTGAAGGCGGAAGACTTAACTGGAACACGAAGGTCAGCCAGAGTGGCAGTCTGAGTGTACAGTTGGTAAGGCGGTACTTGTACCACCCCAGTAGTGACAACAAAAGTTCTCAGTGCCCAAGTTGAACAGCTTGCAGGTTGCCACATAGGTTCTTCATTCATAGTAGATCAGCCCCCCCCCCACCCCCCCCCCCCCACCCATCCTCTATCAGTCACCATTGTGACTAGGAAATTTTCTTGAGACTGATTTTATAAAGTGTCACTCATGCAAAACTCAGCTTGCCCTTTTCTCACATGATATACTGCGAACTATGGATAAAGGGCAATAGTCAGATTCCACATTTCTACATTTCTGGGAAGCGTTTAACACGGTGACACATTGAAGGCTGTTAAAGAAGGTATGAGCATATGAAACAGGTTCACTGATACACGAGTGGCTCAATGACTTCTTAAGTTGTAAAACTCAGCACGTTGTCCTCGACAGCAAGTATTCATCGGAGACAAGGGTATCATTAGGAGTGCCACAGGGAAGTGCGAAAGGACTACTATTATTCTCCATACACATAAATGATTTCGCAGATAAGGTGGGCAGCAGTCTGTGGGGGGTTGCTGATGATGCTGTGGTGTATGGTAAGATATCAAAGTTGAGTGACTGTAGGAGGATACAACATGACTTGGACAAAATTTCTAGCTGGCATGATGAATGACAGCTAGCTTTAAATGTATAAAAATGTAAGTTAATGCAGATTAGTAGGAGAAACAAACCGAGTGTCCTGCTTGACACAGTTATATCATTTAAATATCTGGGCATAATGTTACAAAGCAAAACAAAATAGAATGAACATGTGAGGATTGTGGTAGGAAAGGCTAGTGGTCGACTTCAGTTTACTGGGAGAATTTTAGGAAAGAGTTAATCATCTGTAAATGAGACAGCATAGAGGATGCGAGTGTGACCAATTCTTGAGTACTGATCGAGTGTTTGGGATCCGTACCAGCTTGGATTAAAGGAAGACATCGAAGCAGTTCAAAGGCAGGCTGTGAGGTTTGTTACTGATTGGTTCAAACAACACGCAAGTGTTACAGAGATTCTTCGTGAACTCAAATGGGAATCCCTGGAGGGAAGGTGACGTTCTTTTCAAGGAACACTATTGAGAAAAATTTAGAGAACAGGCATTTAAAGCAACAGTGTCTGACTGCAGAACAATTCTGTTGCCTCCGAAATACATTGTGCGTAATGATCATGAGGATAAGGTACAAGAAATTAGGGCTCATATGAAGGTATACAAACACACATTTTTATTTGTTCTATTTGTGAGCGGAACAGGAAAGGAAATTACTAGTAGTGGTACATGGTACCCTCCATCATGCATCAGACAGTGGACTGCAGGGTATCGATATAGATGTAAATGACTGGCTTGCAGCTCAACCGTCTCCTCAATGGCTGGATGGCTGTGGACTTGCAGCACTGGATACCAAGTTGGCAGTAAGTTTCACCAAAGCATCTTGCAACTTAATAGGGTTCATCTCCCATCGGCATCCATGGTATGGCCTCCCCCTGAGAACGAGCTTCAGGAGGGAGCAGATTTCACAGCAAGCAATGATTTAATCCTCCCCACACTTGTGGTCAAATGTGCTCTAGTTTTCTGAGCCCGTCAGCGCTCGAGTGCTCTAGTCCCTAGCTTCAGTGTTTCAGAATGTTTCTTTATGTGAAGTTTGCATACTGAAAGGTGTTCTTATGACATTTAGCCTCATTACAACAGAGCATTCTGTCTGCCCTGCACTGTTGTCGAAGTGCTGAATCATCTGTCCTTGGCTTCCCTCTTGCATACTCTGATGAAACGAGCTCCCAGCTGATTTTTACTTTGGACCTCGTGTGTTGACATTTGGTTGAGACATTATTGCGTAGTCGGCAGACATGCCCCACTTAGCTACGTGTCAGTCTGTTTCTAACAAAATTTTATTCCTCCACTAACTTGCTATTGTACTGTGCAACAATACTGCACAGCTGGGCATGTGACTCCTTCCTTTATGTGAATGAACACAGATTTTTTACCATTTGATGTGCAATGGAAGAAAGGTTAAAGTTCGACAAGCTCATTTTGAAAAATTGGAGAATAGCTAAAATAGTAAGATATGGAGGACGTTCAAATTCCATTCATTCCAAATACGAGCTTAGTGTCTTAACTATTTCACTGGTTGGTTATATGGAAGATGACATATCAAACTACAAAATCATCATGAACTCATTCACAAAGCAAGCCATGAAAGTGTAGTGTTGCCTGCTAGTGGTATTGCCACGGCATACAGTAATAAGAGTGTCAATGTATTTGGCTTAATAATGAGGCTTGGGGACAGTAGTTGCTCAGGATGCCACCTCATTCCTTGCAATCCCCATATGATTTGGGGTCCACAAGAAGACTGACAAGTGGTTAGTATGGCCGAGATGGCATAAAAGATCATGCATGGTGGACACTGTCGGGTGGCTACTGATACCTCACAGTCTGCTCATTGAGTCACTGCATATCAGAAATTGATCATGGCATTTCTTTCTAAATAAAACATGTGATTCTTGCAACAGTAAAATAGCATGTGCTTGCAAGTCCTACTGCAGGGTTGTACAACTGTTGCCCCCATAAAAAACTCTCCTCCTCTGTTATCAGGCTGGGCTGTTACCATCCTTACTTTCACTTTCTACTGAACCCATCCAGTCCCCATGTTTAGCTGTGGCATATATCTTGACCTGTCACAAAATCAAACCCATTATACTCATACCACTACTCAAGGTTATCATCAGCACTGAGTGTGACACTGTCATCAACAAAGCAAGGTGATTCTAAACTTTTTCCATAAAGTTGAGCCCAGTTAACATCAGTGCAAAATATAGTAAATATATTCCACTGACCTTCTCATGAGTTGTTCTAATTTTGTCTGGGAGCTTGATCCCATGCAAACATACAATAATGAAAAGAAGTCCAAACACCAAGAAATAATTAATGTAGAGTAATGAAATTTTGGGAATACATTTGTCTAGGTAAAATATATAAGTCATTAACATCGCAAGATATCAGGTTCATGTGAGTGCAAGAAAATCAAATGTGATATCATGGTACATTAATATCTGGTGACACCAAAGGAAGAAAATATGCTTGCATTGTGTCATACAGGTACTGGATGTCAGTTTTTGGGATGGAGTTCCATGCCTGTTGCACTTGCTCTGACAAGGATGACGCTGGAGTCGCCGTCCAACGATGTTCCCTATGTGCTCGACTGTAAATAAATCTTGTCATATTAATAGAATCTTCCGTTGGTTCTTGGTAGAACAACATTATAATAAATGAAAAGCACCAGTTTGCTTTTGTTCTACAATATTACTTGTATTGTAAACTGGTTTTCGGCTTACAAGTCCATCTTCAGACATTTACTGAGTAAATGTCTGAAGGTGGCCTTGTATGCTGAAAACTGGTTTACAATAAAAATAATATTGTAGAACAAAAGCAAACTGGTGCTTTTCATTTATTAATAAATCTGATGATCAAGCAAGCCAAAACAACACACTGACACTCTGCAGTGCATGTTGGGTTACAACAGCAGTATGTGGGCGAGCATTTTCTTTTTGGGAAACACCCCCTAGAATGCTGTTCAGGAGTGGCAGCACACATGGTTGAATCACCAGACTGACATAAAAATTTACATTTAGGGTGCATGGGATAACCATGAGAGTGCTCCTGCTGTCATACTACATCTAACAGATATATAGCCATCACTGGCACAGAGGCAGAACCAGCTTTCATCAGGAAAAAAAAGCAGACCTCCACTCCGCTCTTCAATGAGCTCTCATTTGACACAACTGAAGTTGCAAATGGCAGAGGTTTGAGGTCACTGCAGGGCATCTGGCTCGGAGCTGTATTTGAAGTAACAGATTTGCAGCAGTTCGTTGTGTCACTGTGGTCCCAACTACTGTTCCAATTTCTGCTGTACATGTAGTATGATGCACCACAGCAAGACACCAAACATGACAGTCTTCCTTCTCTGTAGCACCACATGGCCATCCGGAGCACTGTCCTCCTGTGACCGTACCTTCCCATGACTACCATTGCCAGCAATCATGTATGGTGGCTATGTTGCTACCAAGTCTTTCTGCAGTATTGTGGAAGGAACATTCAGCTTCTCACAGCCCTATTACATGACCTCGCTACTGTTGATAACCTTGCAACACAAAGAGCTAGTCCAGATTGCTCTCTTTGAAAAAAAAAAAAAAGAGAGAGAGAGGAGGGCATCAAGAAAAGGCCCCATGTTCAGTAAGGTCTGTCTGGATAAGGGTGTTCTGATCTTTGTGAGAGAATGGGGTCAGTGGACTGGATGAAGGAGACAGTTCCCAAGATATCTCTGTGGGATGAGGTGAATCTGCTTGCCAAGACAGCAGCGGAACTTTTCAAGACCATTAAAAAATCTTGGTTCCAAAACTACTCAGGGGTGTTCCTCCAGAGACTCTTTTAGAGAAAGTATCGGCTCACAATCAGGAAGTCTCAACAAAGGGCTGGAGGACAATTAATCGCAAAGTTGGAACTGATGGCCAAACCCTTGTGGTGGGCATAGAAGAAAAATCCTTGACTGCAATGTGAGAGCAAGACCTAAAGATCTCTTTAGGGTTCTCACAGGTTACTGTTGGGATGACCAAAGACATCAAAGGGGGTTATTTCAGGCTACTGTCATAGTGATCAAAAACATCAATGGCAACAAAGGTGGCAAATTGTCAGCTGCAAGTGTTGCAGTACTGTAAGGGGCCAGTTATCCTTTTGAACTGCCTTCGTGAAGATTGGAGGTGGTTGTGGCCCTGATCCAAGAACCCTATTTATAATATAAAGGGGCGGTGTCAGGCTTTGGAGGAACGAGAGGCAAGCTGATTTACTGTAGAAATATATATAAATCATTTACATTAGAAATGAAATTTATCTGATTTCAGTGGCAAACTTCTGTTCTAGGCACTTAGAAATCATCAGAATGCAGCAACTTGAGGAAGAGAACATGAAGGACCTCACACCTTCCTATAAGGACAGTGTCCCCCATCCCAGGAATCAAGGAGACTGACAGACAGCTGCTTACAGCGTAATGAACAACTGCTGGTTAGTTGAAATTTCAGTGCCCAGAAGCTGATGTGAGGAAGTACTCATAATGATGCCAAAAGCATAGGCTTTCACTTTAATACCTATAGGAGATAATTTAGAGATCTTTAATTTGGGTAAGGAACCTACCTTCAGGGCTAGAAGAAGGAAAGAAGTAATTGGCGTAACTTTTGGTATAATCTTATTGGGTAGTTACATCAAACAATGACATATGTCAATGGAACAATCCTTATATGACCACATGTATATTAAGTTTAAGGTGGAAACAGACTACTGTCTATAAGACAGTAGTCTGTTTGGGACTCCTTAGTGGTGTACTGCTCGACAGTAACATTGATTAAATATCTACATATGAGGTGCATTCAAGTTCTAAGGCCTCCGATTTTTTTTCTAATTAACTACTCACCTGAAATCGATGAAACTGGCGTTACTTCTCGACGTAATCGCCCTGCAGACGTACACATTTTTCACAACGCTGACGCCATGATTCCATGGCAGCGGCGAAGGCTTCTTTAGGAGTCTGTTTTGACCACTGGAAAATCGCTGAGGCAATAGCAGCACGGCTGGTGAATGTGTGGCCACGGAGAGTGTCTTTCATTGTTGGAAAAAGCCAAAAGTCACTAGGAGCCAGGTCAGGTGAGTAGGGAGCATGAGGAATCACTTCAAAGTTGTTATCACTAAGAAACTGTTGCGTAACTTTAGCTCGATGTGCGGGTGCACTGTCTTGGTGAAACAGCACACGCGCAGCCCTTCCCGGACGTTTTTGTTGCAGTGCAGGAAGGAATTTGTTCTTCAAAACATTTTCGTAGGATGCACCTGTTACCGTAGTGCCCTTTGGAACGCAATGGGTAAGGATTATGCCCTCACTGTCCCAGAACATGGACACCATCATTTTTTCAGCACTGGCGGTTACCCGAATTTTTTTTGGTGGCGGTGAATCTGGGCGCTTCCATTGAGCTGACTGGTGCTTTGTTTCTGGATTGAAAAATGGCATCCACGTCTCATCCATTGTCACAACCAATGAAAAGAAAGTCCCATTCATGCTGTCATTGTGCGTCAACATTGCTTGGCAACATGCCACACGGGCAGCCATGTGGTCGTCCGTCACCATTCGTGGCACCCACCTGGATGACACTTTTTGCATTTTCAGGTCGTCATGCAGGATTGTGCGCACAGAACCCACAGAAATGCCAACTCTGGAGGCGATCTGTTCAACAGTCATTCGACGATCCCCCAAAACAATTGTCTCCACTTTCTCGATCATGTCGTCAGACCGGCTTGTGCGAGCCTGAGGTTGTTTCGGTTTGTTGTCACACGATGTTCTGCCTTCATTAAACTGTCGCACCCACGAACGCACTTTCGACACATCAATAACTCCATCACCACATGTCTCCTTCAACTGTTGATGAATTTCAATTGGTTTCACACCACGCAAATTCAGAAAATGAATGATTGCACGCTGTTCAAGTAAGGAAAACGTCGCCATTTTAAGTATTTAAAACAGTTCTCATTCTCACCGCTGGTGGTAAAATTCCATCTGCCGTACGGTGCTGCCATCTCTGGGACGTATTGACAATGAACGCGGCCTCATTTAATACAATGCGCATGTTTCTATCTCTTTCCAGTCCAGAGAAAAAAAAATCAGAGTCCTTAAAACTTGAATGCACCTCGTACAACATTGCAAGGAACACTGCCAACCAATACGAAATAGAATGAGCATGGAGAAACAATAGTATGAAAAGTAAATGGTCGACTTCAATTTATTGTTGGGAGAATTTTAGGAAACTGTAGCTCATCTATGTATAAAGGTGCCTGCATATAGAACACTAGTGTGACCCATTTTTGAGTACTGCTCATGTGTTTATGATACCTATCAGGTTCCATTAAAGGAAGACATCAAAAAGGGTGCTGATAGATTTGCTATCAGTAAGTACAATCAACACAAGAGTTGATCTGACAGAGATGCTTCGTAAACTCAAATGGTAGTCCCTGAAGGGAAAATGATATTCGTTTAGTGAAATACTCCTGAGAAAATTTAGAGAACCAACATTGGCATCTGAGTGCAAAATGATTCTCCCACTGCCAATGTACATTTTTTGTAAGGACTATGAAGAAAAGATAAGAGAAACTAAGGCTTGTACGGAGGCATATAGACAATGGTTTTCCCCTCACTCCATTTGAAAGTGGAACAGGAAAGGAAATGATTAGCAGTGGTAGAAGATACCTTCCACCATGCACCATATGGAGGCTTGTGGAGTACCCGAGTAGCCGTAGGTACAAGGAAGACCTACACTCACTCTTATCTGAAGTTAAAATCCAGTAGATTTGGACGAAATGGCAAATCGAGTAACAGTTGCAATCATAACCTCAAATTTAGAAATCTGTCCAATCACCAAGAGGTGCACATATAGGAATGTAACTTGGTGGAATAACTATCTGTAACTGGAAAGAAAGCAGGTAAGAATGTTTAATACATTTCAGTCAGGCCACAATGACTGCTGCCATTTCCCCAGATGTATTAAAATTTTTCAACTTCTTCCTTGTGGCACCTCCTTAGGAGGAGGAGGATCCAAGCAGATTAGCATGCATTTCAAAAATACTGTCATCAATTCCAAAACCCAATTCTTCAAGCAGCCTCAGCATTTCTTCATCAATCAAACTGTTTCCCAAATTACAAAAAACTTTTGCGATCAAGACAAGCATGGAAACACACTGCAACATCAGATGTGCAGCAACTACGAGCAGCAACTCGAATGTGTTAACTCTGCTGAAGGAAAGAACAATGGGCAAAATATCGTGAGGCAGTCTTGCTGTTAAGCAAGTGAAACAGTCATCCTGTGTAGTATTCTGTGAGGAGGTGGAAGGTAAGGCTGCCAGAGACAGATCGTAAGTAAACTAGGTCAGTGTGTAAGACACTGGAAGTGGTCCTCAAAACTGACTTTGCTGCAATCCACCCCGACAAATGATCCAGGCCAAGATTTAGCACCTGTGAGGTACTGGTTTAGAGGTAACCAACAAGAGAAGAGAGAATCTGCGACAGAATGTTTGGATTTCAAGAAAATCCTGTGGGTCGTGGGAACATTTCAACTGTTCAAGTCACCAGGTCCAGATGGTATCTTTCTGGCTCAGCTGTAACAAGCAGGAGAGGGACAAATCAGATTCCCTTGTAGACTGTTACAAGTCTGTTTAGCTGAAGAAGTCATTCCTAATCTTGGAGGACAATGAAAGTTATTCTGATTCCAAAGCTAGGAAGAATTCATCACACCAAGGCTAATGACATGAGACCATTCAGTCTGTCCTCCCTTCTTCTAAACACATTAGAGAAACTGGTTAACATGCATGTTAGGGAAGAAGGAGGGGTAGAGATTAGGGTTTAATGTTCTGTCGACAACTAGGTCATTGGGGACAGAGCACAAGAGCAGACTGTGCTTTGTAAAGTATGGTGCAGGAAATATGCTGTGCCCTTTCAAAGGAACTATCTGAGATCTGACTGGAACAATTTAGAGAAATCATGAAAAACCTAAATCTGGATGGCCAGAGGTAGATTTGAACTGCCATCCTCCCAGTTGTGAGTCCAGTGAGCTAACCACTGTGCCACCTCGGTCCAAGAAGTGCATGTTAGAGAAATGAGATTAACTGTGGTTTCTAAACATGAAAATCAACAGACATCAACCAGACAAATAATGCAGAACAGCACAAACATTTTGGGAAGGTACAAAAAGCTCTACAATTTCATAAAATGGAACTCTGCATCTTCATGGATATTAAGGGGGGTTTCAGCTATGTGACTGTGCCCATTGCTGTTCCAGGCCATGGCACAGTTCTTCATCCAGCCGTAATATCAAGACTGGATGAAAGATAATGTCCTGTTGATATGCATTTTGTTTGAACTTCAAGAGGGAGTGAAAATGACTGGAATATTGCCCAAAGAAGTGTGCTAAAGTAAGGCTGAAGACCAACCAGAGTGTTGTCTTGATCAACAGGAAGCCACTTTACAGCTTTTGCAACACTACTCTCTCTCCATACTTGTCTCCAATGTGTTCCATGAACAAGCAAGGTTTGGTCATTAGGTATATCTCACCATCCATTCTAGTACAGTCTAGATACAGTAGTGAGTAAAGTTCTCTGTGTCAATGCCATTGTACCTCTTTCCATGGCACAGCCAAGTGTGGGATCACTCTAGAATTCCCTTATGAAGAGATTGCTGGGGTTTTGCAACTGCCAGCTTCAGTAACTTTGAATGGCTTCATGGCAGATTATTGGCCCTTGTGTCATCCTGAGGGCTCTCTCCATGGGTGCCAACCAGCCAGAGAAACAGCCACTTAGCATGGTGAGTTTTGCCCAGTCTTGATGGCCCAATAGGGTGGACACCTACTCCCTGGAATGCATAGAGAGTTAATAGCACAGACACCAGTGACAACAACTGTGTTGTCAGGGGGCTACAACTGTCCAGGTGCATTGCAACCACTCTACAATAGACTGACTATTGTGCTAAGTTTTGGGTCTGGCAGGTAGACTGCTTAGAAATGGGTGTCAGGGTGGTTGCATCTACATGCTCGCATTGGATGCCCTTCCCTGCACAATTCACACTTTGGAGAAATTTGGAAAAGAATGTCAGTCAAATCTGCTTAGGGACCAAAAGAAGTTAAGGAAGGTACAAAGTAATTTATGGGGTTAAGAGAACAAAGTCACATGAAAGCCTAGGTAAAAGCCAGGTTCTCATTAGGAGAGAAGACAAAGATAAGAGTGAGTGGGAGAGTAGAATAGAAAAAAATAAACTTGAAAGATACAATACTATGAGGTAGAAACAGTGTAGGTAAAAGTAGGAGCATGTAATGACTCAGTCATGCTCAGCAAGCATATACTAAAAAAAGTTGTGGGCCTCCTTAGGAGAACCACTATATTACTTCCCTTGTTAGATATGTGGGAAGGTTTACATTAATATCGTTTGCAAGGATTGTAACTTCAAAAAATTATTTGTAATGTCTGTGCAACTGCAGCTATAGCATTTGATTGTAAAGAACAATCTTAATTGGTTTTATGTATTGTTGTGAGCGCTTTTTGTCAGTAGAACATCAGCAGACAACTGTGAAACATAAAGATGGGTCATACAACATAAGCAGCAGCATAATAATGGCACAATACAATAAAAAGTAAGAAAACAACTTTATTGTCTTACATTTGAGCAACAGCTACGTGGTCATCGAGGTAATATTTAAGTGCTGAGCTGAACAGACCCTCACAATATGACATGAAAATTGATATTATTACTCAGTTGTAAATAAACAATGTACCACAGAGAAAAAATGAAGTTCATACTGTTTGAAGCAATTTCAATGTTTAAGATTCCTACAATGAGGTGCTGCTTTGACAAAATGATGAAGGGCCATTTGCACACAGTTCTCCAGTTACCTATATAAATGTGTGAATTAAATGGCATAGAGACTGCATGGACAACAATTAAAAGAAATGTATGGGGACTACACCATAACAGGGTCATTTCACAGGACAATCTGCTAGAAGTGAAAAAGGACAAAACTTTTTATGAGGCTGCAACAAAGTAGGAGTAGAAAAGTGAACTTGTCATGAAAACAGAGAATATGTTTTGGGGAAAATGATGGACTAATAGGTGCAAAATAGACTAAATTGTATAAATGTTGGTGGTATGGATTCTGATGACAATGATAAAGATGAAGACAACAGTGACATTTCCGATTTTTTTGAGGCTCAATCTAGATTTTCAATGATAGCAATAGAAAAAACTCAACTGCGTCTTTAAGAACCAGCAAGCAAAGCTCTAACAAATTACAAAATGAAATTCTAATAAGTAACTGCGTTGGGCATGGTACATTTGAGAATATTTTGGACATTCAACTAACATACATATAACAGTGGGCAACTGTGTTTGGAGGGCACCAATCACTGTAGACATTTTGTGAACAAACTTGCAGACCCCTCCAGACATCATCTCAGGCTTAGGGCAGTTCCTACAGTAAGCATACTGATAAATATGAATACTTTATGTGTTCTATCTTGTTTCTTCCTTCTGAGGGATTGTGTTACCTGTCTACAAATGTCACATCAATTTTTTCCTTTGACACTGGTTTCCTTCACCAAAAGTGAAGCTGCTAGTGAGGATGCAGACATGACATTACATCACATCATCACCATATGCAAGGAACAGATAAGTAAGCTCCACTAGTGGTGATGTTTTAATTGAATAAAATAAAATGTGTATCATGACTAGCACATCCAACCTCACACTGAATGTTTCAGGCACTGGTACCAAGCTATCCTCACATGCGGTTGTAATCTGTCAGTTGATTTCAGTAATGTTTGCCAAGGGCTTTCTAATGTATTTACTGCAATTATGGTGATGCCACGCGTTCGCACGATATACCATAGTTGGCATGACTTATGGAATGACCCTCATATAAACACTTTTTACAGTAGCAACTGATACCATGGCCATTCAAAAGAAGAATTTGATCAATATTCTTTTGAAAATATCAGTATTAAGAGAATGTGTGACTGTGACATGTTTGCAACTACATCAATGAATATGTTTTTAGAATGGTGTGTAGTGTTGTGTTCTCAAGGGTGTCACAATAAACACCTGACTCCCTGGCACATTCCTGTTGGCCATATTCTTCGGTACAGTAGATTAGACACAAACAAACTGATGTAATATGTAACCAACCAAGTGTATTTTAGGGAACTCACAAGAAGTTACCAAATTACAAGCATCATTGTAGTTATTTTATTTGTATTTCATTTCCAGATATGATATTGATTAAATCACACGTAAAACTCCCAGATATGCTTTGTAATGCACTTGAATGTACTCACTTTGTCAACAAGGCTTATATATTTCTGTTTGCCTTCAGTTAGGTGGTTCTTTGCTGTGGATAACTCTTTCTTCAGTGCTTCAATGGTATCCATTTTGTCAACTTGTTCTTTCTTGTATTTATCAATTTTTTGGCGCATCACTTCCTATAAGAAAAAGATAAATACTAAGTCAACTGATTCATCACTTCAAAGGAACACACATGCAGCCACATCACATTCTCCAAATAACTACAGCAAGCCATTTTCTGTAATGACAATATCATATGGAGAGTGTGTCGCTACATACACTGTGTGATCAAAAAAGTATCTGGACACCCCCAAAAACTTACATTTTTCATATTACGTGCATTGTGCTGCAAACTACTGCCAGGTAATCCATATCAGCGACCTCAGTAGTCTCATTAGACATCTTTAGAGAGCAGAATTGGGCGCTCCGCAGAACTCTCAGACTTCGAACGTTGTCAAGTGATTGGCTGTCACTTCTGTCATACGGTGTGTACGGGAGATTTCCACACTCCTAAACATCCCTAGGTTCACTGTTTCTGATGTGATAGTGAAGTGGAAACGTGAAGGGACACGTACAGCACAAAAGCGTACAGGCCGACCTCGTCTGTTGACTGACAGAGACTGCTGACAGTTGAAGAGGGTCGTAATGTATAATAGGCAGACATCTATCCAGACTATCACACAGGAATTCCAAACTGCATCAGGATCCACTGCAAGTGCTATGACAGTTAGGCGGGAGGTGAGAAAACTCTGATTTTATGGTCGAGCGGTTGCTTATAAGCCACACATCATGCCATAAATGCCAAACGAGGCCTTGCCTGGTGTAAGGAGTGTAAACATTGGACGACCGAACAGTGGAAAAACGTTGTGTGGAGTGACGAATCACAGTAAACAATGTGGCGATCTGATGGTAGGGTGTGGGTATAGCGAATGCCTGGTGAACATCATCTGCCAGCGTGTGTAGTGCTAACAGTAAAATTCGGAGGTGGTGGTGTTATGGTGCGGTCGTGTTTTCCATGGAGGGGGCTTGCACCCCTTGTTGTTTTGCATGGCACTATCACAGCACAGGCCTACACTGATGTTTTAAGCACCTTCTTGCTTCCCACTGTTGAAGAGCAATTCAGGGATGGCAATTGCATCTTTCAACACGATCGAGCACCTGTTCATAATGCACGGCCCATGGCAGAGTGGTTACACGACAATAACACCCCTGTAATGGACTGGCCTGCACAGAGTCCTGAACTGAATGCTGTAGAACACCTTTGGAATGTTTTGGAACACCGACTTCATGCCAGGCCTCACTGACTGACATCGATACCTCTCCTCAGTGCAGCACTCAGTGAAGAATGGGCTACCATTCCCCAAGAAACCTTCGAGCAGCTGACTGAATGTATGCCTGTGAGAGTGGAAGCTGTCACCCATCGAGGCTAAGGGTGAACCAACACCATACTGAATTTGAGCATTACTGATGAAGGGTGCCACGAACATTTAACTCATTTTCAGCCAGGTGTCTGGATACTTTTGATCACATAGTGTGTGTCAATAGCTCAGTCCCACAGTTAGGAAAAGGATAAATTGTCCCACAACATACCATTCTTAATGTTTGGCTAAGAACTATGTTTGATACATGGTTAGAGGCATAGAATATGCCAATGATTTTTTCACAAACAAAATCAATATGATTAATCCAATGAAGATATTCATCCATGTACATCTCAAGAAATTTATAATCACGATGTTCTGTCGCCAAGATACCAGCTACATTATTTACATTGGCATGATGAGAACAATCTGCTTCAAATGTCAGTAACCGAGATTTACTGGTCACCAAAACATGTTGTTACTTACATACACCAATTGTTCAAAATTCATTATGGTTATGATATTTAGTGATCAACAACTAAATACAATTTTCTTGTATTAGGTTGTTATGATATACTGATCCAAGTCTGCAAATATGAAAGTATCTCAAAGCTTTGCTCATCAGTAAAGAAGATACACTGCTGATCAGCTCCTGTTCACAAAGTTAAACACTGACATTTGTAAACCAAGTACACTTAATTCCAGCTTGAATTACACCATATGTACATCCCGACATAAAATTCGCCCACCGCAGAGGTTAAATCCAAGTTGTTCACTTAATGTGAAAACATATCTGGCCACCCCTCAGAATCCTAAATCTGGCCATCTACGCTATATGGTAACACTGTAGGATATGTAGAACTCTGCTTGAATTTGTGTTGTGTTGTATCTGTTTATGTCAGGTGGTAAACGTCTTACAATGCAAATGCAAAATCGCGAACAGTAGTCCTTTCCTTCCTTTATTTATTTATTTATTAAACCTTGCTACACACATATGCTAGAAGTCTAAGCCTGTTGGAACTTCAAAAATAATTTCCTTCACTTTTCAACCCACCAGCAACAGCAAAGAAATTCAGAAACATTTCTGTAAAAGAGCGTGTGGTTGAATCACAATCAGAACAGTTATGTTTGAGAGCTTCCTCACCACACAGCAGCCACACGAGACTGGGCAGCATCCACCCATGTGATTGCAGCATGACCACCTTAGGCACATTCCTGCCCTCTCAATGCCCACATAAAATAGTGTATTAATGTAGTTTGACTTTCCATGCAAAATAACTTTGATAAATCAAGTGATTGAGGTGTAGTAACACAATATGCGTATACTGTAGTGAGTGTATTTATCAATCATCAGTTTCTTATTTGAAGTTCCAGTGTTTGTCCTCCAGTTTAGTACTGGATTTTGCATTCTCCAATCATAGAGGAGTGAAGAAAGCTTGTAACATTTCTATTGTGTGAGGGAAGTACTATTGGACAAATCAGATCAAAGATATTTTCTTGTTTCAAGAAACATTGTTCTGGCATGAATTGTTTTCCACTTTCACCAAGTCTCAATAATTGTGATGAAATGTTACAATTTAATCTTTTTGCAACATTGGCATACAACAGGCAATACTCGGGTGACTATTACCACATTTTTGCACGATCATCATCAGTTTCCTCACTGAAAATCCCCATCCAATATTGTTACTGGTAACATACTACATTTTATGAGCTGACCTCAAATATTTACCTTCAGCATTCCTTATCAAATAACCATGAAAAGATCTCTTTTGGACACAAACACCACAATTCAAACCAGGCTTCATGACATCTTTAAATCCAAAACAATAAATTTCTACTGACATGGAACCAGCAAACTACCTCAGCATTGTCAGACTGTTTTAAATAATGTGAGAGAATACAGAACTGATGAGTAATTTCTCTTATGTTTACTGCTGTGTTCAAAAACCTAGTGAAAAACAGTATTAAAGTATGTACTATAAAAATATAGGTGAAGTTCAGCTTACCACAATAACCTTATGATGAGAGTCTATTTTGATAAACCATAAACAATTTTTAACACAAGCATGCCTACATCTACAAAAATCATTAAGGTATTATACAGGGTGTTACAAAAAGGTACGGCCAAACTTTTAGGAAACATTCCTCACACACAAATAAAGAAAAGATGTTATGTGAACATGTGTCCGGAAACGCTTAATTTCCATGTTAGAGCTCATTTTAGTTTCGTCCACCTACGCTCAATGGAGCACGTTATCATGATTTCATACGGGATACTCTTCCTGTGCTGCTAGAACATGTGCCTTTACAAGTACGACAGAACACGTGGTTCATGCACGATGGAGCTCCTGCACATTTCAGTCGAAGTGTTCGTATGCCTCGCAACAACAGATTCAGTGACCGATGGATTGGCAGAGGCGGACCAATTCCATGGCCTCCACGCTCTCCTGACCTCAACCCTCTTGACTCATTTATGGGGGCATTTGAAAGCTCCTGTCTACGCAACCCCGGTACCAAATGTAGAGACTCTTCGTGCTCGTATTGTGGACGGCTGTGATACAATACGCCATTCTCCAGGGCTGCATCAGCGATTCCATGCGACGGAGGGTGGATGCATGTATCCTCACTAACGGAGGACATTTTGAACATTTCCTGTAACAAAGTGTTTGAAGTCACTCTGTACGTTCTGTTGCTGTGTGTTTCCATTCCATGATTAATGTGATTTGAAGAGAAGTAATAAAATGAGCTCTAACATGGAAAGTAAGCGTTTCCGGACACATGTCCACATAACATATTTTCTTTCTTTGTGTGTGAGGAATGTTTCCTGAAAGTTTGGCCGTACCTTTTTGTAACACCCTGTATACTTTGTACTTCAATTCAGTCTGTGTTTATGTGCACTCTGTTGTCTCACTGAAGTACTATGGATATGTGGCCACTGGAATAGATGCACAAAGATACATAGTTAAAACTCATTCAGTGCCACAATTTCATAAGTAAAATCGTGTATCCACAAAAACCAAATTTATGTTGGTTGAAGCAGAAAAAGGCATTATCATATATGCAGTATCGTTAAGTTATTCGCCCTTACACTACAGGGTACTGAAAGTAGCAACATGATTTTCAATCTGGGTGCTTGAAGCTCTGTCACAGAAGATTGGAACCAAGAGCCAGCACAGCCTTCACTTTACAGTGCAGCCTTATTATGTCAGAGCTAGCAAACATCTTGGCATTTACCTCTCCTTCACTGTCTCAGTGGTGGACAGGACAGGACAGATAAATAGCAAC
This sequence comes from Schistocerca nitens, assembly GCF_023898315.1. Taxonomy (NCBI): domain Eukaryota; kingdom Metazoa; phylum Arthropoda; class Insecta; order Orthoptera; family Acrididae; genus Schistocerca; species Schistocerca nitens. The sequence goes on along the minus strand of NC_064616.1, from coordinate 663,492,433 downwards.
AACAGTGACAAGTTTAGTTGCAGTGTATGCATAGAATGAGCTTCCTGGTCTTAAAACCATAAACTGATAACCTAACATCACACCTTATGTGAAAATTACTCAGATTATTCCTCATAAATGACAAGAAAATATCAAATGAATTAAGAAGGATAATTCTGAGCCATCCAGGAAGTAACTTGATGGCCACAGTGCTGCTGAACATATTGTGTTGTTGCCAAGTTTCAGTTACAATACTGACTGGAAAAATTAAAGTTCCACTGCTGGTATATTACTTGAGTGGGTTTGGAAGTGAGTATAGCTTGCATCTCAAACACATGGCTGCCTAGGGGTGGAATACGAAAAGTATAAGCCAATGAGTTTTATTTCCATTTTTGCAACTAGATTCAGGAACTGGAGGGCTGTTACTATTAATACTCAGATGTGCCGAATGCAAACTGAACAAGACATATCAATAACTGTCACAATTATATTTGTTTCCCCATCTTAGGCATACTGAAAACTAAGCTCTTTCATCAGATACGATTCACTTTTCTGGAGCATCTATAATTGTTATACTAGAAGCACTATGAGTAAGCAAAACACCTTTTGATCATTAGAGACAAAGATAGGTTTTTTTTAAAAAAAAACATCATCATTAGCACTATCCCCATAACCAAGGAACAAAAATTAAGAGACAAGAAAACATTAACTGCAAAATATGAACATCCACAGAGCGACTTCATAACCCATAAGCAACCTAATGCTCGAAAACAAGAAAATCTACATTGCACACAATGACCAACAAAGTAGGCTCAAAAAGCCGCAACAAAAATAGGTTCATCAAAGTGAAAGTTATGCTTAGTTTCTATGCAGTGCCTCACAGTTGGCGTAGAGTGTTGTTAATTTAGTCCCTGATGATTTCATATGAGCAGCACCTCTAGGCTACTATAATATTCATATGAGAATTATCTAGGTGTGATGAGACAGTGCAGATGGGCATACAGCTCTGGAATTTTCAGACTATTTTAACAGAAGTCATTGTTGGGTGGATTATAACCCAGATCCGATTTCAGCCTGTGAAAAAACTGATCAACACACACAATATAGACCTATTATATGCCACTTCAGGTCAAAAAATTTACCTATGCTTGTATCCTCCTGCCAGCGACTTAATTTATTTCACAGCTGACTATCAACTCATTGTGGAGGCGATGAACAAGAGTTGCAGTGCATCACCCAGTCATTACGAACACTCCACCCCCCCCCCCCTCCCACACACACACACACACACACACACACACACACACACACACACACACACACCACCACCACCACCACCACCACCACCATCTTTTCGTCTTAATCATTTAATATAGCAATCACAGAATGCTCATGTTATCTGCACCTCATTAGCTGTCTGCTAGAACAGATTCAAATGATGCTGAAAAAGTGGTATACTTAAAGTCAAATGTTTCTCTTTCTTATTTAATGTAACTGAAAATAACTACAAGGAAATTTAGTACAGGAATCCTGAGAAAACCTTCTGCTCATACTGTAGAGCTTTGTATACAAAACCAACTTTTTGTAATCATCAGACAAATCATGGAATTTGCTAAACTCCACTAATTATTATTATATTATTATTTATTGGTTGATAGGTGCTTTGTCACTTATTTTTACCACTTATTAAAACATCAGCTTTTGCCACATGGAGTTTCTGTATTTACCATAAGTATTCATCTTCAGAGCAACAGCAGAATAATCAGTCAGAAGAGCTGACAACTGGGAGTTTCCATGGCTATTAGCCTGTCTTATTTTTCATTGTTTTTGTGAGCCACGAATTTCACGTTAAATACAGGTTGCTGAGCAAGAATGTCTGGAGACAAGTGGATTAGACCAAGACTACTGTGAGGGTGTAGTCAAACCTTGACAACAGCCTCCAACCTTTTTCACTAATTTAAAACCCACAGGTGCTAGGGATGCCAAAAATCCAACAATTCCATGTACCCACCATTAATGCCTTAGTCAATGATACGCCATTCTACAATACCTCTTTACCAAAGAGTTTTAGCTAAAACACTGAAATACAAAGAGCATTGGAAATGTGTCTAATGTAATAATTTATGAGACATCTACAGTAGGTTTAGGGGTGTGGGGGGAGGTAGTGCTTGTGAACTGTGACATGATGGGCTGAACTCTCACTTATTGCCTTCACAACTAGGTGACAGTCTGCTGTTGGCAGAACGATGCAAGCATGAGGAATTTTTATGACAGTAACTGGCATACAATGGGTCTGTTTTGTGTGTGGGGTGCAGTAGTGTTGAGGCTATTCACACACTGTTGATGAATTCTTTCACATGCTGAAATTAGGTTTGGGTTATAATCTGGCTAACACTGACTACTGTTAACGGGACTGGTCCATGAATTCCAGGGAAAACCTTGAAAAAATTGTCAGTTTTCTAAACCGTGTATCTCAAAGAATAAGAGTTGTAAGCCCATTTTTATGTATGAACCACAGCTTTAGCTCTCATACTTTTTTTTTAATTGTGTTTTTTTTTGTTGCAAGTGAAATAAACCATACCAATTATTTATGTACATCATAGGCACACATTACTCAAAATACAAACAAAGTAGGTGGTTATTTTTTCCTGGAAGTTCTTAACACTATTCTTTAAAGCAGACAACTTAAAAGATGGCACTGTCATAAAATGTGCTACAAAAATATTTTAAGTACGATTATCAAAAATTTTGGGAATGAATTCAGGGTTTTTCTTCAAAAAAGCATTTTATTTACAAAGTTAAGTCACAAGAGTAGTCAGCTTTGTAGTTAAGCATGTTTTAAGATGCTGCACAAAATTTCAGCTCTCTACCTTTAATAGATTTTAGCCAAACCAGAAAATGAAATAATTTAACTTTTGGGGGAATTCAAGTTAAAGTTAAAACTTGCTTTTTCTATTAAACTTGCATGGCACTAATGTATCCAAGATCCATATTCATCTTGTTTCCAACTTCTTCTTATTCTTGCTTCTTTGGTGACTTCCAACACTGATTTTTCTGTTTCGAAGAGTCTCCTTCGGTCAATGGCTATTATAGCTCTACGCATATTTAGTCCACCAGTCACTCCCATCAGTTCTATTACATTAAACCTTGACACTGCACCATCATTGAAACATAGAACAGCATCTAGCACACCTATTTTCAAAGTATTAATCCTATTAGAACAGTTTTTGATATCCATTCCAATATACAATCATTGAAACTTTCATTTTGATTTTGAGTCCTACCATGTAAACATTTCTCTAATAATCTTGTGTCACTAAGATCAGGTTTTATAACTTCAATGGTAAAGAATGTTTATGGTTCTTGGTCTCACCTTGAGTAACAGCCCTCTGGTAGCCACACCATCAATCACTGCTAGGTGGGCAGAGTGCATGGCATGGGTTGTCATCTGTAGAGGATTTATGAAACAAGGTAGCCCATACTGCCTTTTTTCATTCCCTCAAAGTCATTTTTATTTTGTCTTATCACTGTTTCATAATAATACTGCAACCTGTCTATTTCTTCATCTGTAAGCCAACCACATCCATTAGGGCGCTTACCATCAGGTAATTTCTTTTCCTTCAAAGTCCTCTTCAAGTTCTCAATCTTGTACCTAACATTTTCCAGACATGTCCAACACATTCAAGTTTTTCAAATTTTGTGTCAGCATAAGGTTTGGATTCACAAACTTTTTGGTACCCTTTTGAGTCTCCATCTCCTACGTAAGATGTATACATCACACTATATTTCTCCACTGACCTTCACAACAACTTCAGATTCCACTCCTCCACTATAACCAGTAAAATTAATCAAAAATTTATGATTTTCAGTTCCACTAGTACAGCCATGACTGTACTTGGTAATACATTCCACATCAATGACTTTACCATTGTCCAAGGAGGTAGTTGTCACTACACCATTTAGGGAACTATGGACTCTTCCTTGCCAGGATGCATCCAGGGCTACAGACATACATGTATTATTGTCATTCATGTCTACACTTTCCTAAACAGCATTTTTCATACTATCATTTGCTACTTCTTCTAAAGTCTGTAGAATAATTTTATTGTACTTGTAAAAGCTCGTAGGGGGATGTAAGTCCATAAGAGCACAGAAAATTTGTGCACTTCTGTAATGTTTGTTTATATGCCTCATAGCATAAGCAAGTTTAATATTTGTGTTATACACTCTCCGTTTTGTTACACCACAAGTATAAACACATTCGCTTAAATCACAAAATTTACAAACTATTCTTAATTTTAATGCACAAACTCTTCTAGCATGTATCTCCTAAACTATCTTCACAACACTACTGCCACATTCCTTACACTGCAAAGCTTTATTTATAAAGTTCAGATAGAGCACAGAGTTCAACAATAACACAATCTGTCTCAGTAATTGGCGTCTCTATATTATCAGCATTAATACTGTCAAGCCCACTGTCCAAATATTTCAGTTTTAACTTTGAAGCACTTGTAGTAGTCGAAGCTGATTCAAGTGTTGTATCACATTGCATTTCAGTATTAGCAGAGTTAATCTGTTTGGTGGACAGATTTCCATAAAATTTAAATTTTTTAATACTGAACTTCTTAATTCTTCCCATTGCTTTAAAGTGGGACACACAATACGAAACTCGTGCACACAATTACTTTGCTGTAAACAAAATATTCGCGCTGAAACAACAGCAAACAATGACTAAACTCTCTGTATAAACAAAAGATAAGCAACTGTAAAGGTTTTGCAGGTTAGCCAACTTGAGGGACTAAAAAGTCATAAAAACGAAACAAATGTGAGCAAAACTTCATTTTTAACTGAGCTGACTGTGTGCTAAGGGGACGTTGTGGTGCATGCAGTCACTTTTAAATTCCTATAATTTTGGTATGTGGTCCATTTTCCTGGAAGTAAACTTTTTCTCATTCAGAAAACTACAGAGAATTTTTTAAGACAAAAATCAAAAAATTGATTTTTTGACAGTTACTCACGTACAAGTCCCCTTAATAATGGCAGATTAGAGCCATGAAAGAACAGTGCATGGATATTCTCTGAATATTCAAGAACCATATGACCACCCGGCAACGGCCTTGCCGCAGTGGCTACACCGGTTCCCGTGAGATCACCGAAGTTAAGCGCTGTCGGGCGTGGCCGGCGCTTGGATGGGTCACCATCCCGCCGCCATGTGCTGTTGCCATTTTTCGGGGTGCACTCAGCCTCGTGATGCCAATTGAGGAGCTACTCGACCGATTAGTAGCGGCTTCGGTCAAAGAATACCGTCCTAACGGTCGGGAGTGCGGTGTGCTGACCACACGCCCCTCCTTATCCGCATCTTCCTCGGAAGATGACACGGCGGCCGGACGGTCCCGGAAGGGCCACTTGTGGCCTACAGACGGAGCTTTTTTTTTTTTTTTTTTTTTTTTTTATATGACCACCCATATCACCGCATTACACCTCGATAATTCTCATATGAATATTATAGTGAACTAGAGGTGCCGTTCATACAAAACCATCTGGGACTAAATTAAGCACTCTGCAGCGACTGTGAGGTACTGCATAGAAACTCAGCATCAGACTTACTTTGATGAACCTAGTGTTACTAGCCGGTCGAAGTGGCCGTGCGGTTCTAGGCGCTTCAGTCTGGAACCGTGCGAGCGCTACGGTCGCAGGTTCGAATCCTGCCTCGGGCATGGATGTGTGAGATGTCCTTAGGTTAGTTAGGTTTAAGTTCTAGGGGACTGATGACCTCAGATGTTGAGTCCCATAGTGCTCAGAGCCATTTGAACCTAGTGTTACTTTGGGTTCTCACTGTCTCAAGTGTACTGCAAGTTGGAAAGTTATTCCACACAGGTGCTTTTCGTTTTTATTGACAAAGTGCCAGCAGCAGTTATACTGCAATCACTACGAGCAGATGATACTTTTTGTTCTTGCAGTATTTATAGACTGAATAACAATTTTGTTTAGGGATAATTAATTCTAGACAATATCTTCAGTATTTTGTGCTTCTCCTCCCACATTCTGATGACAAATGTTTCATCTTTCTTATTAGCAGAAGGTGGAATCATTCTTGCACTGCACACTTTCAATGGTTTCAGCTTCCTCATAGCTTTTTGGTCATTGCGTACGGTCTCCTGGCCCAGTAGACTTTCTTGATTTGGAATGTGTTATTTGTAGCTCAAAAATAAGTTTTGATAGTCATGAAAAAGTTTCCAGTGATTCAGGAAAATAATTCCAGTCTTGGATCACAAAGTTTATTTGTAATCAGGTTATTAATTTCAGTCAGAAATGACAGTCAACAGACATAAGAAAGTGTGCTGCATTACACAAATTATGCTATTATACAATAATAGGGAAAAACATTACGACCATTGCCCGCCATAACATTGGATGCCACCTGATAGTGTTGCAGGCACATAACACGGTAACAAAAGTATATAAGTAGAGCAGATATGGATGGGGGATTACCCCAACAAGGATATGGGCTGTAAATGAAGAAATCCATTGAGATAAGTGACTCTGACAAAGGGCAGATTATAATTATACAGAGCCCGTAATTGAGTATCCCAAAAAAGGCGAAGCTGGTCGAAAGTTCAGTTGCTAATGTCACGAGCATCAGCAGGAAGAGGTAGGAGGGCAGTGAAACTACCACTAGGTGCTAAATTGTTGAACAATCATGACTCTTCACAGAACGTGGGGTTCGGAGGCTTGTCTGCTCTGGAAAGTAGGATAGATGGTGATCTGCAGCATCTCTGCAGAAAGGGCACAATGCTGGTGCATGCACAAGTGTTTTGGAGCACACCGTTCATCGTACATTGTTGGACATGGAGCTCCGCAGCAGACCATCCTTACAAGTTCATGTGTTGACCCAATAACATCCTCAATTATTACTGCAGTAGGCACAGGACCATCAGAATTCGACCATCGATCAATGGAAACGTGTCGGCTCTGCAGGTGAATAATACTTTTGCTCCACTAGATCAATGTTCATCTCCATAAACACCGTCAATGAGGTGAACAGCAGCTCGAAACATGCGGCGCTGCACCTCCTGTGCTTGCATGGGACCTGGGGTAGTAATCAAAGACACATTGACAGCTGTGAACCATCTGCATCCCTTCATGCTTGATGTCTTTCCTCAACAGCGATGTTATCTTTCAGCAGAATAAATGTCCATGTCTCAGAGCCAGAACTGTACTACAGTGGTTTGAAGAATATTACAGTGAACTCACATTGATGTGTCTGCAGCCAAATTTGCCTGATATAAATCCTATGTAACCCATATGGATCATTATCGGGTGCCATCACAACATACGCAAATTAGCGGCCCATTAATTATGCATATTACATGACTTTCGAGTAGACATCTAATGCCACATGCCTCCACAAACCTACCAACAAGGTGCCGGATCCCTGCTATGCATAATCAGTGATGTATTTCGTTCCAAAGGCGGACAAGCATGCTATTAAGCAGGTGGTCATAATGTTTCGGCTGATCAGTGTAGTCATAATCGTTAGCCATTTTGGCTTCATTAAACAAATAAAATTAGGTAAAGAGCACCACTGAAGCGTACGTACCACAAATAAAGAGAGACTCAGTAATACTGCCCAACTACTTTTCTTATAGATTGGTCTGACAACAGGGTATTTCACTTTGTTGGATATATTCCCCCTTATCATGGTGAGGTACTGTGTATGTGAGTGGAAACACCAAGTGATTATGGACAATGGAAAGGAAATAGATTATAAAAATGCATGTAATTGCTTTCTAAATTATTTAGCTCAAACAATACAGACGTAAATGCATCTATTACATTTTAGATTCCTCAAAATAGCCATCCTTTGCTTTAATCACCTTAGAGACTCATGGTAAGTGATGGGCCAATTTTGCCTGGGTTTCAGCTGGAATTAGTCTCCATTCTTGCTGTAGGACCTCCCACAAGTGTGTCCCACTCACAGTTTCCCATTTTCGGGTCCTCCTGTCCAACTCCTCACATGGTAGCTCGATCAGGTGGCCATTCCATGTTTTTCATAATTTTCTGAACCCCTATAGACTTCACATATATCTGACAAGTGGGATGTACGTTTTGGGTAGTTGTCATGCTGCAAGACAAACCCTGTCCCAATCAGACGCCAATCAGATGTCTCCACATGTTGCTAGATAATGGCACGATAATCCTTTTGTTTCATTTTTCCATCTACTTTCACCAAACCCTTGACTTTATTCCCTCCAAAAAATCCCCATAGCATCACAGAACACCATCCCTGCTTCACAGCTGAAATTACACACTGAGGATTCAAGCAGTCATGGGGTAAACAGTGTATGAACTGACATTGTTTACTTCTAAACATTTTGAACTTGGGTTCATCAGTGAATATGATTCTTTTCCAATCTCCAGACACCCAATTTAGGGTATTGTCACCAACTGAAGTATTTTCTTCTTGTTAACAGGGTGCAGCAATATAATAAAGACAAAATTAACTATCAATTCTTTATTACCAACTGAACTTTAAAGACATCAACTTGTCTACTGGAAGAATACAGAATGAAGAAGATCCTGAAGAGCACAATACTACAAACTTCTGGAAACAATGCAATGAATGAAAACAACTTTCAAAGGCATTCTGCAAAACTGGATACCAAGTAAATATCTGTTTCTATTGTATATAAATGACTGGATAATTTGTTATTTGTAAAAGGAGATTGTTTAGCACTTATTATTTGCAATGTGTTCTTTATCTGATGTTACTCACATTAACACCAGGAGGGTAGTGCATCACTGTTACTTTCAGTTGGCTATGATTAAGAGTGGCATTTAAACCATAACCACAAGGCTACTTACACTATAAAGTAGAGTCATCCCAAATCTTCTACCCAAAGACTTTTAACTCTACTATTCAAAACTTCCAGCCAATTGCTTCATAGCATATTTTTAAATTTTAATTGTAGAATAATAACCATCATGTACTAAAAAATGTCTACTTCAAGTACAAATAATAGAACATTACAAAGAAAATTTCATACCCATAACAGGCTGTTTAAAATTTCTTGTCTTAGCTCCACAGTAAAAAAATGTTTTAACATGCCAGAAGCTATAATACATTACAAGCTGTAATATGTTACAAATTTTAGTAAAGTAAAAGGCAGGAATAAATTTAACATTTTTCTCTAAAACCTGTTATTGTGTTCCATGTTGTGGCGTAACAAGCTTGTCACGCCACACTGAGGAGGAAGCCGAAAGGCACGCGTACACACACGCCGACTGGCGTCAAGTCTGGAACAGGATACGTTATGACTGCTATAAAGAAAATACGTAGTTTTGGAATATACTTAACTTTTAATCAACCCTTGTGATACATCTCTCTTGACTATACAAATGAGACTCGTAAGATACATGCACTGTGACAATTGGCGCCTTGCTAAGTCGTAGCCATTAACTTAGCTGAAGGCTATTCTAACTGTCTCTCGGCAAATGAGAGCAAAGGCTTCGTCAGTATAGTCGCTAGCAACGTCGTCGTACAACTGGGGCGAGTTCTCGTACGTCTCTCGAGACCTGCCGTGTGGTGGCGCTCGGTCTGCGATCACACAGTGGCGACACGCGGGTCCGACATGTACTAATGGACCGCGGCCGATTTAAGCTACCACCTAGCAAGTGTGGTGTCTGGCAGTGACACCACATTCCACTGCTCGACGGGTCTTGCGGTAGCGTTCTCGCTTACCAAGCACAGGCTCCCAGGTTCGATTCCTGGCAGGGTCAGGGAGTTTCACCTGCCCCGAGATGACTGGGTGGTGTTGTGTCATCATCATCATCATCATCATCATCATCATCATCATCATCATCATCATCATCAATCATCTCCATTATGGTCAGAGGAAGGCAACGGCAAACCACCTCCATTAGGACCTTGCCTAGTACGGCGGTGCGGGTCTCCCACATCGTTCCTCTACGCTCTGCCAAGAAGCATGGGACTTCATTTTCTGTTAATATGACTGATTGAATTTGTTGAAATGAACCTACCACAATGCATCTGGCTGTTACAGAACTAAACAATGAAATTAATGCCCTCCTTATCTGCTTACATGATCTACAAAGTCAAAACGAAGTTGATGTATGCCTGCCTGACCATCACATAATTACAGATATGTACATGTTAAACCAAAAGTACTGAACATTAACTGCATGGAAAATCTAGAGAAAGGAGGAGTTGGCATATTTGTTAATAATGATCATCAAAGACAAATCTATTGAACCCAGTATTCCACTTAGGTCAACAATTTGAATTGCTGCTATGAGGAAAAGTCTTTATTATTATTATTATTATTATTATTATTATTATTATTACAGTAAATAGATCCCCACAGGAATATTTTCAAACGATTTTAGAAATTTTTGTCATTATTATACAAACTAGCAGACAAATATAATAATACGTTAGTCTGTCGAGATATAATTTTAATCTCCTGCAAGATCCAAGTAATCTTTTGGAAATGTTTCTAAACAGTTATAACCTGCATTAATTTCCCCATTAGAATTACACAGGAATGCAGTGCATTCATAGACAACATAGGTGAACACTTAATCACTGACATAAATGTTCAGGTCTGTTAGATTGCTGGAAGGTCTAAGACATTACCCTAATGAGTTCTTTCTCTAATTATAAGCCTGAAGTAATTTTCAGAAAGACTTCCAGAATAATGTCACATAAATTATGCCCTTTGGGTACAGTTTTGATAGTGTGACTATCTCATTCTATAGCTGGTAATTTGAAGTCTCCCCCTGTTACAATAGTATGGTCAGAAAACTTACTCGCCATATTCTGCAAGTTCTCTCTGAATGCCTATAGCTGGTAATTTGAAGTCTCCCCCTGTTACAATAGTATGATCAGAAAACTTCCTCGCCATATTCTGCAAGTTCTCTCTGAATGCTCAGCCACTACAGCTCCTGAATCAGGTGGTCTATAAAAAGCAACTGATCACCATCTCAGACCCAACTTTGATGCTTAACTCCACCCGGATTATTTCACATTTGAAATCTGAATTAACCCTAGCAGTACCAACTAGGCAACCGGGAGGAGGGGTATTTTACACTCTCCTTTCATAAATATTGGAATCTAGTCCAGTACTTTATATTTTATAATTTGGAAAAATTATTGTTTTCAATTAATTCTACTACCTGATTCTATAATTATTTAGTTAAACTTGATCCAAAATTTTTACTAATAGCAGTAGATGCAATTTTTCAGAACAAATGTGATGTTCAGTATTCTCTGGTTCTGGAAACTACCCACATATCAGTATCTCTTTATAACGTATGTTGTCAATAAAAGTCAACAAGAATTAACTAAACCTTGATTTTTTTAATTTTTTGTGGTGGTCATAAACCCCTTCCCTGTAACAAAGGGAGAGAAGTCCTGGTGCAATATTGTTGTGCAATTTTCTGAACCTACATTTCTGACCTAAGACATGGTTGTTCAAACCAGAGGACCATGATCAACTCTAGGTACGATGCTACAAATAATGGGCTGAGCTTCCATCCCACATGAATTGCTACCTGTCTACACAAATTCAGCTAATTGCCTAAAGGAACAGAGTACAGTCTCAGAATCCAAGCGACAGATTCATTCATGCCGACATCAACTGTGATTTGCAACCAGTTGCACCCTGTACATCCAATAGCCATCAGCAGGACCTTGTCCACATATCAGGTGAGACCTGGCAAACATGCCTAGTGCACACTTGCTTAATTCCTTACCAGTCTGCTGTTTTCCTGAGGGGCTCCATTACCCACTTAATACGGGAGCACCCAATGACTAGCAGACCTCCCGTCTGCACTTGTCTGGACCTGCCAGGAAAAATTAGCCAATGGGCCCACAGGCGAGGCATCTTATGCTAGCTCAAATGTCCTATGAACACTGGGTAGCACCTTGCACCTTTTGCTAAAGCATAATGGGGCAACCCTCTCCCCAGTGGTACATGGCCCATCACAGTTTGTCACTCACCCTTGAGTGAAGGCAGACCACTCAGATGATGTGCATCAGAAGACACAGTGACAGTGAGGCTTCCAGGAGATTCCAACAGCATTAAAATTATTGCAGCTTCTACCAGAGGTGCCTCAATGTCATTTCAGCTTAAAGCAGTAGCCTGAAGTCTGTAGAAGCCAATGCAACTTCTAGCTGTTTCCAGACAGTGGTCAGTTCTCCTTGTATCTGCACATAGTGTGCACAGTTTCTATCAATTTCTACTGTGTAAGAACCGTACAATATCACAAAAAAAGAATACACAAAACACAACAAGTAGCAGCAGATAAGAAAGAAAAAACAGACTTCAGCAAGGGAGAAAAATTACCTCACCATGGCACTCCTAAAACTGCAATGCACAATATGTACAAACACAATCTACTGCTGCAGCTGGCACCTGCTCTTGCTTGGGCAGCTGGAGGCTTCTGGGTATTAAAGTAGTATATGCAAAAGTTGTAAATTTCAAAGTGAATCAAGCAACATTAAAACTAATAGTGAAGGGAATGCTCGATTCTAAATTAACAAATAAAACCTAATATTCTACGTGCCTAAGTGCTTATACCAATAAAAATCTGAATATGCTACAGATCTTTGTAAACATCTATGGCCAGATCATCTTTGTCATGGATGATATCAAATTTTGGAGATGAAAATATCAAAAGTTTACTTATTATTCTATTTTTATACACAAGGGCTTATGGAGGCATATTCTGAGATTACTCATCCATCACTGAAGATACAAACTTTCACTTTCACAGAAGTGTGCAATAACGATAATTTGTGTTGTCCACTCCTTAACGACTTTAGAAGACTCTTTCAGCAGTTGGGCATACTGACAACAGTCTCACAGTACATTTACTCCCTTATGAAGTTTGTCGTCAACAGTCAATTGCAGTTTGGAAACAATGACATTCATAAATATAATACTAAAAGCAGAAATTTCCTATGTTATTCTTCACACAGCTTTAGTGTGGCACAGAAAAGAGTGAAGGGGAGAGGGGGAGAGAGAGGGGGAGGGAGGAGAGAGGGGGAGAGGGGGAGGGAGGAGAGAGGGGGAGAGGGGAGGGAGGAGAGAGGGGGAGAGGGAGAGGGAGGAGAGAGGGGGAGAGGGAGAGGGAGGAGAGAGGGGGAGAGGGAGAGGGAGGAGAGAGGGGGAGAGGGAGAGGGAGAGGGAGGAGAGAGGGGGAGAGGGAGAGGGAGAGGGAGGAGAGAGGGGGAGAGGGGGAGAGGGGGAGAGGGGGAGAGGGGGAGAGGGGGAGAGGGGGAGAGGGGGAGAGGGGGAGAGGGGGAGAGGGGGAGAGGGGGAGAGGGGGAGAGGGGGAGAGGGGGAGAGGGGGAGAGGGGGAGAGGGGGAGAGGGGGAGAGGGGAGAGGGGGAGAGGGGGAGAGGGGGAGAGGGGGAGAGGGGGGGGAGAGGGGGAGAGGGGGGGAGAGGGGGGGAGAGAGGGGGAGAGAGGGGGAGAGAGGGGGAGAGAGGGGAGAGAGGGGGAGAGAGGGGGAGAGAGGGGGAGAGAGGGGAGAGAGGGGGAGAGGGGGGAGAGGGGGAGAGGGACGGGAGAGGGACAGGGAGAGGGACAGGGAGAGGGACAGGGAGAGGGACAGGAGAGGGACAGGGAGAGGGACAGGGAGAGGGACAGGGAGAGGGACAGGGAGAGGGACAGGGAGAGGGAGAGAGAACTTTGACTATCTACCCAATCATGCAAAGATAATAATGTACAGAACATTCTAGTTGAGAATAATTAAATATTAGGAAGAAAGGAGAGGACTCACTGAAAGGCAGAAGTGCTGCATCATCAACCGGGGGTGTGGGTGGGTGGGTGGGGGGGGGGGGGACGTGCATTTGTTTTTCCTACAAGCTTGAGAAAGGAATGTCATTTCAAAAGCTAGCATAGCAAAGCAAAGCTCTGTATCTTTTGTTTGTGTACCTGTCGACAATGCAACGCTTCTGCCTTTCGGTGAGTTGTCTCCTTTCTTCCTAAATAATTCAATCATTGAAAGAATTTATCCTGCTCCTATGAAGAATTTGTGTGTGTGTGTGTGTGTGTGTGTGTGTGTGTGTGTGTGTGTGTGTGTGTACTGGACTACACATTCAATAGCCAATATTTCATAGTTAGGATATCATTATCATTTGTGCGCCACCTACCAAACAATTCACAAAAGCCCATTTATGTGCCACCTACCAAACAATTCACAAAAGCCTCAATGTAAAACACTCATACGCAACAAACATAAATCCTACGATTACGGTTGTGTGTGTGTGTGTGTGTGTGTGTGTGTGTGTGTGTGTGTGTGTGTGTGTGTGTGTGTGTGACATCCCCTTCTTCCCTATATTGTTCCAAAAGTTTTTATGTTTATGTTTGTTTATCAGTTTTACTGGGAAAAAAATCACAACCTCAAAATTAGTATTGCCTCACTTATCAATCTCTTTGCGAACTAAATAAATTTCTGGTTGGAATTTTATTTTTTTAATACAACTGTAAATAGTTTGTTCTGTTTGATCCAGAAACAAAAACCTTCAGATAAAAATGAAACTTTCTGAAATAGAGCAACCCCCCCCCCCCCACACACACACACACACACACACTGTTAGTACTATACAGACCAACTATGTTAAATACTTCCAACATTATATTCTATTGTAGAAAGGTAGGTAAAATTGTAATTACATTTTCTTTCTCCAGTTTGCTCAGTCTTCTTTCCTGATCGGCGGTCCGAGATGACACGTCCATAAAATCCTACAAAAGGGATTAAAAGGGTCACATTAATGAACATGAAGTAAATAAAAAGAAAGAAAGATGTTAAGGAATTTCTTCCTAGACAGGAGAACTGCAAGCTCAGTGGATAAATGATGGCGGGGGAAAAAAATATCAGTGAAAGCTATTTTGAAGTTTCATCTCCTAGAGTTCCCTTGAAATCACTTGCAACTTTACATCAAAAATTGCATTACTGTAGCCGTTTTATCTTTAGAACATATCCAGCAATTACCAAAGAGTATGTGAGGGTGTTCAATTGCTTATATCTGTCAGTATGTACAACAGAGCTGTTTCTCTTAGCCTAGGTATGATAAAAACAAGTACTGAACTATAATATGGAGTATCATTCATTCTGTACCTCAATACAAGAAAGTAACTGAGCATCATTTTAGTGAGCATGGAAGCAAATAATTTTACTCTTGGTTAATAACTACAATTTGGTCCACACCCAGTACCACTAACTCCTACTTTGCATGCATCACAAATGACATTATTGTTCATTGTCAACTTGTGAAGAAGCTCCATACTGATGGGTGAATGCTGGTAACTGGGATGACCAACAAGTTATAAGATATGTAGAATAAAGAATTGTTGCTTCATGCAAGATGTGATTCACCAGCTGTAGCAAAGAGAAGATACTCCTCAATAGATGCCATTTTGTTGGCTTGATGATCAACTTCATGCCCACATCTTCTCTTCATTTCCCTACATTCACCCTGTTTCTAAGGAAGTATGGCTGTCTGTACGATTTCTTCTGCAGCATTTGCAACATCAACAGCTTCTTGTGCATTCCTTATTTCTATAACAACCTCGTAATTGGCATTGGCACTCTGCATGATGCAAAAATAAGTGGCATCTGTACCTTACTGTACATGTGGCCCACGCCCCATGGCCTCTAAACAACACCCACTATCACCCCATGAGGTAGATATTACTGCACTTGCACCACCCATTTTGATATCCACACGCTTATTCACTTTCATACAACCCACATTTACTTTGGCACTAAAGTTCCTGCAGACTCCACAATTCCACATGATATCTGATCTGATACTGCTGCATTACTTCCTTAACATCAACAACTTTAGTATCCTGTGCACTAAGTCAACTATGAGCAATGTCATTACCCTCTTCATTAATTACCTTTATCTTCCCGTTCATAAGGTGGTCTCACCAAGTGTCTAACCAGGATTGGCAAGTTTAACTATATTCATGCCAACTGGACATACTGTGGGAAGAGGTAAACTAGACACAGGCCTGCTTCCCTCCCTTTCAACTTTCCCCTCCTCTGCCAACACTGACTCTTCTTTCCATCTTCTCTAAAATCTTCCTAGTCCTCATCTCCCACGCCATGTTTTCAATCAACCAGTTATCAAATTCTTTCTGCCTCTTCTCTGCATACTCTGCAGTAACTCTAATGCAAATATTACCACTCCTCCTCCTTCATGTTATCTGCTCCTAACCTCTTAGACAAATTTACATTGTCTGCTCATAGCTTATCTACTTCGCCTTTTACAATTTCCAATATCTCCTTTCTGGTAGCTCCTTGTGGTACTGAAAACTCTGCTCTAAGAGGTATTATCCATGACAAGATTACCCTTTATCAATTACACAAACACCAACAACAAGGAAACAAACATATTATTATCCCAACACTTTTCATTACTTCACATACCAGCCCATATTCCTTGCTCAACACTACTGTTAGCTCCAAACAGCACACACTATTGTTCTTATCTTACAGTTCTCAAACCTTGGCACCATGGAAGCTCTATTCATGAAATACAACAAAACAGCAAAACAAAATCACATTATGAGGAAGGCACTTAAACTTAACACTATCAGAATACTTCCTACTGTAACTTAACTACCCTGCCTAAATGGCTGCTCATAATTACTACCCTACACACTGAAAACAACGAGTATTATTTGACAGCACTCAGCTTTGCCCCCTGAACACATGACTGAAACCTTATGTAGTCTTAGACAGTGAGCCATAGCCCTTGCTCATGGTAACACATGTTACAAACCTAACATTGCTATTTATAATGGGTAGTCAGATGAAAACTGAACGCTGACCACAAGGGGACCATGGAATGTTTCATTCAAAAGTAAACATCACACATTTATCCCACTGGGAGACAAGGTGATCAAGTCCTGTTTTGTAGAAAGCTGCTGTTCAGAGGATGTCACAGTGTTTCCCAACCAAATCACTGAACCATAGCCTTTGTCCGTTTGCTGGTGTGGGGCGGGCATTATTGCGAAGCAGGATGATTCAGTCTGGCAGCATTCTTGGGCATTTTAACTTCATGGCTTGTTGGATCTTCTGCAAAGTTTTTCCGAATACTGCACACTGAGTATGGTTACATGCTCAAGGAACTCAATGAGTAGTGGGCTCCTGAAGCCGACGAAAAAGGTCATCACCAGCTCACCGAAACTTGTGTGAACAGCTGAATTTCTTCGGTGAGAGAGATGTGCGATGTTTGACTTGGCCAATTGCCCTCGGGGTTGTCGGACAGAATCATCCTGTTGTACATCCGCGGCTCGTGGTCTTGCAGTAGCGTTCTCGCTTCCCGTGCACGGGGTCCCGGGTTTGATTCGCGGCGGGGTCGCGGATTTTCTCTACCTTGAGATGACTGAGTGTTGTGTGTCTTTCATCATCATTTCATCCTCATTCACTCGCAAGTCATCGCAGTGGCGTTAAAGAACTTGTGGAGCGGCGGCCGAACCGCCCTGCAAGGGGTCTCGCGGCCACCAATGCCATACGCTCATTATTATCCTGTTGTACGATAACGCCCGCCTCCCCATTGCCAATTGGATGAACACTAGGCTTCAGTGATTTGATTGGGAAACGCTGCAAAATCCTCCACACAGTCTGGATCTGTCACTGTGGCATTGTTACATCTTTGGTGACCTGAAGAAAGAAATGCACGATGTCGGTTTTAATCTAATGAGGAAGTGGAAGAGCAGGTGCGGTTGTGGATCTGTCAGTGGACGATCACATTCTACAAAACAGGAAGTGATTGTCTCATCCCCCCATTGTCTACTCTCCCAGTGGTATAAATGTCTTAACACATGTGGTGACTAATTTTGAATGGAAGCATTCCATGGTTCTGTTGTGCCGGATGTTCGATTTTCATTTGACTGCCCCTCATACATGCCCACAGAACATTCTGCAACTACCCTCCACATACTGTATTTACCAATATAATTACACATTTGGCAAATGATCCAATGTCTCTCCATAATACTTGCAGTAAAAACAAACATAAACAAAAGGCTGCACTAATTCCTGTGTCAACGAAACTGCAACTTCACATTAGTTTCAAACCCCCTATCCCCCCTCCTCCCCCCCATCATCCCCATCCCCCCATCATCCCCACCCCTACCTCATCCTCCTCTACGGACAGCAGCTGTAGGCATTGTCAATCCAATTCCTGACACCAGACAAAGCTTTCTGGGGGTGTAAGACCGTTTCTGTGTGGGGTTTGGTCATGGGGGCATGGTAAGGTTGCAGGACCAGATCGTTGGTAGCTTAGACAGATAGCATCAAAAGGCAACACGTTTTATTGGCACTTATTTGACTACACTGGTAGCATATCTGTGAAGGTGATGCTCGCACACTCTTGCAGCACATGGTGAGGATAGTGCGTGGCAGCAGAAGGTTGATGGCTGCCACGCAGTGACATTAGTGGTCAGCAATGCTGACTCCACTAGCTTACACAGCAGCGTGTGGCCCCATAAGTGGGACTCAGCCGTACACAGATGGAGCCAGTGGCACTCAAGACTACCAAGTTACATGAAGGGGTGTCAGCCTCCAGAGGTGGAAGCCACCTCACAAAGGGATGTGGTGTGGCACCTGGGTGCCTGTACCAGAATGGGTGACTGTACCGCCCTCCAGGACTGGAGTCTGGCAGGTGCTGGAGGGGACCAGGAAGCAGGCTGTTAGTGGAGAATTATGATCAGTGCAGTTATGGATGCCCAGACTTTTAGTGGCTGCGTGCTGTCGCATGTCAAACTACCAGCATGGCCCTCTTGACACAGTAGGCACTGCTAGACTGCTAGTCCCTGTGCTCAAATAATTATCTGCACCCGTTCACACCTCACTTCTTGTGCCAACATGCTGTTTCCAGTTGTACTCTGTGTAACAAATCTGTGGCCCAGGGCTGTGAAACAGCTTGCTTTGATCTGCAAGAGTTCTTTTATACAGCTTTGGTTGCAGTATCATGGTGCTTGCCCTAATCTGCCTCATGCTGTTTGAAAAGCCCCATGCTGCAGTCGGTATGCTGGTATGTAGTGCACATCAGTGCCTCCAACTGCTGTGGCTGAACTGCTAGTTTCTGATGTACCACCCAAAAACTATGGTGGCATCACACTGCCAATCTTTATTGGGTGAAGAAAATATTGTCGATAGCACAGCACACTTCTGTTGAACTATCAGTACTTTTAACTGATCTATAGAACTTCTATTATGTCTTGTTTCTATTATCTTTAAAGATTCATCGTAGTTCAACCCTATCAACCCAAAATATAGTACTGACATTTCTCTGTACTTGAACCTTTGCAGCACCACTCACTTAAGAATATAGAAGCAATCGTCATTTCATCAAAGCCCAAGTTGATCTATTGATGTGTCATTGGACTGGCAGATCACAATTTTAATGTAATTTGCTGAGTCTCATATGCCCTCTGTGTTCAACATGGCTGACTGAGTACACAGAATCCAGTCATCCCTGCCTAGAGTTAATCTTGGCAAAATTATTTTAGGAAACATCCGGATGTTTGATGAGCCCAGACAGGAAAGTGGCCACACAAATAGAGGTCATCAGCTACTCACTGGATAGTGTTGAAGTGCCACATGTGACTGAGGAAGAAGAGGATGACAGGTCAGTAGTGGTGATTGACTCTGAAGCCAGCATACGCCCAGCGCATTCAGTAGTGACAGCAGTAAGTGACATATGGTCTTTGCTGCTGATGAATACAGCCATTCCCACATTAGCTCCTCTACATCTGTATTATATATTCCACAAGCATCTACACAGTGAATGACAATTGGTCTGTTATACCAGCACCATCGAATTTGTCTTATTCATGTAGTAAGCGACAGAAAATGTATTATAATGAAACTATTATTGAGGAAGTGTCGATCTCTTATTACATCAGTCTAACAGAATTTCTTAATGTTAGCTTGAAGATAATTTCCAGCATGTCTCCTTTTCCGCTGAAATATATCTTCCACACATATACACTGCTGGCCACCGTAAATGCAACACCCTGAAGGAAGCATCCGAATCAAGTGAAATTTAGACCATGGGTTTGCAGCGATGAGATACGCAACTGATTAGAATTTCAGCGCAGACGCACATCACTCGCGCCTGTGGCGCCACCTCATAGCGCCATTTAAGGCTTGGCGATTTCGACGAGTGTACGTTCGGCATATGTGTTTACCTTGTGGTTGTTTCACAAGACTATCAGTTATGCCTCGTAGACAACAGCGAACATCGTTTGATCAAGTATCCGAGTTCGACAGAGGAAGGATAGTGGCTTACCGAGATTGTGGATTATCATACAGAGAAATCGCTAGTCGTGTTGGACGAAACCAAACAACTGTAATGCAGATATGTGACCATTGGATGCAGGAGGGTACGACGGACCGACGTGGTCGATCGCATTCACCTCGGTGCACCACTGCACGTGCTGATAGGCAAATTGTGCGCATGGCAGTGACAGATCGCTCAGTGACATCCCGAACCATAGCACAGCACATTGCGTCTGTAACGCATCATCCAGTGTCTGCGCGTACCATTCGATGCCGTTTACAGCAGAGTGGTCTGTCCGCAAGACGTCCATTGCTTCGTCTACCATTGACGCAGAACCACAGACGTCTCCGTCGCCAATGGTGTGATGGCAGACGGATGTGGACGGCAGAATGGAATGACGTTGTCTTTTCTGACGAGGCACGCTTCTGTCTGCAGCACCACGATGGTCGGATTCGAGTGTGGAGACACCGTGGAGAGAGGATGCTGGACAGCTGCATTATGCACCGCCACACTGGTCTTGCACCGGGTATTATGGTATGGGGCGGTATTGGATATTACTCTCGCACGCCTCTAGTACGCATTGTCGGTACTTTAAATAGCCGGAGCTACATATCCGAGGTGATGGAGCCAGTTGTCCTTCCTTACCTTCAGGGCTCGTCCACAGCCATATTTCAACAGGATAATGCGCGACCACACGTGGCACGCATTGTCCAAAGGTTCTTCGTCAATAACCAGATTGAATTGCTTCCCTGGCCGGCCCGCTCTCCGGATCTTTCGCCGATAGAAAACATGTGGTCCATGGTTGCTCAACGAGTGACCCAGATTACATCCCCAGCTGCCACACCAGATGATCTTTGGCAACGTGTGGAAGCTGCTTGGGCTGCTGTACCCCAGGAACACATCCAACGTCTCTTTGACTCAATGCCGAGACGTGTGGCAGCGGTGATCTCCAACAATGACGGCTACTCTGGCTACTGATTCTGGCAGGAACCACATGTCACAGACGTCTGTAAACGTAATCATTTGATACTTGGTCAACATGTTACCTACAAAATAAATTTTGTTGTGCTACCTCTTGTCTTTCTTGGTGTTGCATTTACGGTGGCCAGCAGTGTAGTTCCTCAAACCATGTCAGTTCCACTGGAAAATTTGGTATGTCATATCAGTGGAGCCTATATTTATTTTCTCCTTTACTTTCTGCTTAGGTGAGCAAGTATGGTAAAAAGAAGAAATTGCAAGACATTTTGTGACATATGGCAGGCATCCATATATATTGCACTGGTATCCACTGAGATGTCTTTAGCACCTAACAACATAAGATATCTAGAAGATGGCTTATAGTGTAGTGTATCAGTACCTTTCCCCACTTTTTGAGAATTTTCCCTGTCAAGTAGAGAGAAGTGTGTCAGTAGATGCAGCACAATGAGATTTTATCTTGTAATGGAAATGGACACCCCTATCACTTATTCACAATTCCTTCGTCTCATGTTCCCAAAGAGGAGGCTGTTTCTACAAAATCATAAATGAACACACTTTTTCTACTGTTTCCTAACTAACTGGTCAGTGATGAGGAATTCATTTCGGTGGTTGAACTCTTATCAACTTGGGTGGAAGAATATTCCAAGTTCGGCAACTGCTGTAGATTACAGATATTTTCTATTTCTGCATTCCCATCAAAATTTGTTGTTTTCATTTAGTACAATTAATAATTGACTGGACAAAATTTATTTAGTTGGCTGAACAAAGAAATTCCGTTGTTCATTTCCCCAAAAACTCATTGCTGCATCTTATCTTGTACAAGTGGACTATACCAACACAGAAAGGCGAGCATACAAGTTAACAAGTATAATTGAGGACTCGTGGCACTGCTGCTGCATACACAACTGTTGTACATAATAATGATTATTATTTACCAATACAATGACTGACCAGTTAGCAGTGTATATTTTTCTGATTTTTTAAAAATATAGTAAATATAAAAATAATACATTCAATAAGTAATTTTCAACCAATATCACCTAGAACTGCAACTTGAACTTTGTTTTTAAAACAATGAATAAAACTTACACAATAATAAATGCTTCTAAATGCCACCCCCCCCCTCACCAAAAAAAGGGGGGGGGGGGGGGGAGGTAGATAAATTTTGGGAACAGAATAAATAAAAGGAATATAAAAATCTTATTGGGAGACTTCAAGACCCAGTTGGGAAATAGAAAGCAAATATAAAAATATAACTGGAAAGTGGATTCCAAATAACTTCACAAACAAGAATAGCCAAAGATTTCTAGAAATCTGCAGAGAACACAACCTTGTATTACATCATCATACTTCAAGAGGAAGCTAAATAAGCTTAAAAAATGGAAACATCCAAGTCAGAGGAAGGGAGAATGGCAGCTAGACCATTTCTGTACTAGTTTCTACAGGGAAATTTACAATGTTAAAGTACTGATGGAAATCAAATTCAATCCGTCACAGAAAAAGAATATAAAAACCAATAGAACAAATAGCTGATGTGGGTCGTAGATCCTAACTAAAAATGACAAATATCAACAAATAAGAAACCATTAAACTAACGGATGATATAGAAAAACTGGTACAGTCTTTTAAACAAATTTAAATATTTAGGTGAAACCATAACATACAACCTAAATGAGACACCAGCATGGCAAAACTGAACCAAAACTGAACCAAGTGAATTATAGCCAAAAACTCAAACAAAAAAAGTCTATCAATAGCTACAAAATCATTTTTTTAAAAAAAGAGTTATACAACCGGAATAAAGATTGCAGCTGAAGCCACTTTCTAAACAACTACTACAGCAGAAATTGGACAGAATACTCAAGACAGAATAAAGATAATTAGGACATGCATAAACAAACAATATGAGGAAATGGGCATTGGAAAATAGCTTCAAATGAAACAGTATACAAGAAAATAAAAAACACGGTGCCAATCATCAACTACCAGAATTGAGTGTTGATGCAACGTGCTATCTATGAATAACCAAAACCGTGACTTTCCAATCTTGTGCCACCATTGTGGTTTGTTCTTTAGTCTTATTCCGGCACTTGGCATGTAATGGTGTATTGTGTACAGTGTTATTAATAAATACAGAGTTTCATATAAAGTGGTGTTCAGGTTATTAATACGACAATTGTGTGACCTGTTCCTCATAGTGGTGACCCCAGACTTTTTTGATACAACCACACACCTATTTTGCTACAGTTGTTTCACATTATTTGTGTACTAATTAACCACCTCATGGTGTGTGATCCGGAAGAGGCCATGAATTTGCCTACAGTCTCTTTCACTGACACACTGCCGGCAGTTCGGACATCAATAGTTCCGAGTGTATTTTCACACCTGTGTGTTCCCAAGCAGGCACAATATAACTTACCCATTACTGTCCACGAGCTGTGGCGCACACAGACTGCACCATCTCTATGTGTGCGGCAGTCCCCAGGCTTCGTATCACAGCTACAACAAGAACAACCTTAGCCACAGTGCCCCACAACATTTGAAGGGAACACAGCCCAACACACGAGCATGTACTCCCAACTGACTCATGTCATTACGGTCATACATCAATAACCTACGACCACATTCATAGCCTCCGCGATGCCCGCACCTACCGCATCTTCTCCCACACCTTGTGTGCCATGTGGACAGATGCTTACTTATGCTGCATTACAGACATCGGATTGTATACCAACGATACTACAGCAGCCACCTGTCAGGCAGTTTCCAAAGCTTCCACAACTTCAAAAGGACAACCCTACACCATGGTTCATGTTGGTGGATAATATCCTGGATATTCATGGCATGTTGGGAGACAATACACACTTCATCTGTTTGGTTAGCCATCTACACAACAAGGCAGACTCTGTCAGTAATCTGTTGCTCATGCCACTTCGCCAGCACAAATACGAAATAATAATTCCCGTGGAGGCCCGGGAAAAGAATAGGCCTCTGGTATGTTCTGGCAGTTGTAAAAGGTGACGAAACGAACAAACCACTAATAGGGCTAACCGCACTTTTAGTGTGATTAGTTGGTTCAGTACAGATCTAATGAAGCCTCGGACAAGCGCAGTCATGGTCGAGGACGACGCTTGAACCCTATGCCCGTCCACAATGGTAACGTCACTGCTAGCCACATGGAAAATGATTTAAATCCAAATAGAGGTGTTTTGCAGGGTATGCTTCCTGCAACCACCCTAGAAGGAAAACAAAGACAGAGGATGAGATGGTCAGATGAAGTTAATCGACACCTCATGTTCTGTTATTACCAAGTAACAAACCTAGGAACCAACACAACTGGATACAGATCACAAGTATACACAACATTTATTACCAGATACACAGAATTAAAATTTTTAACAGAACAACGACTAGCTGATGCGATCCGTGTAGTAATCAAAAATAACAGGATACCACAGTCAGAATTAGAAAACATCAAACAAGAAGTACAACAAATACTGGAACAAAATAATGTGCAGTCAGAAGAAGAAGAAAATACAGTAATGGACTCAAACATCCCAGAGCAAACAAACAAAGAACAACACGCATCAATTAAACAATCAGAGGAAAACGAAATCTTACGACAGCCACCAGAACCAGCACAAATAGAACACGAAGTGACACACATGTTAGATATAGAAGAAAAATTTCAGCTAACATATATAGAATACAAAGACACAAATACAGACATTAGACCATTCTTGAATAGACCACCAAATAACCCACAGGTCAAAACAATAACAACTATCAACACAATCATACACAACAAAATAAATGGCTCTGAGCACTATGGGACTCAACTGCTGAGGTCATTAGTCCCCTAGAACTCAGAACTAGTTAAACCTAACTAACCTAAGGACATCACAAACATCCATGCCCGAGGCAGGATTCGAACCTGCGACCGTAGCGGTCTTGCGGTTCCAGGCTGCAGCGCCTTTAACCGCACGGCCACTTCGGCCGGCAACAAAATAAATGAAAGTACAACTATGGAAGAGTTACAACTACTGGTTTATATAGGAGCACACACTACACTAAATATACACACTAGGCAGAGCAAACCAACACACAGAAGAAACCCACAAAACCAGCATGGCAACACAGGCTACAGAACAGAATAGAAAAACTGAGAAAACACATCGGACAGCTAACACAATTTATAAGAAATGAAATATCAGACAAAAAACGAAAAAGGTTGGGTAAAATCTCACAACAAGAAGCGATAGAGCAATTAGATGAAAAGAGGCATAAATTACAAGCATTGGCCAAACGTCTTAGAAGATACAAAAAAAGTGAAAATAGAAGGAAACAAAACCAAACATTCAACACAAACCAAAAGAAATTTTACCAAACAATAGATGACACACACATTAAAATAGACAATCCACCAAACATAATAGACATGGAACACTTCTGGAGCAACATATGGTCAAACCCGGTACAATATAACAGGCATGCACGGTGGATACAAGCAGAAACAGACACATACAAGATGATACCACAAATGCCTGAAGTGATAATATTGCAACATGAAGTCACCCGAGCAATTAATTCTACGCGCAATTGGAAGCCCTGGAAAAGATAAAATAGTAAATTTCTGGCTAAAGAAGTTTACCTCAACACATTCACATCTAACTAAATTATTTAACAATTACATTGCAGACCCATACACATTCCCTGACACACTTACACATGGAATAACTTATCTGAAACCTAAAGATCAGACAGACACAGCAAACCCAGCTAAATATCACTCCAAAACATGTCTACCAACAATATACAAAATATTAACTTCAGTCGTTACACAGAAATTAATGACACATACAACACAGAGCAAAATTATAAATGAAGAACAAAAAGTCTGTTGCAAAGGAGCACGAGGATGTAAAGAGCAACTGATAAGAGATGCAGAGGTGACATATCAAGCTAAAACTAAACAAAGGTCGCTACACTCACATACATTGATTACCAAAAAGCTTTTGGTAGTGTACCCCACTCATGGTTACTACAAATATTGGAAATATACAAAGTAGATCCTAAATTGATACAGTTCCTAAACATAGTAATGAAAAATTGGAAAACCACACTTAATATCCAAACAAATTCAAATAATATCACATCACAGCCAATACAGATCAAGCGTGGAATATACCAAGGAGACTCATTAAGTCCTTTCTGGTTCTGCCTTATTCTGAACCCACTATCCAACATGCTAAATAATACAAATTATGGATACAATATTACTGGAACATACCCACACAAAATCACACATTTGCTATACATGGATGATCTAAAACTACTGGCAGCAACAAACAACTCAACCAATTACTAAAGATAACAGAAGTATTCAGCAATGATATAAATATGGCTTTTGGAACAGACAAATGTAAGAAAAATAGCATAGTCAAGGGGAAACACTAAAAGGGAAGATTACATATTGGATAACCACAGAGACTGCATAGAAGCGATGGAAAAACAGATGCCTATATATATATATATATATATATATATATATATATATATATATATATATATATATATATATACATATATACAAAAAAATAGGAATAGATAATACAAATATTAAAGAAGAACTAAAAGAAAAATATAGACAAAGACTAACAAAAATACTGAAAACAGAATTGACAGCAAGAAACAAGACAAAAGCTATAAATACTTATGCTATACCAATATTGACCTACTCATTTGGAGTAGTGAAATGGAGTAACACAGACCTAGAAGCACTCAATAAACTTACACGATCACAATGCCACAAATATAGAATACATCACATACATTCAGCAGCAGAAAGATTCACATTAAGCAGAAAGGAAGGAGGAAGGGGATTTATCGACATAAAAAACCTACATTATGGACAGGTAGACAATTTAAGAAAATTCTTTATAGAACGAGCAGAAACTAGCAAAATACACAAAGCAATCACTCATATAAATACATCGGCTACACCACTGCAATTTCATAACCACTTCTACAACCCTTTAGATCACATAACATCAACAGATATGAAGAAAGTATATTGGAAAAAGAAAACACTACACGGCAAGCACCCGTATCATCTAACACAGCCACACATCAATCAAGACGTATCCAACACATGGCTAAGAAAAGGCAATATATACAGTGAGACTGAAGGATTCATGATTGCAATACAGGATCAAACAATAAACACCAGATATTACAGCAAGCATATTATTAAAGATCCCAATACTACAACAGATAAATGCAGACTTTTCAAACAACAAACAGAAACAGTAGATCACATCACAAGCGAATGTACAATATGAGCAAATACAGAATACCCCAGAAGACATGACAATGTAGCAAAAATAATACATCAGCAACTTGCCATACAACATAAACTAATAAAGCAACACAATCCCACATACAAGTATGCACCACAAAATGTACTGGAGAATGATGAATACAAATTATACTGGAACAGAACCATTATAACAGATAAAACACCACCACATAACAAACCTGACATCATACTCAACAATAAAAAGAATAAATTAACACAACTAATCAAAATATCCATACCCAATACAACAAATATACAGAAGAAAACAGGACAAAAAATTGAAAAATACATCCAACTGGCTGAGGAAGTCAAGGACATGTGGCATCAGGATAAAGTTGACATTATACCAATTATACTATCAACTACAGGAGTCATACCATACAATATCCACTAGTACATAAACGCAGTACAACTACATCCAAACGTATATATACAACTATAGAAATCTGTAATTATTGATGCATGTTCAATTACCTGAAAGTTCCTAAATGCAATGTAACATACAACATACAGTTAAAAGGAAGTCACACTTGATCAAGGTCTGCATCACTTTCCATTTTTAACCAGACATAACATCTCAGAAAGGAAAGAAATAATAACAATAATAATAACAATAATAAAAACTAATACTAATTATGTCTGTGAAGACAATATGATCCTTGTGTCCTGTCAACATAGGCTCAGTAACTTGGTGAAAGTGTGTGTATGTCAATATAATGGTTAGACATTTCCTGAATGGTAATTAAATAATAAAATAAATTTACAGCAGTCTTCATAAAAGTTACTGAAGTGAATGATAAGCAACACAACTTGCCACAAGCAACAGGAAACACAAACAAAATATATTCCAACACATTTAACTTTTGCCCTTGATGTACTAGTACATATTAGTAGTCTCATTCCATTAATGTTTTATACAGCATCTACCTCGACAGGAAAGGGGTGGTAAACAGTACTTTGTTCTCCGTACGTCACATTTTGTCTCCCTACATCACATTTTGTTAATAGTGGAAGAGTCACTATACTGTGGGATATTATAAGTACGTCGTCCACTCACACATCAGTTATAAAAGAAGCTGATATTGGTAATAGCAGCAGCAACTAATGGCATCAGCAACATTATTAAAAAGGTCTGCAATGGAAATTACCTAATTATTAACAACAGCCCATCACTTTAGCTCTGGCAGTGGTACACTACAATAGCAAGATCATACACTCTACTTCTGTACCGTGTCCAAGATAGTCTTACCCTCATGTGTGCTTCTGTAGGAGGGAAAAAGTTAATGAGTGGGAAGCAATCCAGTGTCATTATTCTCATACTCGTTATACTTGTTGAACTATAGCAGGAAGGTACGAAACCTCAACACTGGATTCATACTTACTCTGTTTCAGATCTCTAGCGTTCACACAACTTTTATTTCAAAGAATGTATTTCAAGGGCCCAAACAAACCTACTTCTTATTTGTATCCTTATTTGAAACTGGTAAAATCAAACATACAGCCAGTAATGTGAAAACACTATAGAAACTGAACAAGGGTCATGTGATGAACCTACATGAAGAGCTCTCAGCTTTTGTTCATGACAGGCATTTAGGAGAAAAATTACTTAACGAAAAAAACCTCTCAAGCTGAATAAATTGCTATTATTTTATTTAATATATAACAGATATCAGTCAACTGCAAAGAATATTTGGATCCTCCATTTCTACTTGTATTTTTAATAGAAATAATATCTGTAACTGGATCAAAGTATATGTTGGAGAAATATATATCTGCCAAAACTTACAATTTGCTCATAACAATTTCTTCAGAAACCATTTTGTTTCAAATATTAAAATAAACAATTTCACACTAACTGTGATAGGTGATGTAAAGCTAAGAATTACTTAGCATCAACAGTTCTCAGTATTTTTGATGTAGCTTTTACAACATTTGTTTTGACAGTAACATACTTGGCTTATAAGAGCTGCAAAATCCTTTTACTCTAATTGTAATGACAAACACATGTGATCTGCTATAGCAGCTCGCAGCAAGTATTATATATTCTGTTACACAGTAAGCAATGTGTAACTGCTGCTCAAATTGAATAAAACACCTTTAAGGGTTGTAGTTAATATCTCACCACCAGAGCAAGAAGACTTACAAACTTATTGTCTCATTTTTATCCCACATACAAGTAAAATGGGCATGTTACAAATGCATTTCATTAGGTAAACAGGAGGAAATCCACCAGATAATGACAAGACCATGGAAATATGCAGAGAACTTTAATGTATTTTGATACACAAATCTTTATTTATTCTTCAAAATTCCAAAAATGTGTAAGATAAAATAAAACACAATGTAACTGCTCAGCTGCACTGGGTACAAGTACTAATTAGACATAGGAGCAGCTACTTTTGGTTAGGTAAGGCTCAAACACTGAATGTTGTTGTTGTTGTGGTCTTCAATCCTGAGACTGGTTTGATGCAGCTCTCCACGCTACTCTATCCTGTGCAAGCTTCTTCATCTCCCAGTACCTACGCAACCTACATCCCTCTGAATCTTCTTAGTGTATTCATCTCTTGGCCTCCCTCTACGATTTTTACCCTCCACGCTGCCCTCCAATGCTAAATTTGTGACCCCTTGATGCTTCAGAACATGTCCTACCAACTGGTTCCTTCTTCTTCCTGTCAAGTTGTGCCACAAACTCCTCTTCTCCCCAATTCTATTCAATACCTCCTCATTAGTTATGTTATCTACCCATCTAATCTTCACCATTCTTCTGTAGCACCACATTTCAAAAGCTTCTATTCTCTTCCTGTCCAAACTATTTATCGTCCATATTTCACTTCCATACATGGCTACACTCCATACAAATACTTTCAGAAACGACTTCCTGGCACTTAAATCTATACTCAATGTTAACAAATTTCTCTTCTTCATAAATGCTTTCCTTGCCTTTGCCAGTCTACATTTTACATCCTCTCTACTTCGAACATCGTCAGTTATTTTGCTCCCCAAATAGCAAACCTCCTTTACTACTTTAAGTGTCTCCTTTCCTAATCTAATTCCCTCAGCATCACCCGACTTAATTCGACTACATTCCATTATCCTCGTTTTGCTTACTTCAACTATATTACTTAATGTAACTGGATAGATAAAAAATCTACTCACCAAGTGGCAGCAAGAGAACAGACATATAAAAATGATATTATCTATGCAAGCTTTAGGAGCCAGTGGCTCCTCCACCTGGCAGAAGGTTTGAAGGGGAAGGAGGAGGACTGGTGAGGTTCAGATGAGGGGGTAGAGTTCGGAAAAGTCACCCAGAACCTCAAGTCAGGGGAGACTTATCAGACGGGATGAGAAGGAAAGACTGATTGCTGGGGACTGCACCGGACGAGATTTAGAAACCTTAGAGCTTAAAGGTGGAAGATATGGTAATATGCAATACAAAGATTACTGCTAAAACATCATGCATGAGTTAATAAGAGCGAAAAGCTAAATGCATTATATGTGATACAGGTGGGAGGGAGATGGCGTAAAATAGACAGGTCAGAAAATGAAAGATGTAGAAAACTAAAACAGAGTGAAGAAAGGAATAGCTACTGTGAAGAAATGCTGAGACCAAAGAAACTAAGATAAATTAAGGCCAGGTGTGTGGCGAGTACCAGGGACATGTAGTGCCAGTTCCCACCTGTGGAGTTCTGAGAAACTGTAATCTTGGGGAAGAATCCAGATTGCACACGTGGTGAAGCAGGCACCAAGGTCACGACTGTCATGCTGTAGTGCATGCTCTGCAACAGGATATTGTGTGTACCAGTTTACACCCTCTGCCTATGCCCATTCATCCTAACTGATAAGATGGTGGTAGTCATACCGATGTAAAAGGCAGAACAGTGTTTACATAACAGCTATTTCACAGGTGACTCTCCCTTTGATAGCATATGTTTTTCCAGTTGCAGGGCTGGTATAGGTAGAGGTAGAAGGATGCATAGGACAAGTCTTGCAGCATGGACAGTCACAGGAGGAGGAGCCATAGGGCAGCGAGATGGGTACAGAAGGAGCACAGGGTCTAACAATAATACTGCAAAGATTGGGAGACGACAAAAAGCTATTCTAGGTGTGGTGAGCAAAATTTCAGACAGGATGGACCTCATTTAGGGCATGATTTTTAGGATGTCACGGTCTAGTCAAAGTAGCTGATTAATACATTCAAATCCTACCTGGTGCAGCCCCAAAAATCAGTCTTTCCTTCTCATCCCATCCGGTAAGTCTCCTTTGACCTGGGGCTCTGTATAACTTTTCCAAACTCTACCCCTTTTCCTATACTTCAACCAGTCTGTTTCCTTCACTCCTCTTCCTTCCCATTCAACCATTCTGCCAGGAGGAGCTACTGGCTCCAAAAGTTTGCATATATAATACCTGTTTTATATGTGTGTTCTCCTGCCACCACTTTGTGAGTATATTTCTTTTGTCTATCCAGTTACATTAGGTTTTCAAAAATTGATTATTTTTGTTGAACTATATTACTTATTTTCTTACTTACTTACTTACTTATTCCATTTCTCATCTACCTCACCATATATAGGATACAAGCAACCTCCATCTCTTCCCGTCTGCAGTTATGGTTACTGTCTATGTCAGTGACAGTCTTCTCTCCGGCAGAGGTTCTTCTGTTCCAATCTACCATGTATTCTTAGCAGTCTTCATCTTATCTTTCCAGCTACCATTAGCTCCTTCATTTAAGCTTACCTTGTGAACCTTCGACATATGTTGCTTATGTCCAAATCACTTCAGCTCTTGCTCTTGGTTGGTCTTCTCCCGGGGTTTTGGATTTAAATGTTTCAAAATTTGTGTGTTTTGGATACTGGCCCTACTAAGTTTGATTTCTATTTTCTGGAAGTATCTCATCTCTGTTGCTTGGATCTGACTTGCTTGCTCACTTAGTCAATATCCAAAATTCGCCACCATAGGTCATGATCCACTAACTTTGTCCTGTATGTTCCAGCTGACTACATTAAATACACAGTCTTAGGGTGGTTCTTATTTTTCAAGTTTGACCTTTTCTTTGTTCTACCCCACAGTTTGATTCCATTGCACAAAAAATTAGACTGTGCGCTTCGCAGGAAAAGGTGAAGCAAGGCCCCTAGGCATTCACATTTGAGGAAGAATACAACATTACACTGAAGGAGATGAGTAACCAATTGCTTAATTATTAAATTTGTTATATTAACGAAATGATAATTAAATAGACACCCTAGCTGCAAACAGGCGTTGATATACTTCACTGGGGACATGTTGAAAATGTGTGCCCTGACCGGGACTCGAACCCGGGATCTCCTGCTTACATGGCAGACGCTCTATCCATCTGAGCCCCCGAGGGCACAGAGGACAGTGCGTCTGCAGGGACTTATCCCTTGCACGCTCCCCGTGAGATCCATGTAAGCAGGAGATCCCGGGTTCGAGTCCCGGTCGGGGCACACATTTTCAACATGTCCCCAGTGAAGTATATCAACGCCTGTTTGCAGCTAGGGTGTCTATTTAATTATCATTTCATTTCTAGCAAAGCTGCATGGTCATCCACGGTATGCGTTCTTTTGGGAACAGATACTACCGTCATATATATGTTATATTAACTTTAATAACTGTGATTATAAAACTGCTATGTGCACTGTT
Source organism: Schistocerca nitens (assembly GCF_023898315.1). Lineage (NCBI taxonomy): Eukaryota > Metazoa > Arthropoda > Insecta > Orthoptera > Acrididae > Schistocerca > Schistocerca nitens. The sequence continues at coordinate 663,459,125 of NC_064616.1, read as the reverse complement.
TGTGAAGCAAATATGATGAGAAAGTGAAATTTTCTTTTACAAATCCATGTTCTTTGGTGAAGTCTTTTTTTATGCCCTGAAAACTTACAGCAATACTCAGATACAACCTGAAACACATTTACACTTGTTTCTCATTTTTTGTAAATAGTTTATTGCAGTCATCGATGAGCATAAGGCCTTTTTCTGATGTATCATTTAAAACTTTCAGTTAATTGACTGGTGATAAAGTTTAAAGGGATTCTCCATTGTCATTCCACTGTGAAGGTTCTGTTACTCAAGGCAAATGTAGTAACAAATAGCCTTGTTTTATTATAAAAAAATGTTCACTCCCATTATTAATGATTTGTGGAGTTTGAGCACTTTGATATTTTCATGTGGTGCTTCTGTCTCATGATTCAATGCATTGCCCATTTTCATTTTTGGATCAGGAGACAAATTAGGACCATAGAATGCAAAGACGGCAGATTCAGGAGACAGGGATGATAAATGAGTTTTCAGTTTGTGTAAAAACACACACAATATCAAATACAAGCATGTTTATAAAGCTTTGGAAGAAGGCTGAAACACATTTACAATACTTATGCTGCAAAATGGGCCGAGAACCAAAAAGGGCTGAGAACCATGCTTCAACAAAACACGGACAAAACAAATTGCACTGTCTTGTTCTGGTGGTGATAAAAATTCATCATGGAACACAAAAATTTTCAAGCAATTATGGCTTTCACCATCCACTAAGTGTGGCATTCAATTCCTGGACCACAGAAAGATACTCTAAGTAAGTAGGTAGTAAGTAAGTAAGTAAGTAAGTAAGTGAAGGTGTCATCAATCTGAAGATCATTTTCAACACCATGATGCTTTCCTAGGCATGGTCCCGTTGGAAGAGGTATGTCATTGCCTTCCTCCGATCTTTGAACTGTTTGACCTAGACAGTTATAAGGGGATCTACAATATCATGTGGATTCTGAACTGTGGTGTAACTAGGCATTTTTCACATTAACAAACGCTGAACACTGTCAGAGGTAAAAGAAATGAACAATGGCAGATAAAAATCCTAGAACTAACCAGGGATCAAACCTGATATCTTTGGATCTATAGACGGCCACTTCACTTTTGATCCATAGAGCCATACTCTATGAAATCACAGTTCACCTATAAAGATCACAGTTAAATTTAAAAACTCTCTTGAATCCTTTCTAGGATGCTGTTCTCCCAAAGCGTCTTGAACAAAATCGATAATTCAAGAAACACTGCCTTGATCCAAGTGTTCCTAGACTTTTCTGAACTGAATTCCAGTTTGGAAATTATTAATGTATGTTTTGATGTTTTATAAAGGTTATTATATTGTTCTTACCTTCTATAGTCCGTATTTCCCTCTAAGACAACTTTGAGAATAATTTCATATGTGTGATGCCTGTCGGATAAATGCAAGAGGTCATCTTATAAGAAAAGACACACACACACACACACACACACACACACACACACACACACACACACACACACACACACACCCCTCTCTGTCTCTCTCCCCTCCACCTTCCCCTCCCTAAAAGTTTCCTTATCCTACATTGTAATGTTGAAAACTCATACTTTAACACTGCTCTGAGGACCCCATTTAGTGAGGGTTTCATTCGCAGCTCTAGCCTGTTCTCTTCCAGTCACACACTACAATGCTGGCTCCAAAATAAGTTCCTCAGTACTACAATTTGAAACAATCACAGAAAGACGTTCATCTACATTGTTACCTGGTAATGCTAATAGCAATATACAACCCCAAGGGACAGTAGCAGCTTGCAGTTTCTTATCCTTAAAATAGTTCTTGATTTCAGTAGCCTTTTACTTGTAGAGTTTTTCTGGGTCTTGTGAACAGAGCTCCCATAGACTGCAAAATCTTCATATGCTTACATAGTACCTTGATTGCAGCCATCAGGATGTGAACTGCTTCCTTATCACTGATCCTAAATTTACCAAATACAACTGCAAGCTTGGGAGTCATTCCTGCTTGATGTCCTCTGCTCTTTTTTGCTACCGGCGATGGAAATTTTGAGTGCGTTCTCAATCAATGTTCCTTGAAATGAAGTAACTTTGATTCAACACTACGTGAACTTGCCACAATCATTTTGACAAGCTAGTGAGAAAAAATGACAGAAAATATATGATTGACAGCAAGTTAAATTTCTGAAATATGAGTAAAATTTTCTGCGCCAAATGAGTACTGGAATTTTACTTTCAATAACACCATAAATAACTTGTGAATTGCTAAATTTCACATACTTTTCACTCTCACCTACTTCCATTTACCTCTGCCCACTCAGATGCTTTTCTCTGTTTCTCAAGTAGCCAGTATTCTATTCCATGCATAAATCCTGGCCATTCTTTCAGCCATTGGTTGGTCAAAAACTGTTTATCTCGTTCAATAGTAATGACATTTAAAGCATCAGCAAGTTCTATGACAAAAGTATCAAGTTTTTGAACAACATGTTTTTTTATAGTTGTGTGTAATTTTGGTACAGTTTCTCAGCTTTTTTTTTTTTTTTTTTTTTTTTTTTTTTTTTTTTTTTTTAGAATTCGTGCTTTTTTCCACTAAATCATCACTTCCTACACAGCTAGTGTGGCATTTTCACACACAAAAATTGCAAAATAAAATCTTTAATGCTGTTTAACAGTTGGCAGTTTGCTTCCACTTATTTCATGGGAGTAACACCGGAAAAAAAAGCCTGCTGTAAATGAACTGAAGCCATTGTTACCATTGCTACAACAGCTACCCCTGCAGAAATGGTGACTATTAGTGTGCTCTGCATTCAGTCACAAAAAGGGAATTGTTTGCTCGCTATGCCCTCTACATGTCTACCAATGACGCTGGTGAAATGAGAATATATTCAATTAAAGCAAATGAAGAACGAAAACAGTCTATTTTCATTAATGAATGGATTTTTCCTGCAGATATAATATTTTGCATTATCTTACTGAGCCCAAATTTTACACAGCTCATTTTTACATGGAATGAAACCAAATTGGAGGGTAGACCTAGAAAATTTATAAAAAATTAAAAATGTCACGTATGAGCCACCAAACATGGCCTGCTACCCTAGCTTTCACTCTACTTTAATCTTCCATCTTCCTAACTGCACTGATGATAGAGCCCAAATACTTAAATATAAACCTTTAGCAACTGTCCTACAACTGCGTTGTTATGCCTTTACCCCATTTTTTAATAATCAGTGTATTTCCACTTTCCTTTCTCCTCAAATTTTTCCATTAAGACAATGATGCCATTTTACAATTTTTCTTCAATAGCAGCTACTATCACAAGGTAGTCTGTGAAAGATGAGCTGGTCAACTGAACAAAGTTTCATCCGATATTTCTGATAGTTAGCTTTATAGCTTTGGTATTACATGCCTACATTACCCAGTATATTACAAAAAGCATGGGACCAAGGCTACAGATTTGCTGGATTCCTCTTAATGACTTTAGTACACATCAGATTACCTGTTCTCATGTAGTTTGTGCAATTTTCACACAATCTCATGATTGATTTTGATAAAGCTGGGCCAAAACACATCACACTTTTAAAATGTTACTAAATAACAATTGTAAATGTTTCATCTTAGCTTCAGTGAAATCTGGAACTTAAGAGTCCATCCAGTTTTATACTCCTCCTGCAGCAATTTATATGAAAACATTGTTGACTGTCCTGAAGCATATGATCTTGGGCCAATGCCATGTAATGCGCTATGTAATGTGGACTGCAGTGGTCATATTGATTAGGGGAAAAATTGGAAGTTCAGTTATGCATTAATGCTCAAAACTAAAGAGTATTCTTATCCCACACCCTTCAGCTCACTCTGTTTTCCCTTGACTTCTCACTAGTGTTACCCCTTCCTGGTTTCCTTATTAAAAATGCATTGCTTCAAGACAATTAGAAGATGAATTCTCTTTCTTTGCATGAATTTGCATTCTTCAACACTACTTAGGGCTATGAGTAAATTTTTATTGTTCTGACAACAGTACATAGGACACACTATTTTAACAGTGTTTTTATTCCAAATACAAATTCCTATAAAAACATACCTATTTACTGCCAGCTTCCCCCTTAAATATATTGTGATTTTAAAATTTAACAGTCTAACATAAATATTAATTTCTGATAGTCATTTCCACCAACTTAAGTGCACAAAGAAGGCAGTAGGTCTGAAGTAGGTTTTATAGAACCGTCAAGGATGCTTCAATTTTTGTCCTAGAGTATTAATTCGGTACATAGCTTGTACAGTTGGAAATTATAAAGTTACCACTTGTAACGATTATTTAATAGGTACATGCTTTGATCACTTAGCCTGTTTATTTCACCAGGAAGTGATTATTTCTGGGCACCTCAACAATATAATATTTTTCTTTTCTAAAAATATTCGGGAGTCCACTAATCTTAGTGATCCACTGGGATGAGTAAAATAAATTCATGAACAAAATTTCTAGTTTGTCTTCTCATGCCTTTTTCACCCTGAAAAACAGTTACTGATGAAGTTTCTACAAACAAAGTATTTCCTCAGACTTAGAGATAACAGTCATTGCATTACTGGCCATACCATCTTTATATTACCTGAAATGATATAAGGAAACTGACAAAAAGTTTGAACTGAGCTGCTCCTGAAGAATTGCAATATTTTACCATGCTTTGCTTTGTTGAAAGTATGCCAGGAACAAGTGTGATCTTGGAGGTTGCAAAATACAATCATTGACAGAATAATCAGTTTCATATACAGTGGAACTACCAGTTTGGCATGCCATCCTGGCAACTTTGAAAGCATGATGGAAAGCAAGGATTCTGACCATAACCTCTACGCACAGCTGCAGCACTGATCTCATTCTGCCACATGCCTCTTTCGCTGACCAACTGTTGCTCGCAGTCCTATAAGTTCTGTCAGACTGTGGCCCTGCTTTAGATGGTGAATTCACCTTGCAATCATATCACCAGCCGTAACACACCATTGTTCCTAGGTTTCAGTTTCACTACTTCTTGGTTTCTCTCTTTGATTACTCACTGAACTTATTTTTTGTAGTGCCATCTCTACTGTCCGTTTTACTCATTGTTGTCTTCTGTCTGTACTCAGTGGTCCACTATTGTCAGTCCCTGGCCAGTCGGCTAGCCTCAGCTGATACCTCAAGTCATTCCCAATTTTTTGTCAAATCCTGGTCACAATAAACTGTGCTCTTCAAATATGTATTTAATGAATAATTTACATAAAAAAGAAACAATATCTGACAGTGCTCCACTGGAATCATGTTTTTATTATATCTACCCTATGCAAATAACTTCAAAGGCATACAGACAGAAATTTGCTTTGTGTCACAGTTCAGTTTTATTTATCAGGTTGGGATGTCCATCAGTGTTTCATATTGAATTCTCTTTCTACGTTTCAAATAACCACTACTTTTCTTAATAACAGTAATAATTTTCCTTGACTGGGAAACATTTTGTACAGTCCATTTATTTTACCTTCATTGATATCAATAAGGCTTGTTTTATTCTGGTTGAAATCTTTATTTCAGGTGTAAATGAACATACTCACTATGCATGTCAAAATTAGTTACCTCTGACAGAGTGCCTTCAATTAAAAACCAACTATACAGTTTACAGTTTGTACCTTGAGTGTAGTTCATTACATATCTCTCAATATATGACCATCCAAGGCAATTCAATGGCAACTGCATCCCATAAAATGCACCAGCCTACCTCTTCTACACCAAATTATATTCAATTTCATTCTTTATGTGATTAATGTCCATTGAAACATTTGCATCTTTATCAGCATAACTTAATAAGTGCAACTTATTCCATGCATCATATCTTTGAAATAGTATTTAAAATTGTAAATTTGGAAATGAATTCTGTGAAATACTTACTTGGAGTACTTCCTTGTAGTTAAGGGCAATCTTTCGTAATTCTGTTTCCTTGCGCTCCATATGTCCTTTCATTGTATCAATATCATTTACTAACTGAGAATTTACTCTTTTCAGTTCAGACACCTCACTTTCACGCTCTTCCAGAGATTTCCGTAGAGATCTAAAAAGCAAATAAAATATCATAGTCTAATATTATGAGTATTTATGAATCTGTTTCCAGAGTGAAAAGGTATTTCACCAAAATTCTTTATGAACAATAACTAATTTATGGGACTCTTGTTGTCCATTAATGAAATCTTGTTTTAATCATAAAACAGAAAAAGTGAAGGTTTAAATGGTACTCTGACGATGGGTCACATTAAATTTTATATGCTCGTACTGTGCTAAACCTAAACATCTGCAAGTGTGAAGTTGAGATGAACAATATTGTTTATAATGGACGTTGAAAAAAACTACAAACACCAGCTATCCCTAAAAGTCTTGCTTGTAAACTATCTGTAAAAGATATTCTCACCAAATCACCTCAGTAATAGAAGCATGCACAGTCTGTCCAAGAAGTTCCACAACTGATATTTCTGGTGTATAAGCAATATCAGCACATTAACCACAGTGGTGGCTTGAACTAACAGCTGTAAACAACAGATATACATTTCACAATCAGTTGTGAGCAAGTAGTGTTAAGTAGTGAATGTGTGGCCACACTGTATCAACGTGAATGTGTCACAAATCTTAATGGAGCAACATCTCTAAATAAAGTGTTCAAGATATTATCCAGAATGCTTTGAAGAAGAGAAAAGTGTGTGCAAAGTTTATCCCACATATCTTGACTGCCAAACAAAAACAATGATGCATGTATGCTGCAATGGAACTGATCAATTGCCCTTCTTCTGTCATGTAGTGGTGTATTCAATATACGCAACAAATTCATGACATAATCCCATAGAATGAGATCCTGCATTTTGTATAGTTTTAAAAATATTTATTAAATGTTTTTGTGTACTTATATCGAAAGTATGTGTACAAATATGTATCTGGCATGAACGAAAATTATTTGGTTATTTTTCAGCAGAATTTTATTATCTTTTTACATATGGTAATTATTTTGAAATTTAATTATTGACTGTTAAGTCCATTTTGACTGATTGAGACTAAAATTATTAATTAAAAACTTTCAAATCAAACTCAAACAAATTACCATCCACAAGTAAGTCATTTGTTACATAAGAGAATCACTCTGATATGTATATAATCTTTGTTATTGTCACATGGTTGGGAGATGAGGTGTTGTGTAAGGTTGACAGGGCAGAAATACAATGAGAATGTTGGTTTTGTAATACATACTCACTGCACTGTGTCTGTAAATAAATAATTTGAAGGATAATTACTTTAAAGTATGAAATGTGGAATTTGTGAACTTCAACACCTGCAACTTATTATTACTGGTATTAAGAAATACAACAGTTACAGAATCAAATACCTTTCTGCATCCATTAGGAATCTCAAGAACCTTTAGACTATTGTGCCCACAATGACAAGAAAATTTTTACATCTTCGACAAAGCAAGATACGTAAAACTAATTGTTTTTTTATTTTGTGATTGGATATAACATAAAAAATGTCACACATCTGTTCTCCAATTTTTCAATACACTGAGGAGTAATTTTCACCCAAACCAGATCAACATGTAAAATGAGGTTTGGAAAGACATTTTGAATGTTTGATTATTTTTCATATTCTGAGACGTGGTGCACATTAGAAGGTGGATGTGTCAGTTGGTGCATTAACATCGTACGTATTGGTGTGTGACAAAATTAGTAAGGAAATGTGAGAGTAAGAATTTTCCTAAGTTCCAAACAGCTGGCATTACTCAACTACATCGAAGTGTCTCAAACTGAGAAGTGTAAACATTTCAACAAAATTACTGGGTCAGGCAAAACAGCCACCATGCCACTCTTAAGAGAAACTGCAAGAAATTCAGCAGAAAATTGTTAGAAGAGTGCAGACAGAACCGCCTCTGTTACTCCCGTAACATTACACAAGAGACACTAGGTAAGATGCAACAACTATCAGTGAGAATTTGACTAAACAATAAAGACTCTGTAATGATTTCATTAAGTAAATGAAGTGGAACTGAAGACCACTAACAACTCGGGAAGAGCACAATCAATTTAGTCATTACAAAAGACATCCTAGAGCAGAGCCTCACCTTGGTGATGTAAACACTCCACCCCAGTAGCTTTTGACACTCAATCAGTATGATCAGAGGTGTTCATGTCATTCACACTCAATTATCTGATTATGGTGTGGTAACATCTTGTATGCGAGATTGTCCTGGTGTTAATCTTTAACTTGCTGCCCAATGAGATAATCAGTGAACTGTAGCCACAACTGATGGAGTCCACCATCCAGTACTGATGTCAGCAGAGCAGAGTTAATGAGTACAATCAGTATATGCCATCCAACATCGCATTACACCTGAGGGGGACAACATGGACAGTGACACGGAGAGATCGAAAACTCCCCAAAACAGCATGTGAATAAAAACACACACGTCTTGGTCACAGCCATCTACTCCACAAACGTGGGCAGCTAGTACTAATGAGACAATAAACACTCTTTTGGAGCAAGTTTCCAAACTGGAGAATAACGAACAGAAGAAAACACTTAATGAACAGTTAACACAAGTGCAATCAGTATTTGCATAACAACGGTGTCAATCATGTTTCTGTGGAAACAAAACAGTAATCAGTGCTCCTTCTTCATTCACTGATCCTTCAGCCACAAATCTAATAACTTCTTTCTCCCGGAAAACTACTAAGGATGTTACTGTGTTTATAGACAACATCTTAGCCATGGCCACATTAAGTAGATAGTCAGATGAAACATGCTTGCAAAGAGCGAAGTTGCATCTCAAAGGTAAAGCAAAAATCTACAGCTGCAAGTTAGCAGAGGATTTGCATCAGAGGGATAGAAAACAGAACAGTACAGTACAGTACAATACATATTTTTTAAGGAGAAACTCAATAGTTTAGCACAAAAGGTGAATGAAACAGTGGACTGATTTTCTGACCGAAAATGCAGGATTAATGCACATACTTATGAGCTGATGCACAAGTCATATTCGGATAGTCTTGCTTAAAGAAGCAGAAAATAGAGCATTGGACATGTTTCCCCGAGGTAGCTACCTAGATTTTTCATGAGTATGAATGGAAAAACCTAAGGATTTAGCCACGGCACTTTGCATCACTACACATTTACAGGAACAGGATAGTGCAACTAGGACATGCGCTGAACAGAAAATATTTAGATCTAGTAAAGAATGTTACTGTTGTGATCAGCAGGAGCATTCAAAGGCACAGTGTCACCAACCACGATGTAATAATTGCAAATGGTATACGCATAAGGCTCGGGATTTTAAATCTAGCAAGGAGGACAAGCACAATGCGAAAAAGAAACAGTTAAACGACAATGAGAATGTTCCTTCCTTTGGGAAGCTTTCCCAATAAATCACAGTACTGCAAAAACGTATGCAGAGGCATATTGTTGCTTGATAGCTTGGATGAATAAGAAGTGTTGTGAGTTTTTAGCACATACTGGGGCACATGTATCAGTTGCAAGTATGGACCTCATGGACAAGAGGAAACTGAAAACGACGAGATAAAGATTATCCGTAATAAGAGATAACAAAATAGATTCAGTGAGGACAACACAACTCAAGTTTAATGCAGGAAACACATCGTTTCAGGAGCAAATGGAAATGTTGCCAACTGCGGGGCAAGGATTTTCTGCAATACTCTGATTAGACTTTCTTGTTAGGCGTCATGCTAAAACTGATCTTGGGCAACAGATAGTCAAACTCAATGGGAATTTGTTTCAGATAGGTGCAACAGCTGCAAATGTTTCTGTATCAGAAGGTACACTTGCTGCTAAAGAGGTAGCAACTAAAGCGGCCCAGGTACATTAAAAGCTGTTTCACATGACAGTACCAGCAGGCGCAGGAAAGCTAGTTTGGGTTGTGACATATCTATGTTCCACGACAAGCAATGCATTTAATAGAACCTCTGTCAAGTAATGACACATTGGATGAACAGCACTATTTTGAAAGAAGTAGTACAGAACACACTAGAGAAATAAATGGCCCAGTTATGGTGCCAGTAAGCCTGGATACTTTCAGAACGAATGAAGCAAGTCTTCTGAAGCGATTGGTAGCAGCTACACTACAGGTAATAGATGAAGAAGACATCGATTGGTCAGACGTACAGTACAATCCCAAGCAAACAGTCAGCATGTCTGCACTATGTAACAAGGTTAGTCACTTAAATGGTAATGATTGTTCAGTCATTGAGTCATTATTAGTTCGGAAGAGATTTAATTCAGAAGGTGCTTTACCAGTCACATCCATAAAATAGCATCATATTCCAGCAGGTAGCCATGACCCGTGCACCATAAACAATACAGGTTACTAAAACATCTCCAGCCATTAGCAGAACAGTTGTAGATCAACAGCTTCCAGAAGGCATAATAGACCACAGCCATAGTCCTTGGTCTGCAGGTATAGGAATTGTGCCAAAAAAAGTCACTGGATAGAACAAGAAAATATTGATCATGTTGCGATAATAGATGTTTAAACGAATGTACAGTAACTGACGCATATCAAATTCCATATATAACTGAAACTTTGGATAATCTGGGACAGTGCAAATTCTTTCCCACATCATATTTAAGGAGTGGTTATTGACAAATTGAAGCATTTCCAGAAGATAGGCCAAAAACAGCTTTTACAGTATCGTCTGTTCACTAACAGTACCGCAAATGCCTTTTGGGTTAAAAAAAAACACATACTTGCAACATTACAGCATTTGTTAGATGGAGTCCTTCAAGGTTTAAAATTGAAAAAATGCATGGTCTATTTGGATGACATTGTATTTTCCAAAGGTCCAGATGAATACATAGAATGCCTAAGTGAAGTATCTGATAGATTGAAAACAGCTCGTCTTATATTAAGTACTGATAAATGTCATTTTGCCCAGCCACAAGTTACATATCTGGGGCATATTATTAGCCAAGAGGGATTCTCATCTCACTTCAGCTGAACGTGATTTTTCTGTACCACAAGCAATCAAGCAATTGCAATCATTTCTCGGATTTGCAGATTACCATAAAAATTCGTCAAAGGCTTTGTGGAAACTGCACAACCTTTGACTAGATTACTGGAAAAAAGGGACAGTGGACATCATAATGCCAAGCAATGTTTCAAAATCTGAAAGAGATACTGACTTCAGATCATGTATTAATTTTTCCTGATTTTACGTGCAAACAATACAGTTTTGGGCATCATTTTAAGTCAGGCTGTAAATGGACAAGAACATCTGGTACCTTCTGTGTCTCACCAGCTGAATAAGGCAGAGTGCGATTATTCCAGAAAAAGAAATGGTAGCTTTGATATACAGTATTTCATATTTCAGCTGCTATCTCCAAGGCCATAGAATTACAGTAGTCGCAGATCATGCATCCTTGAAGTGGTTATCAGGACTAAAAGAACCTTCAAGTTGATTAACAAGATGGGCACTGAAATTGAGCGAGTTTCAATGTGAAGTACACTCATGTTTAGAAAAAATAGAACACCTTGAATGACTAGAGATAGGATGTTCATATTCACAGGAGACATACATTAGTATGTTCTGCAGAAATGATTAGCATTTCAATCACCTCGGTTCAGCAAGTGTCCTATAGCCTAATAGGCACAGGGACCGCCACAGGCCCTGATAACTTGTTCCACATGTGATGGCATCAAAGCTCATAAGGCACGAACGGTGTCCTGTGGTATAGCCATCCATGCTGCATTCACCTAATTCCAAAGTTTATCTGAGGTGGTTGGCACTGTGTGACAGCGCTGCAGCCATCACAATTATCAACAGAGCAGATGGAGTCAAAATTGGAGGAATGCTAAATCATGAAAGAAGGGAATGTAATAATCATAACAGTAATAACTTTCAGCCACACAGACACCAAAAAAACACTGGGATAAAAATGGGAAAAGACGTTTTGACAACAGAAACAAAAATTGGCTTGGGCACGACGACATGAGGGGACAAAAACATTCAACAAACCTGGTAGTGAGAAACTAATGATTGCTCCACCGACAGTTGACAATTTAGGAATGAAATAACAGAGCAATAAATGGTCCAACAAATGGAGAGTAGAGCATAAAGGTTCAGGTAAAGTAATCAATTATTATTTTTAAAATGTGCACTATCCTACTAATGTAATTTCTGTTGAAAAAGACACTTTTAAACCAATTCCACTAAAAGATACAGATAAGGACAATGAAAACACACACAATAATAAGCATGAAGTAATTGAGTTATAAGAATTTTCTGAAGGTGGCAGGTGTAAAATACAGGGAGCGAAAGGCTATTTACAATTTGTACAGAAACCAGATGGCAGTTATAAGAGTCGAAGGACATGAAAGGGAAGCAGTGGTTGGGAAGGGAGTAAGACAGGGTTGTAGCCTCTCCCCGATGTTATTCAATCTGTATATTGAGCAAGCAGTAAAAGAAACAAAAGAAAAATTTGGAGTAGGTATTAAAATCCATGGAGAAGAAATAAAAGCTTTAAGGTTCACCGATGACATTGTAATTCTGTCACAGACAGCAAAGGACTTGTTACAGCAATTGAACGGAATGGACAGTGTCTTGAAAGGAGGATATAAGATGAACACAAACAAATGCAAAACGAGGATAATGGAATGTAGTCGAATTATGTTGGGTGATGCTGAGGGAATTAGATTGGGAAATGAGACACTTAAAGTAGTAAAGGAGTTTTGCTATTTGGGGAGCAAAATAACTGATGATGGTCGAAGTAGAGAGGATATAAAATGTAGTCTGGCAATGGCAAGGAAAGCGTTTCTGAAGAAGAAAAATCTGTTAGCATCGAGTATAGGTTTAAGTGTCAGGAAGTCGTTTCTGAAAGTATTTGTATGAGTGTAGCCATGTATGGAAGTGAAACGTGGACGATAACCAGTTTGGACAAGAAGAGAATAGAAGCTTATGAAATGTGGTGCTACAGAAGAATGCTGAAGATAAGGTGGGTAGATAACGTAACTAATGAGGAGGTATTGAATAGAATTGGGGAGAAGAGAAGTTTGTGGCACAACTTGACTAGAAGAAGGGATCGGTTGGTAGGACATGTGTTGAGGCATCAAGGGATCACCAATTTAGTATTGGAGGGCAGTGTGGAGGGTAAAAATTGTAGAGGGAGACCAAGAGATGAATACACTAAGCAAATTCAGAAGGATGTAGGTTGCAGTAGGTACTGGGAGATGAAGAAGCTTGCACAGGATATGGTAGCATGGAGAGCTGCATCAAACCAGTCTCAGAACTGAAGACCACAACAACAACAACAACAACAACAACAACAACAACAAGAATTTTATGATTGGATAGGAACTTGTCACTTGTTAGAAAATGCACAGGTAACTGATTTAAGTGACGACTTAGGAGTTTAAGGGGTAATCAAGGAATCAGGTAAGCAAGATGTGAGCACTGTGTTAATTGATGAAAAGTTAAATGCAACTGGGTAAGCAATGCTGAAAGAATGAGAGAAGGGGAAGGGGGAGGAGAAGGAGGAGGAGGAGGAGGAGGAGGAGGAGAAGATGATGATGATATTAGGTAAAATTACACCTCTGGTGATTCAGAGGTAAACGATGAATAGGAGGAAAATTTTATTTGTTTCAAAGGAGAATTGGAATCATTGGGAATAGATGAGGATATTAGTTATTGTAGAAGTGTTTGGAAATACCCACGGACATTGCTAAATACACTCCTGGAAATGGAAAAAAGAACACATTGACACCGGTGTGTCAGACCCACCATACTTGCTCCGGACACTGCGAGAGGGCTGTACAAGCAATGATCACACGCACGGCACAGCGGACACACCAGGAACCGCGGTGTTGGCCGTCGAATGGCGCTAGCTGCGCAGCATTTGTGCACCGCCGCCGTCAGTGTCAGCCAGTTTGCCGTGGCATACGGAGCTCCATCGCAGTCTTTAACACTGGTAGCATGCCGCAACAGCGTGGACGTGAACCGTATGTGCAGTTGACGGACTTTGAGCGAGGGCGTATAGTGGGCATGCGGGAGGCCGGGTGGACGTACCGCCGAATTGCTCAACACGTGGGGCGTGAGGTCTCCACAGTACATCAATGTTGTCGCCAGTGGTCGGCGGAAGGTGCACGTGCCCGTCGACCTGGGACCGGACCGCAGCGACGCACGGATGCACGCCAAGACCGTAGGATCCTACGCAGTGCCGTAGGGGACCGCACCACCACTTCCCAGCAAATTAGGGACACTGTTGCTCCTGGGGTATCGGCGAGGACCATTCGCAACCGTCTCCATGAAGCTGGGCTACGGTCCCGCACACCGTTAGGCCATCTTCCGCTCACGCCCCAACATCGTGCAGCCCGCCTCCAGTGGTGTCGCGACAGGCGTGAATGGAGGGACGAATGGAGACGTGTCGTCTTCAGCGATGAGAGTCACTTCTGCCTTGGTGCCAATGATGGTCGTATGCGTGTTTGGCGCCGTGCAGGTGAGCGCCACAATCAGGACTGCATACGACCGAGGCACACAGGGCCAACACCCGGCATCAGGGTGTGGGGAGCGATCTCCTACACTGGCCGTACACCACTGGTGATCGTCGAGGGGACACTGAATAGTGCACGGTACATCCAAACCGTCATCGAACCCATCGTTCTACCATTCCTAGACCGGCAAGGGAACTTGCTGTTCCAACAGGACAATGCACGTCCGCATGTATCCCGTGCCACCCAACGTGCTCTAGAAGGTGTAAGTCCACTACCCTGGCCAGCAAGATCTCCGGATCTGTCCCCCATTGAGCATGTTTGGGACTGGATGAAGCGTCGTCTCACGCGGTCTGCACGTCCAGCACGAACGCTGGTCCAACTGAGGCGCCAGGTGGAAATGGCATGGCAAGCCGTTCCACAGGACTACATCCAGCATCTCTACGATCGTCTCCATGGGAGAATAACAGCCTGCATTGCTGCGAAAGGTGGATATACACTGTACTAGTGCCGACTTTGTGCATGCTCTGTTGCCTGTGTCTATGTGCCTGTGGTTCTGTCAGTGTGATCATGTGATGTATCTGACCCCAGGAATGTGTCAATAAAGTTTCCCCTTCCTGGGACAATGAATTCACGGTGTTCTTATTTCAATTTCCAGGAGTGTATTTAAGTAATATTAATGGCAGTGTGACAGTGAGTTTTGTAATTTAAAATTGTGTAAAAAAAAAAAAAAAAAAAAAAAAAAAAAAAAAACATGTGTAGATGATGATATTCTAGTTACTAAGCATTACAGAGAAGGTAGGTTACCAGATGTAATAGGAAAAGGTAAATTCTTTTTTAAGAACTGTGGCTTAACAGTGATTCTATTAGGAAGAAAAGAACACCAGAAAAGTAATTATCAACCTGTGCAAAACTTTGTATCGGTGACATAAGAGGAACAGTGAATGTTGATTTGTAGCATGTACTCATTGCGCTGTGTCTGTAATTAACTTATCTGTAGGATAATCACTTTAAAGTGTGGAAAGTGTTATTAGCAAACATCAACACCTGTGACTTTTATTACTGTTATTAAGAAATTCTGAAGTTAAAGGACGTAATACCTTTCTGCGTCCATTAGGAACATAAAGTACCTCTCAACCACTGATTAAGAAGAAAAGAAAATGTATACATATTTGAGAACACAAAGTAAGTAAAATTAATTATCTTCAATTTTTTGATTGGAAATAATAGGCTGTCCAGTCACATTAATGTGACCACCTGTCAAAAGCCTGAATAACCACTTATCACAGTGCAGACCACAGCAAGATGTGCAAGAAGAGTGTCAATGAGGTTCTGAAAGATACCAACAGGTATGTGGAGCCCTGCCAATTCCAGTGCTGTCACCAGTTGCACTAGTTTTCTCGGCTGAGCATTCATGGTGCTAATAGCGCAATCGTGGTGGTCCCACAGATTCTCGACTGGGTTTAAATCCCGGAAATTTGGTGGCCAGGGAAGTATGGCAAACTCATCTTGGTGCTCTTCAAACCATGCACGTGCACTGCAAACTGTGCTACATGTTGACTTGTCCTGCTGGTAGATGCCACCTCCCAGAATGTTGAGACCACCCCACAGAATTCCATGAAAACATTCCACAGATCATAACACACTGACAACTGTTGCAAGGTGCTTTCTTTCACATGTTTCACATCATACATGACAATGGCCACCAGTCCGATTGAGCATAAAACATAATTCACCTGATAAGGTCATCTGCCACCACTTGGTGAACATCCTGTTGTGATATTAGCCTTTAAATTCCAGCGTTCATCACTAATGAACAATAGTCAGTGTGATTGCAAGAACCTGGGACCTGCTGTGGAGGCCAATACACAGCAACACTCACTGACCATTTGTTGAAGAGACATTGTTGGTAGCCCATTGGTTCATCTGGGCAGTCAATCACTAGACAGTTGCATTTCTATTCATCCACACACATCTCTGCAACCATCGTTCACTCATGTCATCTATGGCCTGTGGTGCATCACACTTGCCTTAGTGCCACTTTTGGATACTGCCATTTTTCCATGCACAGTATACTTTAACCATGGTAGCATTGGAACAGTTTACAAACTTAGCCATTTCAAGAATGCTTCTGCCCTTGGCCTGAAAACCAATGGTCATGCCCTTTTCAGCATCAAGTAAATCGCTCCATTTCCACATTAAGACAATAATTACACTCATTTTCTGAATCCCGACATGCTTATAACACCCTCCACCGCTAGTGCTTCCAACTGCCATCTGTGAGTGGTTATTGCCTGTTGACATAAAATGTTAAGTAGTGGTCACATTAATGTGAATAGGCTTTGTATAAAAAATTCTAATGTGTAGCCTTTGTTCGTTAGTTGTTTGAGACATCAGGCGTACTTTTTTGGAATGAGCTTTTGAAGTTTTGATGATTCTTCATAGTCCAAGGGGTGGCGCACATTAGAATGATTGCCACAACTTGACTGAAATGTAAAATGTGGACAATTCTTTCCTGAAAGAAATTAGCATGGGCGATAAGACACCAGTGTTGTCATTACAAAATTATCACAAAATGACAAAGAGCACAAGTTCACACGAAGAGCCAATGCTTCAACAACATAAACGAATTTCAAGCCAATGTTGAACGCATGTTGAACAACATTGCAGAGGAAAAGTTTTCTGATAGTTTCATATGATCGTATGAGTGTTCTAAGCATTGTACTCAAGTGGGAGAGATTATTGAGAAAACTTGAAACATTAAATCCATCATCATCAAAACGTTTTGAACTACTGGGGTAAAATCAACTGTAAGTTTCTGTTTCTATTTTGAATTGTTTTCATTATTGTCCACAGTCTGAGCGCTCGTTTCACATATCTCCCCACGCTCGTCTATCTTTTGTAGGTGTTTTCATATTTGTACAGGTGCTAAACACTTAGTTCATTAGTTAGTTCCATTTAGTCTTCTTCATTCTTCTACAGCACCACATCTCAAAAGACACTATTCTCTTCTCATCTGCATGGTTCCCTAAACAAGAGGATTATTTGGAAAGTAAGGTATCAGTCACTGTATCTAATCAAATGTTGTGCTTACACTGCAACAAGCAAAAGACTGACTCCTGGCATGCGTTACTCATCAAAAAACACCATCTGAATTGGCACTGTCACAGTGTGCTGTTAACAATGCCAGTTCAAAATGTTTAAAACAATTTATCAGTTCACCAACTGTGAAATATGGCCAGTGATTTAGTTTTTGACTGCAACAAACATAGCAGCAATGGAAATTCATTGACAGGTAATAGGGGTGTCTGGTCCCATTGTGTTGAGAGACAGCAAAGTGTATAAGTGGGCGAGATCGCAATGGAAATTCATTGACAGGTAATTGGGGTGTCTGGTCCCATTGTGTTGAGAGACAGCAAAGTGTATAAGTGGGCGAGATCGCAATGGAAATTCATTGACAGGTAATTGGGGTGTCTGGTCGCATTGTGTTGAGAGACAGCGAAGTGTATAAATGGGCGAGATCTTTCGAGGACTGATGGGGAAAATATGAAGGATGAACCATGATCAGGCTAACCATCATTGGTCTCAGGAGATATGGTAAAGCCATAGAAAAGACTCATCAAGACTGGCAATTCAAATTTTCAACTTTAGCACTGGATTTTCTGAATGTTAATAGAACAACTTTGCACAAAATTGTCTCTGAAAAGTTGCAAGTTCACAAATTGTGTGCATGTTGGCTTCCCAGGCTGCTTACTGAGGAACACAAATTGGAAAGAATGGCTTGTGTTTTCGATTTTTTGGACTGATCTCATAATGAAGGTAATAAATTTTTAGAGAACACTGTCACAGGGGATGAGACATGAGTTTCTCCCATGACTCCAGAGTCTAAATTTCTATCAATGGAATGGCATCACACAACGTGACCAGTCGAAAGCCAAGCAGACAACCTCAACACACAAGGTTTAGTCGAGTCAAACGAAAATTTGAGGAAATAAATCCTGTAGTTGTGAATTTTTGCACAGTGCTAGGGAGAATTCTGAACAACATAATAAAATTCCTGGCCAGTTTTTTAACAAAGGGGGTCACTTTTTTATGTTTTTCTTGGATAACTCAAAAACCATGTCATGTCTTCTAACGAAAATGTTTCCCAGCTCAAAATTAAACTATGTTACATTTCCTACAAAAAAGTCCCATTCGGTTTTTCTCTAGTTTACAGATTGCAGGAGATGGAAAAATTGGAGATTATTGAAAATATTTTTTTACCGGTATCAAATTACAGTTTACCTTTAAGTGAAGTGGGTTAAAAACGAATATTAAATGTGTGTGCCACTTCTAACTGCAGCTGAGTTGTATTAATGGTTTAAACTGTGTTCTGGGGGTGTAACAGGGTGGACCGAGGGGATTGGGGGAGGGGGGGGGGGGATGAAGTGTGGGTAGAAGTGCGATGGAAGGTAGGTTGCCAGATTGTGTTCATGCAATTGCCTCCTTTATATATCTGCCAGCGAAGATCAAGCTGGTGATTGATGTTTACTTTCCGCAAAATGTATTAACATTACATGGAATGCAGGTATGAGTTACTAATAACACTAACACAAAAAACACATATGAACAGAATCTACATAAATCTGTGGTCTGATGCTGATACATAAGCACCCACACTTAGGTAAGGCATTATTGTAGTATTTATGTCTTTCCAACGTGCATGCAGTAAAGGTGGAAATGTGAACTATGGAGATGTTATTACCAAATGTGTCCAAACAGAACCAACATGCTGTTAGTCTTTTCTTGGCTGCCAAATAACAAACACTTTTAGACATCCATCAGAGAATGGAGAATGTGTGTGTGGCAGCAAGTCTGTCAAAACCATCATCGTGGAATGGTGTACCACGTCCTGCACTCGTCACTATTCAAAACATGACAACCGGTCAAATTGGGAGGCCAGACTCGTCCATTACACCAACTCAAGAGGGAGACACTACCACTCCTGACCTCTCTCCATTTAATTATCACGCCTTTGGCCCCCTTATAAAATGCCTCGAAGTGCAGACAATTCCTGTTGAACACGGATTTTCAGCAGGTAGTTACAGACTTCCTCATGCAGCGGACATGGCACTTTACCTAACAGATATCTTCTACATCTACATATATACTCCGCTAGCCACCACGCGGTGTGTGGCAGAGGGCACTATTTGAGCCAAAGTCATATTTCCCCCCCTCTGCTCCACCTGCGGATCGCACGAGGGAGAAACGACTGTCTGAATGCCTCTAATGAGCTCTAATTTCCCTTATCTTTGAATGACGCTCATTGCGCGATATGAAAGTTGGCGGTAATAATATATGCTCTACATCCTCAGCGAAGACTGGATTTTGCAGTTTAGTGAGCAGCCCCTTCCATTTAGTGCGTCGTCTATCTGCAAGTGTGTCCCACTTCAAACTTTTATGAGATTTGTAACGCTCTCACGATAGCTAAATGTACCAGTCAAAAATCTTGCCGCTCTTCTTTGGACCTTCTCAATCTATTGAATCAGACCCAACTGGTAAGGGTCCCATACAGACGAACAATACTCTAGACTGGACAAACTAAAGTATTGTAAGCAATTTCCTATGTTGAAGGACTGCATTGCTTCAGGATTCTACTAATAAACCGCAATCTAGAGTTCGCCTTACCCATTACTTGTGTAATCTGATCGTTGGATTTGAGATCATTTTGAATAGTCACACCCAGATACTTGACAGATGTTACCGCTTATAAAGACTAGGCATTTATTCTGTACTCGTACATCAATGGGGATTTTTGCTTTGTTATACGCAGTAGGTTACACTTACTAATATTGAGAGATAACTGCCAGTCATTAAACCACGCATTTATTTTCTGCAAATCCTCGCTGATTTGTTCACAACTTGCATGTGATACTACTTTCCTGTAGACTACAGCATCATCGGCAAACAGTCTAATGCCACCATCAATAACCTCAACCAGATCATTTATGTAAATCGTAAAAAGCAGCGGACCTATTATGCTGCCATGGGGCACACCTGATGTTACGCTTGTTTCTGTTGAAGTCTCCCCATTCAGGACGACACACTGCTGTCTGTTAGAAAACTTTCTATCCAACAGCATATGTCATCGGATAGAGCGTAAGTGTGCACCTTTTTGGAGCAAGCAACAGTGCGGAACTGAGTCTAACGCCTTTTGAAGTCAAGGAATATCGCATCAACCTGGGAGCCGGTATCTAGAACCTGTTATATATCATGAACAAAGAGGGCCAGCTGTGTCTCTCATGACCGTTGTTTCCTAAAACCATGCTGTTTTCTGCAGATGAGCATCTCAGTGTCTACAAAGGTCATTATGTCTGAACATAAAATACATTCCATGATTCTACAACAAATTAATGTCAGTGAAATTGGCCAGTAATTATGAGCATCTGATTTCCTACACCCTTCTTATAGATTGCCATGATGTGGGCCTTCTTCCAATCCCGTGGAACTTTCCACCGTCCCAATTATCTCTGATATATGATGGATAAGAATGGCGCTACATTTGTAGCATAGTCAACATAAAATCTTACGGGGATACTGTCTGGGCCAGATGCCTTCCTAGCGTCTAAGGATCTTAATTCTTTTACAATCCCAGATACCGAAACACTATGTCAGCGATCCTTTCGTTTGTTTGATAATTGAAAGGGGGAATGGTGCTGCAGTCCTCTACCATAAACGAGTTTTTGAAAGATAGGTTTAGAATTTTACACAAGGCTGTTTATTCCTCTCCCAATGGCACCGTCTTGTTTAATCTTTTCCTAGCACTGATTTGTCACTGTCAACTATGTTCCACTGCCACTGCGTCCCTCTCTTTCTCTCTCACTGCCTGTGCTCTTTCTATACTACAACCACTGTCTACTATACTCCAGTATTTAGTACAATTTTATTTTTGTGTGTTTTCATGGGTGGGGGTGCCCAGCCTCAATGTGTTTTGAGAACGAAAACGAGGTCCAGGTTGGCTGTATTCTTTTTATTATCTATGTGATTGGCCAATTTCAATCTCTGGTCATTTTAAGCACATATCTTAAGCTTCCAACTTCATTTTACGTTATAATATGTCACTGGGACATGTGGACAGGAACACACCTGACTTCTGTGTGTACTTGGCACAAGAGCCACACTTTGTTGTACACGGTTACAATAGTTTGTTGTTTTTGTGCCACATGCGCACAGAATAAAGATGTATTCCTGTCCACACGTCCCAACGATATATCATAATGCAAAATGAAGCTGGAAGCTTAAGATACATGCTTGAAAATGACCAAAGGCCATCGAATAGATAATAAAAAGAATACAGCCTACCTGGACCATGTTTTCATTCTCAATATTTATTACTTTTCCATCTCTTTCCCATTCCTCTTCACTCTGCATAAAAAAAAGCTCAAACACATTTGTATGTCAAAACTTTTGGGAAAATTGTTAAACGTGCAGAGGAAGGTAGAATGGGGCAGATGGTACCTCACTTTTCAGAGTATTTTTATAGCATATTAGCCTTTTTGTTTTCAGATAGGACCATTTTTCTGCTGGTTGCCATCTCTTCACTGCCACAGCAATGCATGTCACTCATATAAAAATAACTTTATGGGTCAGTGAAATTTTGACAGTTTGAAATAATGCAAAACTAATTTTACATCTTAGATCGGATTTTACATGCACAAAAATTTTTCAGGTGCTTGAGTACTACATTAGGTTTACGGAACCTTTCTGATGATAACCGAGACACTTTACGTAGTATTTCTCTGTGCTAAGTCACTTTATAAGCTACGTTTTCACGTCACACTAGATTTTACATGTGTATTTTAAATGTACAAGTAGTGTAAATTTGAACCTCTGTATCTCTGAAACTGACAAAGATATCAAGAAAATTTTCCAGGTTGTTTGAGGTTGGAGTCTTAGAAACTATCGTAAAAATTACATCCATATGCTATACATAGCGGTCTTGAGATCTGCAGCTCAGTTTTGGTACCCAAAAATTGTGTTTTCTGGGTGTTTCTTGATAACGGATAAAGATTTTTGAAAAAGGGAGGATGACACTTCTAGATAAATGCCTAAAGAATACAAAGTTAAAATTTGAAAAATTTTCTGCAGTTATTTATTACTTAGATTTTGCTTCACACAGGATTTTATGCGCATATTTTATGTACACATGTAATGTAACTTTGAACCTCTATATCTCAGAAATGGATAAGATATGAAAAAAATTATCAACACTGTTCAAGATTGGGATCTTAGGCACATATTGTAAAAATTTCATCCATTTGCCGTGCATAGCCATCTGGAAATCCATTGCTCACTTTTGCTAGGAAAAAGTGGTAACAAAATGCTTGTTTTGTCGTTTTCTAAGGAACCACCAATGGACTAATGATGCCTCCATAAGCCCCTTAAGGCACATCATGGACCACATCAAATGCAAAAAGAACCAACTCATTTGCTCCATTTGCCGTAGCAAGTGGAAGTGTGTAATATTCATACTTTGACCCTGTAGTGTTGGGTAGTGATACTAAGACGATCCTTCTGTTGGGCATAGGAATGGTCCCTAGCTCAAGGGAGCCAATAGAACCTGAGGTAGCAGCCCTGGAACACTCCTCTTAGAAGGTACAATGAAGAAAGACAACGCAATGTTTATAGCATTTAGAGTCTTAGAAAATGCTTTTGATAATGTTGACTGGAATACTGTCTTTGAAATTCTGAAGGTATTTAGGTACAAAATAAAGGAAGCAAAGGTTATCTTCAGACTGTATAGGAATCAGGCTGCAGCTATTGAAGTCTAAGGACACAAAAGGGAAGCAGTAGTTTGAAAAGAGATTAAGATAAGATTCTAGCTTATCAGCACTGGTATTCAATGTGTAGCATGAGCAAGCAGTACAAGAAGCCAAGAAGAAATTTGGAAAGGGAATTAAAGTTCAGATAGAAAATAAAAACTTTGATGTATGTACACAGACTGAAGTGGTGAAAGAAAATTTGTACCAAGGCTGGGATTCGAATCCGGGTGTCCTGCTCAATAGGCAGATGCACTAACCACTAGGCCACCCTGCCACCGTGGGTTTGCACAACTGCACCGACTATCCTAACATGGCTCCCTCCTCAATCAAAATTGCCATTGAAACCTCAGCCCATTTGGTATTCCCCCTAAACTCGAACAGCATTGTAGATGTTCGCTGACTGTATTAGAATAGCTCCTGAGCATCAAACATAATGGGGGATCCTGCCAGAGTCCCGGGTGCAGATGCTTTAATCCAATGAAACTAAATGGTTCCAGAGACCTTTCCAAGTCTCCAACATCTATGATGGATGTTGGAGACTTGAAAAGGTCTCTGGAACCTTATAGTCTCATTTGATTAAAACTTTGATATTTGCCAGCAACACTGTCATTCTGTCAGAAACAGCCAAGAACTTCGAACACAAATTGAAAGGAATACATTGTGTCTTGAAAAGATGTTATAAAATGACCAACAACAAAAGTAAAACAAGGGTAATAGAGTTTAGTCTAATTTACTCAGGTAGTCCAAAAATAATTACATTAGGTAATAAGACACTAAAAGTAGTAGAATAGTTTTGCTACATAGGGAGCAAAATAATCATGGTAGCCAAAATAGTGGGGATATAAGAAAACTTGAACTAGTTATCAAGGTGCTTCTTAAGAAGAGAAAATTGTGAACATCTAATATAAATTTAAGTGCAAGGAAGTCTTCACTGAAGGTATTTATTTCTCTGCAGTGTAGCCATATACGGCAGAGAAATGTGGATGATAAACACTGCAGACACAAGAAAGTAATTTTTTGAAATGTTCTACAGATGAGTGCTGAAGATTAGACATGTCTATGTGATATATCCAATTGCAGTCTTTCTCAGCATATTCCACTGATGAATTCTTCTCGGGTTATCAGCCTAGTGGTGGCATCGTCTTGTCGCAACATTTCAATGAGTTTCATACCCATCATCTTCTGGCCAGAAGGTGATGGGTACGAAACTCATCGAAACGTTGCAACAAGACGTCACCACTCGGCTGATAACCCGAGAAGAATTCATCATGTGTGTGTGATATCTATTCTACTATACAAACGCAAGTCGACATTTAATATTGTTACCAGAATCTCAAAAAGTACTTCACCAATTTACTTCAAATTTTTACACTATACTCTAATATACATTTGGACAGATATATCAGTAGGCATATATTTATATTTTTAAACAACTTTGTATAGGTCTTCTGGCAAAGCCAACTGAAAGAAAGAAAATATTGGGTTGTGAAAATAAGTGGTTTTGACTTCTTTCTCGGTTTTGACTTCTTTCTCACAGTGCTTCAACTATGACAGGAGGGCATGTAAACCCTTAGACAAATTGTTTCTCCAAAAGACATTCTCTCTCCTTATTTATATTTTTATACAAAAATTGTACACAAAACGATGTGCTTTATATTTTCTTCCTTGCTATTGGTTTTACAGAAAATAGGAAAGTTGTATGTATGGCTGATAATAACTACTATGGAATTTGAATGATCCAAAATTTTGTAATCTTACCTATTCACAGAGTAGAAACTGTGCGAAATACTGTCATTGAAGCTACTTTCCTCACACATCCATCAGCTGGAGAGGTGTGTCTTATACCCCATATATAAATGATCCTGAACAATTTACCCATTCTTTTTAGGTGTCAATTCCCAATCAATATTTTGTCCACAACAACAATAACCAAGGCTCAAGGTCAGAGGGAGGAGGAAGAGAACAGAGAGGAGGAAAGAGGAAATGAACAGAGGGGGGGAGGGGGGGAGAGGGAGATGCAATGCACAGAGAGAGAGAGAGAGAGAGAGAGAGAGAGAGAGAGAGAGAGGGGGGGGGGGGGGAGGATGATGAGATGGACACAGAAAAAGGAGGGAGGAGTTTAGGATGTATACCCAATTCCCAAACATATGTCGCAATTGCGAAGCATTACTGGGTTCACTAGTAACTAATAAAGATGTACTGAATCGAACTGGGGGGGTACATTTAGTCATGTTGTGGTACAAAATGACAAAGAAGGAATTGAATGAAAGGACAGAGCCCAAGTTGTGAAGGAAACATCAATTTTGGTGTGTGTGTGTGTGTGTGTGTGTGTGTGTGTGTGTGTATGTGTGTATGTATGTGTGTGTGTGTGTGTGTGTGTGTGTGTGTTCTCTCTCTTGTAAATTTTGGGAACAGTTTCAACACCATGCAAAATTGTACACATGACATGTTCACCACCACCTAAAATATTAAGAAAGTTTTTGGCCTGACCTCTTGGCAGTAAATAAAAAGCAATGTTGTATGCTGAAAGCACCACAAACTGCTGCATCTGTTTCAAGAATAAACTGTCCTCTTTCTTTGTGGATTGGCTTGTTCACAGAGATAACTAAGAACTTCTCAAGTCTCATGGCTGGATTTATTAACGATATTTTTTGTCTATAGCTTCCAGATAATAAGTCTGAAAATGAGACTAGGCATAAATTCTGATCACAGAAATCTTTCATGAAAGGTGGAAAGGTGAGAGGGGCTAGTGTAATGAGTTACAACATGTTATCTACAAGCTTTTTGGGACTACAATACTGCCAACAGATCAATTGAGATTGCATGCATCTTGGTTCACAGTACCCATCAAGAATATCGTCTGGCAATTGGAAGTGGAGAATGGTGTCCTGGATGTTTGGAAAGTCTCAATAAGATGTGTAGAAGTTCTGGGTGGTCTGAATAGGATTCAATGCTTGACCAACACACACAGTTAACCACTAAACACATTAATTTAGTTTGGTAGGCAAATCCTCACAATATGGTCAAAAGAAATAACAGAATAACCAGGTGTATTGTCACCTTATTTAACCCATCAGTGTGTCCCAGTGCTTATTTAGATCACCACCATAAAATTTAAGTATTTATGCATAACAAAATTTAAGTATTTATGATTCACTGCTCTCAAATTTGAAACCAACCTCATCCTCAGTAATAACTAGTTTGAATATTTGGCCTAAAATTGGTTTGACAGATTTCTTTCTGCAGCACTTTCAGCCTTGAAATCTGAAAACAAGGTGCAGATGAATTTAGCTTTGGAAGAAAAAGATTATATTATGATATTTGGAAGCACATTTAGGGCAGGTTTTACACAAGGTACTGAATAATCAATGTGGAATAAGCATGACCATTGAGTCCGATGCAGTAACCAGCACAACCCCTCTAAGGCATAACTCACACTGGTTGAGATATGAGGATACATCTTGGGTGCTTGCCAGTCACACACAAATCTGTTAGTCATCTGTAATTCTTCCTAATGAAAAAAACTTCACAGATTCACATTCATTCAGCTGAGGTTTACAGTGGGCACTGACTATATCTATTGCTCTTGGTACATATGTGTCGCCTTTGACTTTTCATACATCCTAAAAGTGTGCTGATTCTTCCTGTCCACAACTTTTGTTTTCTTGATAGACGTCTGATAAATAGGAAATATCTATTTGTATAAAACCAACAGAGTAAAATATACATTTGCTGCAATAATCCTGTTACTTTGCTAACATATAGCTCTTGAAAATATTTACTGATACTTCAAGCTGAAATGCAGACCATATCGCAAATAGTATTTGCTGTATAAGCAATCAAATTTTTGGTCATCTTATTTCTTTTAATATAATGGTTATAAGAAAGTAAGTTTACGATTTAACACACCGTCAATGAGGAAGGAAGATTAAGGTTTAAGGTACCACTGATGACGAAGGAAGCCAGCAGCATCCTTTACCAAAGGAACCATCCTGAAATTAGCCTTTAGCAATTTAGGGAAACCACAGAAGGAATTTGGATGGTCACAGTGATTTGAACCATTATTTTCCCAAATACGAGTAGAGTGTCTTACCACTGCGCCACCTTGCTTGGTAAAATAGTGGTTTTGTCTATAGCATTTTCTGATGAGAGCTATTTGACTTAAGGTTTCCTTTATCAGATGTCTAAAATGTTAAAACTGGAAATCACACATTTTTCATATCAAAGACCTGTAGAATCACTATTGCTGAAATATCCACTTTTGTGCGTTCTGGTAACTGTGTTTTTTATAGCCATGTTATTCCTCACATGTAAGTTTATTTTCTTGAGCATGCTTTGTTACATACTAAGTAACGGACATCTCAGATACACTATTGGCCACATGGAAATTCCTGCTGTATGAAATTTTTGACCAGAAATAGAAGTCTGCATGCCATGAAGTGGAACATTCAATTGCTTTAGCATCTACTGCTGGTGCAGCTTACATTATAATCTACTGCTAGTGCAGATTACATTATAGTCCTAATGATGGCTACCTGAAACACCAGTCACAACAAAGGAACACTGTTAAGCCACAATATTGGCATATACCAAGACGACTTATGGAACTTGGTAATGATCACAGAAGCCTACTCCTATGTCTGTGCTTAATGTTTTGTTCTTTTTCTCCTCTTCTCCCCACATTAGTCTGGAAAGTTTGAGTGGGTTAACTGTTCTAGATGCTGTTGCCAGAGAAATTTTTTTGAGTTTTGCTTCACTAAATACAAACTGCTGAATCTTGCTGTCACTTCCAAAATGCAAAATTGCCAGCTTATCCATCTTAAAACTGGAAAATACTTACACATTAATCACCACCACCCACTGATTATCATCTTATCACAATACATAGCTAACCATTGTAAATGAATTTTACTCACTTTTCATGTACTGCCAACAAACCAATCTGCGTGTGTGCTTTGGTCAGAAGTGCAGACCCTTCATTAACTTGACGTTCCCAATAAATTTTCTTGGTTTGCATCTCTTCATCTTTAACATTTAATTCTCCCTGGTACTGTTTCTCTCTCTCAGCAAGTAACTTTGAAGAAATAAACAAGACACATCTTTACTTCTTTCAACCAACAGGAAAGAAGTCAAACCAAACATACTTTGCTTTAATTTCATAAAAAGATTCATATTTTGCTTTAATTTCATAAAAAGATTATCATAGATTTTATACTTTAGTAACAACACAGTAATCTAAAACTATCAAATACAATTACTGTTTCCACAATAATATGCAAAGACAATGTATTACTCAGCCAAAGAAGTTATCCACAATATTTATTCCTTTAAGCATGGCTGATGTGCTTTAGCAAGCAAGTCTCCTATAAAGTCAGTCAGATATATTCAAGATACACATCATGTGAAATTAAATTTCCTAAATACACATTTCACTGATGCAAGAGTACCTTCTTCAGTTTTCTCAGCCCTCAGTGAGTATTCTGCACAGCACTATTGGCTCACACGTTTCCTACTACATTGATTATATCTCCTGGTCTCCAATAAAAAAATATTACATATCACGTTAGCATAACTTTAAATGAATTAATCTGTTATTTAATGCTAATCAGCTAGATATTAATGAAACTCAGCCACACTGTAAACATGTAAGTAACAATAGTGCACCATATATATAAAAATGACCTCAATTGCAATCAAAATAGAATTCATTCTTATATGAGAAGTATGTGAAAGGAATACTTTCCTAAATATGCAGATACAAATTTAAAAATTGCATAAAATTTGCCTTTTATAACTAACCCTCCTTTTTAAACTTCACATATCCTATAGTGTAAAGCCTGGCTAAGTCATATGTTCTGTGCTGTGTTCCCACACTGCTTCAAATATCAAGCCAAAAGTAATACAATCATTTTACGTGAAACAGGTAATTTGTATACATACTTTTACACTTCCTTACTCAGATTTACTAGCCTTATCCTCGCCTGAGGAATTAGAGTCTGACATCTTCCTCTCAATGCTCTCTTTAAGATGTACGAAAGTGGAATCTTGTGCATCACTAGATTTTTGTTTCATAATGATTCGTGTCAAAGCAATTTTTGGAAGGGTGATAAGTTGCAATTCAATCTCTCATTTAATGTCATTGTGACTGTTGAAACACATACCTAGGTATCTGAAACAATCTCTTTTGTTCGGTCAACAACCTTTGATTGGCAGTGTTTCTGTCTATACAGAACCTCTTCAAATCTCCATTAGCGTTGTGGGTCTATAAAAAAAATTTCTGCCATTTATGGTTGTGTTTAGTGCAGAGACATGGCTTAGCCATTCTGGAAACATCCCCCAGGCTGTGGCTAAGCCATGTGTCTGCAATATCCTTTCGTTCAGGAGTGCTGGTTCTGCAAGGTTCGCAGGAGAGCTTCTGTAAAGTTTGGAAAGTAGGAGACAAGGTACTGGCAGAAGTAAAGCTGTGAGGACGGGGTGTGAGTCGTGCTTGGGTAGCTCAGGTTGGTAGAGCACTTGCCTGCAGAAGGCAAAGGTCCCGAGTTCGAGTCTCGGTCCGGCACACAGTTTTAATCTGCCAGGAAGTTTCAATTCAAAAACTTTTTTGTACTTTTAGCTATATTTCACTCACAGTAATGTATGTTCTAAAACTTATCTAGCCGTAAGCTACACACTATCAAACTTTTTCCATCACTAGATCTGCACATCAAGTGCACATGGTTGACAAATAGTGTCATTTTGCAATGACTGTTATGAATTATTAAAAGGTAAATGGTTTATTAAGAAGCTAAGATGCTACACTACACCTGCACAAAAATCAGATTTTTTAACTGTATATTTTTTTCAGAATCAATTGAGAAACATTACAGAACTACAAAACAATCACACAAAATGAAAAGTAAGCATTTCTGTTTTCACGAGGAAAGTAAAACTTTTAAGGAAAAAACAAGTTCACAAAACGATGTGGTGTAGTCTTCTACACCACCATGAGCTTTTGAAGTGTGAAAATCGGGAAGTTGATTTTTCCCCTTCTTCATCCTCCCGGCCCAGTGCACAGTGTGAACACCCAGGGTGGCATTTTGAGCAGGCTAGGTGCAGCCCAGTCCGGTGAATACAATCCCGGCCCTGATAAGCACACATTGTGAACATAGCCTAATACTTTGAGAAAAATAAAACAACAGATTAACAGGAAGACAAACTCCACCAACTATTATAATGAAACTGACTACACATCCACACCAATGACAGTTCCACTCAAGCAAACTGGGAAATTGATAAAAACCTTAAATCATTAAATAAAAAGTAAAGTCCCATGGACTGTTTCAGTACATCAGTTTTAGTGGCTTACATGTTGAGTCCTCTCTCTTTCTGCAGCCAGGTCTTTCGCATGGTTCTCTGATATCTGTGACATCTTCTCCTCATATTCATGAATAATTTCTTCAGTCTTTGCTTTCTGTAGGATGATTTCAGCCTCAAACTGCAATATTTTTGAGTCATAGTCTTCCATTTTGAGCATGAATTTTCTTCTTTCCTCCTAAAACAAGTGACAAATACAGAGTAACATAATTTCACTTGCTGTTACATTTTCACATGTATATCATTCTTAAATGCAGAAGAAACTACATGTAATGTAGATATTGTAAAAAATTGAAGGAACTAAAGTACCATAGATTAATAGCAGGATAAGTAATGCTAAAATAGAAGTTTCCAGGCCACAACAAAAAATTTTATGCTGATACAAACGTAAATAAAATAAAAAGCAACCGACCACAATATAACCATGTGAAGATTTAAGAAATATTTGCTTACAAATTAAAAAGGCATGAGCAATTAATAGTTAACATACACCATGCCAGAACTGATTCACAACTTTAGGTGTAAGAGTTCCTTTTGCCAGAGAAATATAGATAGTATGGAAAATCATGCAACTTTTAATGGCTTTGCTGTCGTATAGTGTAAAGAGATCACACTATCATATGAGAAAGAAATAAAAGACCTTCTCAGATATGATGAGTCCCTACATTAGAGCAGAAATCAAGTAAGAACAGTACAATGTTATGCATATAATCTGTTTTGTAGACAAACTGCAGTTTCCTAATATCCTACAAATGAATCTTGACCTGTTATATGCTTTACTTACAGCTGATCCTACTACGTCATCATTCCACTTCATATCTCTACATTTGTATGGTATGACATACTTCCTGTTACCCATTAATTCTACAGTAAAATGAAGCCATACTACTACTACATTTTGTAAGGTTCACAAATTTCTCTTCATTGAGGGTTCATTGCCAGTCTTTGTACGAGGCTGATAGGTTGTTGAGATATAAATTTTTACAATTTTTTACAGGTTGGAATGTCCTTGGAGATAACTGTGTTGTCTATGAAAATACTAGGATTGCAACTATACTATCTGTTATGACATCAACATATAACATGAAGTCATTAACTTATTACACTGCCCTGGGAGACACTAGATTTTACTTCACTATCTGTAAATCATAAAAGAAGGTTGTATACCTGGAAGAATCCTGGAGATACTAAAAGGTATCAGATAGATTATATAATGGTAAGACAGAGATTTAGGTTGGTTGGTTGGTTTGGGGGGATCAAAGGGACCAGACTGCTACGGTCATCGGTCCCAAAAGAACACCCACAGAGAATAAAAACGAGGAACAGAATAGTACACAGACGATACAGAACAAGAGAAACTGAGACAAAGACAAGACAAAACGAACTAAAACCACACAGAGTGTGACGGTGGTTGGCCGACCATAGAAATAAAAAAAGGAAAAGCCAACCACTTAGAAACACGTTAAAAAACCAGTTTAAAAGCATAGGCCAAAGGCCAGAATCAACACAAAACAATAACATAAAACAGAAACACTCAGATGAAATGATAAAAGCCCCCTGCCCGAATAAAACGTAAAACTAAGTCAGCCATTGCGGAGTCGTCTGTTAAAAGGGCAGGGAGCGTATCAGGCAGTGCAAATGTCTGCCTGACCACAGCTAAAAGGGGGCAGGCCATCAAAATGTGGGCCACCGTCAAAGCCGCCCCACAGCGACATAGAGGAGGGTCCTCCCGGCGCAGTAAATAACTGTGTGTCAGCCGGGAGTGGCCAATGCGGAGCCGGCAAAGAACTACTGAGTCCCTGCGAGTGGCTCGCAGGGATGACCGCCACACAGCCGTCGTCTCCTTCACAGCACGGAGTTTATTGCGCGTCGTCAGTTCGCGCCATTCATCGTCCCATAGCGCTAAAATTTTGCGGCGGAAGACTGCCCGCAAATCAGTCTCTGGGAGGCCAACATCAAGAGATGATGTACTCGTGGCCTCTTTCGCCAGACGGTCAACATTCTCATTCCCGGGTATCCCAACATGGCCTGGGGTCCAAACAAAGACCACAGAGCGGCCGCAACGGTCAAGAGTAGACAGGGACTCCTGGATAGCCATCACCAGACGGGAACGAGGGAAACACTGGTCGAGAGCCCGTAAACTGCTCAGGGAGTCGCTACAGATAACGAAGGACTCACCTGAGCAGGAGCGGAGATACTCTAGGGCTCAAAAGATGGTGACCAGCTCAGCAGTGTAAACACTGCAGCCAGCCGCCAAGGAACGTTGTTCGGAATGGTCCCCTAGAGTGAGCGCATAACCGACACGACCAGCAACCATCGAACCGTCAGTGTAAACAATCCCAGAGCCCTGATACGTGGTCAAGATGGAATAAAAGCGGCGGCGGAAGGTCTCTGGAGGGACTGAGTCCTTCGGGCCCTGTGCCAAGTCGAGCCAAAGGTAAGGGCGAGGAACACACCATGGGGGTGTACGCAAAGTGGCCCGGAAAGGAGGTGGAACAGGGAAAAATCCAAGCCCGGAGAGAAGCTCCTTGACGCGCACGGCGATCGGACAACCCGACCGGGGCCGACGTTCTGGCAGATGGACGACTGACTGCGGGAACAGGACACGGTAATTTGGATGCCCGGGCAAGCTAAAAACATGGGCAGCATAAGCAGCCAGTAAGTGTTGGCGTCGTAACCGCAGTGGAGGGACACCTGCCTCCACTAGTATGCTGTCCACAGGGCTGGTGCAGAAAGCACCAGTGGCAAGGCGTATCCCGCTGTGGAGAATTGGGTCCAGCACCCGCAACGCAGACGGGGATGCTGAGCCATAAGCCAGGCACCCATAATCCATATGGGACTGGATTAACGCCTGGTAGAGCCGTAACAGGGTAGAGCGGTCGGCGCCCCAGCGGGTGTGGCTCAAACATCGCAGTGCATTGAGATGCCGCCAACACGCCTGTTTGAGCTGCCGGATATGAGGCAGCCAAGTCAACCGGGCATCGAAAACCACCCCCAAAAACCTGTGAGATTCCACCACTGAAAGAAGTTCACCGTTAAGAGAAAGCTGCGGCTCCGGGTGGACAGTACGTCGCCGGCAGAAATGCATAACGCAGGTCTTGGCTGCCGAAAACTGAAACCCATGCACTACAGCCCAAGACTGCGCCTTACAGATAGCGCCCTGTAGCTGACGTTCAACAGCTGCAATGCCAGTAGAGCTGTAGTAAAGGCAGAAGTCGTCAGCATACAGGGAAGCGGAGACAGAATTTCCCACGGCCGCAGCAAGCCCGTTAATGGCTATTAAAAACAGACAGACACTTAAAACAGAACCCTGTGGCACACCGTTCTCCTGGACGTGGGAGGAACTATACGAGGCCGCGACTTGCACGCGGAAGGTACGACACGACAGGAAATTGCGGATAAAAATCGGCAGAGGACCCCGAAGACCCCATCCATGAAGCGTAGAAAGGATGTGATGACGCCATGTCGTATCGTACGCCTTCCGCATGTCGAAAAAGACAGTGACCAGGTGCTGACGGCGGGCAAAGGCAGTAAGGATGGCCGACTCCAGGCTCACCAGATTGTCGGTGGCGGAGCGGCCTTTACGGAACCCACCCTGAGACGGAGCCAGAAGGCCCCGAGACTCCAGTACCCAATTCAAGCGCCGGCTCACCATCCGTTCAAGCAACTTGCAAAGAACGTTGGTGAGGCTAATGGGGCGGTAGCTGTCCACCTCCAGAGGGTTCTTTCCAGGTTTCAAAACGGGGATGACAATGCCTTCCCGCCATTGCGACGGAAACTCCCCCTCGACCCAAAGACGGTTGTAAAGATCGAGAAGGTGCCGCTGACAGTCCACGGAAAGGTGTTGCAGCATCTGACAGTGGATGCCATCTGGCCCAGGAGCGGTATCAGGGCAAGCAGCGAGGGCACTGCGAAATTCCCACTCACTAAATGGAGCATTGTAAGATTCTGGGTGGTTGGTGCGAAACGAAAGGCTCCGACGTTCCATCCGCTCTTTAATGGAGCGGAAGGCCTGGGGGTAATTCGCAGAAGCGGAACTCATAGCAAAATGCTCTGCTAATCGATTTGCAATGATGTCGGAGTCAGTACAAACTGCTCCATTCAGTGAGAGCGCAGGGACGCTGACAGGTGGCCGATAGCCGTAGACGCGTCGCATCTTGGCCCAGACCTGCGATGGAGTGACATGGAGGCCAATGGTGGACACATACCGCTCCCAGCACTCCTTCTTGCCTTGGCGGATAAGGAGGCGGGCCCGCGCACGCAGCCGTTTGAAGGCGATAAGGTGGTCTATGGAGGGATGTCGCTTGTGACGCTGGAGCACCCGCCGGCGATCTTTAATCGCTTCAGCGATCTCAGGCGACCACCAAGGCACAGCCTTCCGCCGAGGGGACCCAGAAGAACGGGGAATGGCAGATTCGGCGGCAGTAACGATGCCGGTGGTGACCGGTTGAACCACCGTATCAATGTCATCAGTAGAGAGAGGCTCAAAAGCAGCAGTGGAGGAGAACAAGTCCCAGTCAGCCTTATTCATAGCCCATCTGCTAGGGCGCCCAGAAGAGTGACGCTGTGGTAGTGACAAAAAGAGCGGAAAGTGGTCACTACCATACAGGTCGTCATGCACACTCCATTGGACAGACGGTAAGAGGCTATGGCTACAGATTGAAAGGTCAATGGCGGAGTAGGTGCCATGCACCACACTGAAGTGTGTGAAGGCACCATCATTTAACAGTGAGAGATCGAGCTGCGACAATAAATGCTCAACGATGGCGCCTCGACCTGTTGCCACTGACCCACCCCACAGAGGGTTATGGGCGTTGAAGTCGCCCAATAGCAAGAAAGGTGGCGGCAATTGGGCGACCAGTGCAGCCAGGACATGCTGCGAGACATCACCATCCGGTGGAATGTAAAGACTGCAGACGGTAACAGCCTGTGGCGTCCACACGCGTACAGCGACAGCCTCTAAAGGCGTCAGGAGAGGGACAGACTCGCAGTGCAGAGTGTGAAGGACATATATGCAGACGCCACCAGACACCCTTTCATAAGCTGCTCGGTTCTTATAATAACCCCGATAGCCACGGAGGGCGGGGGTTCGCATTGCTGGAAACCAAGTTTCCTGGAGAGCAATGCAGAAGAAAGGGTGAAGGCTGATAAGTTGGCGGAGCTCAGCTAGATGGTGGAAGAAACCGCTGCAGTTCCACTGGAGGATGGTGTTGTCCATGGCTGGGAAAGGCGTGACGGGACTGGGAAGGCAGATTACGACGCTGGGTCACCTGCCGCATCTGATGGAGCACCCGTGCAAGTGCTATCCATTGCGTCTGAGGGATCGGCGAGATCGAGGTCCTCAGCGGACGCAAGGATCTCCACCTCATCCTCAGATGCAGAGCTTTTATGTAGCGGTGGAGTAGGTGCCACCGCAGGTGTCTTGGACTTACGGGTCTTCAAAGTCGTTTTCTCTCGCTTTTCGTTTGGTTGCCATTGGTGAGAGGGCTTATTGGAGTCAGTCTCTGGGACCGAAGTGGAACGCGAAGCCCGTCGACCAGCAACCTGTGGCTGCTTCAGCCACTGGCTGGTGTCTGCTGTGCCGCTGGTAGGAACCTGGGAAGGGAGTGACCCAAGGGATCCCTGCCGAGCGAGAGAAGCCGAAGAAGACTTACGCTTCTCCGGCTGAGAAGGGGGGACTGGTGTCCCCGATGGTTTAGTGGGTGCTGCTCCCGAGGTAGATGGTGTGGGGGCAACAGCAAGAGAAGGGGCCCCCACTGTCAAGGGGGCAGGTGAGGTCCTCTGATTCTGAGAGCTGACTGTATATCTTGCAGCTGAAGGAGCTGGAGCAGGAGTGACAGTGGAGGCATAAGATGACATCATGCGCACGGGATGTAGCCATTCAAATTTCCGCTTAGCCTCAGTGTAAGTCAGTCGGTCCAGGGTCTTATATTCCATGATTTTGCGTTCTTTCTGTAAGACACTACAGTCCGGCGAGCAAGGGGAATGAGGCTCTCTACAGTTGACACAGACGGGAGGCGGAGCACATGGAGTATCGGGATGAGATGGGCGTCCACAATCTCGACATGTGAGGCTAGAAGTACAGCGAGAGGACATGTGACCGAACTTCCAGCACTTAAAGCACCGCATCGGGGGAGGGATATAGGGTTTGACGTCACACCAGTAGACCATCACCTTGACCTTCTCTGGTAAGATATCACCTTCGAAGGCCAAGATGAAGGCACCGGTAGCTACCTGATTGTCCCTCGGACCCCGATGAACACGCCGGACAAAATGTACACCTCGTCGCTCTAAGTTGGCGCGCAGCTCGTCATCGGACTGTAAAAGGAGATCGCGGTGAAAAATAATTCCCTGAACCATATTTAAGCTTTTATGGGGGGTGATAGTGACAGAAACCTCCCCCAACTTCGTACAAGCGAGCAAGGCTCGTGACTGGGCAGAGGATGCCGTTTTTATTAAGACTGACCCTGACCGCATCTTGGACAAGCCCTCCACCTCCCCGAACTTGTCCTCTAAATGTTCGACAAAGAACTGAGGCTTCACAGACACAAACGATTCTCCGTCAGCTCTGGTACAGACGAGATACCGGGGCGAATACCTGTCGCTCTCATTCATAGCCTTTCGTTCCTCCCATGGTGTGGCCAGGGAGGGGAACGATTTGGGGTCATACACATTAGCCTTAAAGTGAGCTTTGGAACGCT
Source organism: Schistocerca nitens (assembly GCF_023898315.1). Classification (NCBI taxonomy): domain Eukaryota; kingdom Metazoa; phylum Arthropoda; class Insecta; order Orthoptera; family Acrididae; genus Schistocerca; species Schistocerca nitens. The sequence goes on along the minus strand of NC_064616.1, from coordinate 663,421,790 downwards.
TAGAGACTGCTGACGGCTAGCCGCCAGCGAGAGATGATGTACCACGCTTCATTGCGGGTCATCCGCCCTGATGCCACCTACTCCGACCAAGGGCCCTCCCCATGGGCGCCACCCAGCCACAGCAAAGGCCACCTGGCAGGATGGCCATTGCCGGGAGTCCCAATGCCCCAGGGAGATGGGCATCTACTCCTTGGCATACGTGGGGAGGTTACGGCGCAGGCATCAGTAGAGCGATCCCTGTGTTGTCAGGGGGGCTACAACCAAGAGGGTACATGGCGGCCCCACCACAACGGACTGGCTACCGTGCTGGATCTTAGGTGCAAAACTGTCCTAGGTCGTCGTCGCAGATAAAAGAAACACTGCAGAGTGCAGCGTGGTAATCGCCCAAGAGATCGAAAACGAGCGGGACACCATTGCAATGACGAGAAAGCCGGCTAAAGGTCTAATTGCACGACGGATACAGTGCACCATGTAAGGCGCCCTTCCCCAATTGGCTCGCTCTTCGGAATAATTTAGAAAGATGGAGGTCAAACCCGAGAGGGGACCATCATATAAGGCCGAAACATTTGAGACTCCTTTTAGTCGCCTCTTACGACAGGCAGGAATACCGTGGGCCTATTCTAACCCCCGAACCCGCAGGGGGGGACAGAGATTTAGGAACCAGGTTTTAAATTGTAAGACATTTCCAGGGGCAGATGTGGATTCTGACCACAATCTATTGGTTATGAACTGCAGATTGAAACTGAAGAAACTGCAAAAAGGTGGGAATTTAAGGAGATGGGACCTGGATAAACTGAAAGAACCAGAGGTTGTACAGAGTTTCAGGGAGAGCATAAGGGAACAACTGACAGGAATGGGGGAAAGAAATACAGTAGAAGAAGAATGGGTAGCTCTGAGGGATGAAGTAGTGAAGGCAGCAGAGAATCAAGTAGGTAAAAAGACGAGGGCTAATAGAAATCCTTGGGTAACAGAAGAAATATTGAATTTAATTGATGAAAGGAGAAAATATAAAAATGCAGTAAATGAAGCAGGCAAAAAGGAATACAAACGTCTCAAAAATGAGATCGACAGGAAGTGCAAAATGGCTAAGCAGGGATGGCTAGAGGACAAATGTAAGGATGTAGAGGCTTGTCTCACTAGGGGTAAGATAGATACTGCCTACAGGAAAATTAAAGAGACCTTTGGAGAGAAGAGAACCACTTGTATGAATATCAAGAGCTCAGATGGAAACCCAGTTCTAAGCAAAGAAGGGAAGGCAGAAAGGTGGAAGGAGTATATAGAGGGTTTATACAAGGGCGATGTACTTGAGGACAATATTATGGAAATGGAAGAGGATGTAGATGAAGATGAAATGGGAGATAAGATACTGCGTGAAGAGTTTGACAGAGCACTGAAAGACCACTGAAAGACCTGAGTCGAAACAAGGCCCCGGGAGTAGACAACATTCCATTAGAACTACTGACGGCCTTGGGAGAGCCAGTCATGACATAACTCTACCATCTGGTGAGCAAGACGTATGAGACAGGCGAAATACCCTCAGACTTCAAGAAGAATATAATAATTCCAATCCCAAAGAAAGCAGGTGTTGACAGACGTGAAAATTACCGAACTATCAGTTTAATAAGTCACAGCTGCAAAATACTAACGCGAATTCTTTACAGACGAATGGAAAGCTGGTAGAAGCGGACCTCGGGGAAGATCAGTTTGGATTCCATAGAAATGTTGGAACACGTGAGGCAATACTAACCTTACGACTTATCTTAGAAGAAAGATTAAGAAAAGGCAAACCTACGTTTCTAGCATTTGTAGACTTAGAGAAAGCTTTTGACAATGTTAACTGGAATACTCTCTTTCAAATTCTGAAGGTGGCAGGGGTAAAATACAGGGAGCGAAAGGCTATTTACAATTTGTACAGAAACCAGATGGCAGTTATAAGAGTCGAGGGGCATGAAAGGGAAGCAGTGGTTGGAAAAGGAGTGAGACAGGGTTGTAGCCTCTCCCCGATGTTATTCAATCTGTATATTGAGCAAGCAGTAAAGGAAACAAAAGAAAAATTCAGAGTAGGTATTAAAATTCATGGAGAAGAAGTAAAAACTATGAGGTTTGCCGATGACATTGTAATTCTGTCAGAGACAGCAAAGGACTTGGAAGAGCAGTTGAACGGAATGGACAGTGTCTTGAAAGGAGGATATAAGATGAACATCAACAAAAGCAAAACGAGGATAATGGAATGTAGTCAAATTAAATCGGGTGATGCTGAAGGGATTAGATTAGGAAATGAGACACTTAAAGTAGTAAAGGAGTTTTGCTATTTAGGGAGCAAAATAACTGATGATGGTCGAAGTAGAGAGGATATAAAATGTAGTCTGGCAATGGCAAGGGAATTGTTTCTGACGAAGAGAAATTTGTTAACATCGAGTATAGATTTAAGTGTCAGGAAGTAGTTTCTGAAGGTATTTGTATGGAGTGTAGCCATGTATGGAAGTGAAACATGGACGATAACCAGTTTGGACAAGAAGAGAATAGAAGCTTATGAAATGTGGTGCTACAGAAGAATGCTGAAGATAAGGTGGGTAGATCACGTAACTAATGAGGAGGTATTGAATAGGATTGGGGAGAAGAGAATTTTGTGGCACAACTTGACTAGAAGAAGGGATCGGTTGGTAGGACATGTTTAGAGGCATCAAGGGATCACAAATTTAGCATTGGAGGGCAGCGTGGAGGGTAAAAATCATAGAGGGAGACCAAGAGATCAATACACTAAGCAGATTCAGAAGGATGTAGGTTGCAGTAGGTACTGGGAGATGAAGAAGCTTGCACAGGATAGAGTAGCACGGAGAGCTGCATCAAACCAGTCTCAGGACTGAAGACCACAACAACAACAACATATCTGTAAATTACTCTCTGCCAGTGATAATGTGTCACAAACTGTCTGATAAAGTTTCCAACCCAGTCACAAACCTGGTTAGCTGCCCTAAAGGGACATATTTTCTTTAGAAGTCTGCAAATTCTAAATCAGTCTACTTTTCTGTATCCGTGACACTAAGGATACCACTTGAGAAGAGCGTAAGTTGTGATTTTCACACTCAATGTCTTCAGAATTTATGCACATTTCCATGAAGACACAATTGTTTTCTTACAAGCAAGACATACTGCTTGAACTTCAAATTTTGTCTAGTACTCTGCTACATGCAGGATGGCAATTTTTGTAAATTAGGTCTGCTTCCTTTCTATGTATCTTGCTCTGCTCATGATATTTGTTGCATATTATGGTCAAGAAGAAGATAATACACTTACAAATTGTATATAAAATTTGAAAGATCCATTATCAGGCCCAGGATCCTTATTGAGTTTTGGCAGTTTAACGTGCTTCTTCAACTTTCGTTTGCCTGTCCCCCCACCCCCCCATCACACACACACACACACACACACACACACACACACAGTCTGTGCCCCTATGTGATGCCAGCTGGATGCACAATGCCACACGATTGCAGTTCCGCAGGTGGATGGGGGTGGGGTGGTGGGGTTGTAAAGGGAGGGATGTGTAGAGGATAGAAAGGCAGGAGGCAAAAGAGTTGGATTGGGTTGTTTGGGGGAAGAGACTAAACAGCAAGGTCATCGGTCTCATCGGATTAGGGAAGGACGGGGAAGGAAATTGGCCGTGCCCTTTCAAATGAACCATCCCAGTATTTGCCTGGATCGATTTAGGGAAATCACGGAAAACCTAAATCAGGATGGCCAGACGTGGGATTGAACCATCGTCCTCCCGACGTCCAGTGTGGGCAGAAGAGGTGTTGAGAGTAGGTACTTAGAGGCTTTGAGGGAGGCAGCCTGTTTGCTGGCTAAGAATCAAAGAGAGTGGTGGCAGGTGCACGGACTAGGCATGTGAAGCATAGGTATCAAAGATGGTGGGGAGTAACTCAAGATGAAGGTGACATGGAGATGTGAATGGGTAGGGCATTACAGGACAGAGAAAGATGGAGGGTGTGGGGACAGTGGGGTAATGCAGACTGAGGCCAGAAGGATTATGTTAATGAAGGATATGTTGCAAGGCTAACACTGATCTGTGTTGTTCAAAAGAGCTGGTAGTGGCAGGAATGACCAGGTGGCCCAGATTGTGAAGCAACTGTGTAAATCTAACAGGATGCGCTCAGCTGCACGATTTTCAACCACATGGTCAACTTTGTTCTTGGCCACAGTATGGTGGTGGTGGTGGTGGTGGCCATTCATTCTGATGGACAGCTGGTTGGTTGTCATACCAACATAAAAAGCTGTCCAGTGATTGCAGTAGAATTTATGTACAACATAGCTGCTTTCCGAGGTGGCCCTGCCTCTGATGGGGTAGGACAAGCCTGTGACACAACTGGAGTAGGAACTTCTGGGTGGGTGGGTGGGTGGATTGGGTAGGTCTTGCACCTGGGTCTTCAACAAGGGTATGATACTTGCAGCAAGGGGTGGGGGTGGGAGTGGCATAGGAATGAACTAAGATGTTGAGTACATTGGATGGGAGAAGGAACACCGCTTTAGGAGGCGTGAGAAGGCTCTTTGGTAGTATACAACTCATTTCGGAGCATGATGATAGATAATCAAACATCAGGCAAAGAATACGGTTCAGCTGTTGCAGTCCAAGGTGACAATGAGTGACAAAGGGGTGCTCCTTTGTGGTTGATTCTTGGCAGTGCTGGAAGGATTAAGGGTGTGTGAGGATGTGGCACAGTGAACCTGTTTGTGAACTAGATTTGGGAGTTAGTTCCTGCCTGTTATGACCCTCGCAAGACATTAAGCATATTGGGCAAGGGAGTTCTTGGTTGGTTGGATTAAAAGGGGGGAAAGGGACCAAACTACGAGGTCATCAGTCCCATGTTCTGAATAAAACAATTCCACAAGTGTGAGAATAAAACAAACGAGACTGACAACTCAAAATGGAATGAAAGGAAAAATCACATGAACGATGAAAGGCAACAAAAATGTAAATTGACAAAAGGGGACAAAAAAACCACAGAAACACAAGAAATGGGACGAAGAGATTAAAACAACAAAGCAGATTACCATGGCTGGCTGACCATCCACTCTGCAACACATTAAAACCTCCACCCTAGAAGCACTAGAGTGGAGGACACAAAGGGACGAAGGACATGCGCTAAAACTTAGATCAAATGATAAAACCAACTCTCCCGAATACAAGATAAAACTAAATCAGCCAATGAGGCATTGTCAGATAAAATTAGCAGCAAAGAGTCCGATAACCCAAGATTTCGTCGCTGGGCAGTCAAAGAGGGACAGTGCACCAGAACATGAGCCACTATCAACCCGGCACCACACCAACACTCATGCGTGTCTTCACGGCGCAGGAGGTAACCGTGGGTCACCCAAGCGTGGCCAATGCGGAGCTGGCAGAGGATAACTGATTCCCTGCGAGAGGCCCGTACGGAAGTCTTCCAGACATTTGTAGTCTCCTTAATGACACACAGTTTTTTGTATGTACTGTTATGCCATTCCGTATCCCAAAGCCGAAAAACCTTATGGCGTAAGTCAGAATGCAGGTCAGGCTACATGGAAACCGCTTCTGGAGATGGGCATCTCTGAACCTGTTTGGCCAGATTGTCGGCAAGTTTGTTGCCTGGGAAGCTGACATGTCCCAAGGTCCACACAAACACCAGTGAAAGACGGGACCAGTCCAGGGCATAGATGGACTCCTGGATGGACGCTACCAAACGATTGCGAGAGTAGGACTGGTCGATAGCTTGTAGGCTCCTCAAGGAGTCAGTACACAGAAGAAACGATTCCCCGGGGCATGAACGGATATACTGAAGTGAACGAGAGATGGCCACTAGCTCTGCAGTTAATACACTGCAGCCATCGGGCAAGTAATGCTGTTCAAAATGGCCTCTGTGGACGTAGGTGAAGCCAACACTACCATCAGCCATCAAGCCTTTGGTGTAAATCACTTTAGAGCCCTGGAACACGTCAAGAATCAAGAGGGAGTGACAGTGGAGAGCAGCAGGAGTAACTGAGTCCTTAGGGTCATGCGAAAGGTCCAGATGAATCTGCGGCCTAGGTGTACACCATGGAAGTGTATGCAGACAGACCTGGATGGGAGGTGGTAAAGGGAAGGACTCCAGTTCAGACAGAAGGTTGGTTGGTTTGTTTGTTTGGGGGAGGAGACCAGACAGCGAGGTCATTGGTCTCATCGGATTAGGGAAGGAAGTTGGCCATGCCCTTTCAAAGGAACCATCCCGGCATTTGCCTGGAGCGATGAAGGGAAATCATAGAAAACCTAAATCAGGATGGCCGGACGCGGGATTGAACCATCGCCCTCCCGAATGCCAGACAGAAGGGATCGCATGCGAACCGCAATCGTTAGTTCTGACCTGCGCCGCCAATGTGGGAGATGAACTGCCGCGGGTGGAAAACGGAGACAGTAATTTGGATGCTCAGGAGAACTACGAATGTGTGCAATATAACTGACGAGCAGTTGTGCACATTGGATCTGCAATGGAGGGACTCTGGCCTCCACCAGGATATTGGTCATCGGACTCGTTCTAAAAGCTCCCATCGCTAGGCGAACACCGCAGTGGGGTACTGGTTTGAGTACACGCAATGCTGAGGGCACCGCCGAACCATAAACCAGATTCCCATAGTCAAGGCGGGATTGAACAAGGGCTTCGTAGAGCTGCAGCAGAGCAGAGTGATCTGCGCCCCAGTTGGTGTTGCTCAGGCAGCGGAAGGCATTGAGGTGCTGCCAGCACTTCCGCTTAAGCTGACGAAGGTGAGGTAGCCAAGTCAATCGGGCACTGAAAACCAGTCCTACGAATCGATATGTCTCTACTACAGTGAGTGGATTGTCATGAAGGTAAAGTTCTGGTTCCGGATGAACAGTACGCCGCCGACAGAACTGCATGACACACGGCTTACAAGGAAACCTCCCCATCGCACCCCCCCTCAGATTTGGTTATAAGTTGGCACAGTGGATAGGCCTTGAAAAACTGAACACAGATCAATCGAGAAAACAGGAAGAAGTTGTGTGGAACTATGAAAAAAATAAGCAAAATATACATACTGAGTAGTCCATGCGCAAGATAGGCAACTTCAACGACGGTATGAAGTCAGGAGCGCCGTGGTCCCGTGGTTAGTGTGAGCAGTTGCGGAGCGAGAGGTCCTTGGTTCAAGTCTTCCCTCGAGAGAAAAGTTTAATTTTTTATTTTCAGACAATTATTATCTGACAAACTCTTTTGTTTTCATCACTTTTTGGGAGTGATTATCACACACACAAGAAAACCTAAATCAGGCAAGGTAGAAGAATCTTTTTACCCATTCGCCAAGTGTGCAAGCTAGGTGGGTCGACAACATATTCCTGTCATGTGATGCACATGCCGTCAGCAGTGTCGTATAGAATATATCAGACGTGTTTTCCTGTGGAGGAATCGGTTGACCTATGACCTTGCGATCAAATGTTTTCAGTTCCCATTGGAGAGGTGCGTCCTTTCGTCTACTAATCGCACGGTTTTGCGGTGCAGTCGCAAAACACAGACACTGAACTTATTACAGGGAACAGAGACGTCAGTGAACGAACGGACTGATCATAACTTCGCGAAAACAAAAAAATTAAAATTTTCACTCGAGGGAAGACTTGAACCAAGGACCCTTCGTTCCACAGCTGCTCACTCTAACCACGGGACCACGGCGCTCCTGTGCTAACGCGGTCATCAATGTTGCCTATCTTGTCTATGGACTACTCAGTTTGTGTATTTTGCATATTTTTTTTCATAGTTCCACACAACTTCTTCCTGTTTTCTCGATTGATCTGTGTTCAGTTTTTCAAGGCCTATCCACTGTGCCAACTTATAACTAAATCTGAGGGGGGTGCGATGGGGAGGTTCCCTTGTTAGCAGCCGAAAACTGGAAGCCTTGGGCGAGAGCCCGACTGTGCCTTGTGGATGGCTCCCTGTAGACACCACTCAGCAACACCAGTACTGGTGGAGCAGTACAAAATGCAAAAGTCATCTGCATACAGAGCAGGTGAGACGGATGGTCCTACAGTTGCTGCTAGACCATTAATGGGCACTAAAAATAGTGATACACTCAATACAGAGCCCTACAGGACCCCATTCTCCTGGATATTGGGGGGGGGGGGGGGACGACTATGGAAGGCCCCATGAAACATGGACCCTGCCATTGATGGGGAAGCTTGCGTGTGTCAGCAATACAGATGGCCGTACCGTAGGTGCAACCACAATGGAGGGGTATCTATTGAGAGGCCAGACAAACGTGTGGCTCCAGAAGAGGGGCAGCAGCCTTTTCAGTAGTTGCAGGGGCAACAGTCTGGATGATTGACTGATCTGGCTTTGTAACACTAACCAAAACGGCCTTGCTGTGCTGGTACTGCAAATGGGTGAAAGCAAGGGGGAAACTACAGCTGTAATTTTTCCCGAAGGCATGCAGCTTTACTGTATGGTTAAATGATGATGGCGTCCTCTTGGGTAAAATAGTCCCTCATTCAGATCTACGGGTCTGGTGAGCATGGTGGATGATGCTCTCCGCGGTCGACACAGATGGGAGGCAGGGAACATTGAGTACTGGGATGCGATGGGTGTCTGCAATCTCGAATGTGATGCTGGAAGTACAGTGGGAAGGCACATGACCAAACTTCCAGCACTTCAAACACATCGGGGGAGGGGTACATGGCTTTACGTCACAGCAGTAGACCATCACCTTGACCTTCTCGGGCAATGTGTCACCCTAGAAGGCCAAGATGAAGGCACCAGTGCCAACCTGGTTATCCCTCTGACTCCGATGGACGTGCCCGGTGAAATGAACACGTCGCCGCTCTAAATTGGCGCGCAGCTCGTCATCCAACTGCAAAAGAAAGTCCCTGTGGAATATAATACCCTGAACCATATTAAAGCTCTTATGAGGCGTGATGGTAACAGAAATATCCCCCAACTTTCCACAAGCGAGTAATGCCCGTGACTGGGTAGAGGATGCTGTTTTTATCAAAACTGACCCAGAGCACATTTTGGACAAGCCCTCTGTGGTGTCACCGCTAGACACCACACTTGCTAGGTGGTAGCCTTTAAATCGGCCGCGGTCCGGTAGTATACATCGGACCTGCGTGTCGCCACTATCAGTGATTGCAGACCGAGCGCCGCCACATGGCAGGTCTAGAGAGACTTCCTAGCACTCGCCCCAGTTGTACAGCCGACTTTGCTAGCGATGGTTCACTGCCTACCTACGTTCTCATTTGCCGAGACGATAGTTTAGCATAGCCTTCAGCTACATCATTTGCTACGACCTAGCAAGGCACCATTATCAGTTACTATTGATATTGTGAATCATGTACCGTCAAGACCGACATTCATCATTAATGGATTAAAGTTAAGTATTCCACCAGCTACGTCCGTTTTTCTAAATTCTAATTTCCTTGTCCTGTTCCAGACCTCACGCCAGCCTGTGTGAGCTAAAACGCGTGCATTTCGGCCTCCTCTAGTAACACGGTGTTGGCTCTCCTGCCAACCACAACACCCTCCACCTCCCCAAACTTGTCCTCCAAATGCTCCACAAAAGACTGAGGCTTCATGGACATTAATGATTCCCCATGAACTCTCGTACATATGAGGTACCGGGGCGAATAAGCTTCACTGCCATCCTTAGCCTGGCATTCCTCCATGGTGTGGCCAGGGAGGGGAACGACTTGGGATCGTATTTCTTAGCATTAAAGTTAGACTTTGCCTGCTTAGAGACTGCTGGTGGCAGACCACCAGCAAGAGATGACGTACTACGCTTCATGGCGTGTCATCCGCCCTGCTGCCACCCACTCCGACTAGGTGCCCTCCCCACGGGCACCACCCAGCCGCAGCAAAACCACCAAGCAGGATGGCCATTGCCGGGAGTCCCAATGCCCCAGGACGACGGGCATCTACTCCTTGGCATACATGGGGAGTTAATGGCACAGGCATCGGCAGAGTGATCCTTGTGTTGTCAGGGGGCTACAACCAACAGGGTACATTGTGGCCCCACCACAATGGACTGGCTACCATGCTGGATATGAAGTGCAAAGAAGTCCACAGTCATCATCGGCACAGAAAGTGACATTGCATAGTGCATGGTGGAAAACACACCCAGGAAGGTGTCCTCGCCAAAGAGATGGAGAACGAGCGGGACTGCAATGTAACGCCGAGAAAGTGGGCTAAAGATCTCAATGCTCGATGGACATGATGCACCATGTAAAGCGCCCTTCCCCAGTTGGTTCGCTCTTTGGGAAAATTTTAAAAAATGAAGGTCAAAACACACAGGGGGACCATCACATGAAGGCTGAAACATGAGATTCCTTTTAGTCGCCTCTTATGACAGGCAGGGATACCTCAGGCCTATTCTAACCCCCGGACCCGCAGGGGGAAAGGGAGTTCTTGTCACTTGGTGGCCAGGATGTATGGGAGGGATTTTTTGGTGTGGAAGGGGTGGCAGCTGTCAAAATACAGGTACTGTTGGTGGCTGGTGGGGTTAATGTGGACAGTGGTAGGGATGGAACCGTTAGAGAGGTGGCATGTTGGGTTAGTGAGAATCAGGTGATGCGGAGGGAACAAAATATGTTGAGGCTGCAAATCATCAATTAACATGAACCAGATAGTGAGGGTAGATAGGTTCCCTAGCCCACAGAAATGGTGCATAGAAGGGTTTCATGCAGGTGCCCATTTCTGTGCTATGGAATTTTTTTATCTTTTTGTCAGGATATAGTTGGTAAGGTGTAAGAGGAATGTGGGGTGTGGAGTCTGAAAGACATAGGGAGAGTTAATGTTCGATAGCAGCAAGGCCATGAATGTGAGGTATGTTGTTGTATAGTAAAATGGCATCAACAGTGACGAGTAGAGGCTCAGGAGGCAAAGGGGTGAGAATGGTGAAGCCACAATAGGGTGTCCAGGACTATCAGGTTCACGGATTTTGGGGAGAACCCAGGTGCATGGTGTGCCGTTGGGGTGAGGAGAGAGATGGACTTAGGGGAGAGATTCTGCGACAAGCCCCAAGGATTCCAGTAAAGACTGGAAGTTATGTTGAAGTTTTGGGCTGGGATCACTATGACAGAGTTTGTAGGTGGAGTAGTCAGGCAGGTGGTGGAAACGACCTGTCAGGTAGCCACTGCAATCCATCACAGCAGTGGTGGAGCCTTTGCCTATAGGGAGGATGACTAGATGATTAACAATGAGGGCCAGTGTGCTGGCCAGCCTGGATGTGGTTTTTAGGCGGTTTTACACCTCACACTAGGTGAATACCGGGCTGGTCCCCACGTCCTGCCTCATTTACAAGACTCGCAGACATTTGAATATGTTCACACTATTTCATGGCTTACACTAGACGCAGACAGCTGGGGTACACTAATTCCGTCACGGCAGGTATGAGGTGGTGACAGGAAGGGCATCCGGTCACCCTCTGATACCAAAATTGCCAAATCCATAGTGCCACGGCTCACCCCACGCTGAAGTGGGACAAAGGCCCGAGACTTCTTTTAGTCATGTATTGCCATAAATTTTGTTCCTCCCTAATTCTCTTCAGTACCTCTATATTAGTTATCCCACATCACTATCTAATCCTCAACATTCTTCTGTAGCACCATATTTCAAGAGATTCTATTCTCCTGCTGTCTGAAATGTTTATCCTCCACATTTCACTCCAATACATGGCTACACTACAGACAAAAATGTTCAGAAAAAGACACCCTTACACTTCAATTTATTCTAGATGTTAACAAATCTGTCTTCTTAAGGAAGACCTTTCAAATTAGTTCCAGTTTTCTTATATCCTCCCTACTTCGGCTACCACGAATTATTTTGCTACCCATATAGCAAAACCATTCTACTTCTTTTGATGTGTATTTTTCTAAACTAATTATTTGAGGATCACTCGATTAGATTAGACTACCCTTGTTTTATTTTTATGGCTGGTCATCTTATAACATCTTTTCAAAACACTACCCACTCCTTTCAATTCATGTCTTGGCTGACTGACAGAATTACAATGATGTCAGCAAACATCAAAGTTTTTATTTCTTCTCTGTAAACTTCAGTCCCCTTTCCAAATTACTCCTTGGTTTCTCTTACTGCTTGCTCCATGTACACATTGACTACCAGTGAGGATAAGCTAGAACCTTGTCTTACTCACTTTTCAGCTACTGCTTCCTTTTTATGTCTTAATTCCAATAGCTGCTCCCAGTATTTTATCCCTATATACCACCATAATTTTAAAGACAGTATTCCATTCATCATTGTCAAAATCTCTCTCTCAATCTCTAAATGTTATTTTAGTATCCCTGGCAGTGGACATCACAATGGAAGCATATGAGCTGGCATGGTTAGCCCGGCAGGATAGCATGGAAACCTGTCATGGATGGTGCACACAACATGTAGCATGGGAAGACCTGCTAGTGGAAGTGTTTACCTGCAGGTGGCAGCAGGCCAGGCAGGCCAGTGTTTACTGTGAGTTCGACCACCGCAGACCTCGCCTAGCATATTGTGCTACGTGTTGTGCTGAGTGCTTGGCCTTAACCATCCCTACCAGCCACATTCTGAGTTCTACATGTGTTCACCTCTACATGGGTTCGGAGTCACACAGTGAGTTTATTACTTTAGGAGGTTCCATTCCCTGGTCAACATCAAGCCCCTGTCAGCTTGTGAAGTATCTGTGCTGACCGTGTAGTGAAGCGGCATTGTCATGCCTGTGCAGACACAAAGCGACAACGAAGGACGTTCTCATGCATCTGACACCCCTACTTTTCTTTTCCCTTTACCTAGTGCTCACTTGGGCCATCATGTACCCAGGATTTCTGCAATGCTGGCAGGAACAATTACACTTTCAGAAGAAGCAGCAACAGTTGTAGCTGTAACTGCAGTAGCAGCAGCCACTGATAACCCAAAATGCGGACTTGTTTTACACCCTTGCCAGTGGGGGTATGATGGGGCAGGGGGAAGGGGGGGGGGGGAGACAGGCACCCAATGTTCCATTTTCTGCACTGCCCTTGCAACCCGCAACACAGTTTGCCAGTTTCAGTGAGTTGAAAGAAAGGTGAGAGAATTGCCTGCACTAGTTCTTGCTACACTGCCAGGTAATGTGTACTGTTGATCATGTTGACAAGGGTGCCTTACATTGTCTAGCAGTGCAGGTTTACACAACGTTGTCCAAAATTTGAAGCCCTCCATTGAGCCCGAGACACTTCCCTTTGATAAGTTTGTCAGGTGCTTATGCAGTATTTTGGCCATCAAACACATGTGGTGGGAGCACTACTAGAGTTTAACCAACATCACAGGCACCCTTGGTAGCTGCATGTGGCCTGGATCACCGATTTTCATGGCCTCTCATGCAAGTGTCATTTTGAGTGTCCAAAATGTGCTACCTCTTATTCAGACTCACTAATTCAGAACGTGATTGTCGGGTTAGTTCCTGCCCCAGCTGAGACTAGGGTGTTGGCCATGTCCAACCCTTCTTTAACAAACACTCAAATTGCAGAATCACATGAGCTTACAATAGCAGCACATCCTTTCTTAAAATTGTCAGGGGGTGCAATTGGATGTGCACAATAACCAACGCCCAGTGCCCCACACAATAACCCAAGTGGCCTCGCTTCCCAACAAGTTGCCGAGCACTGCTGACCATTCTCACTGATGCTGAGCTCGGTGGGTTTGCGCTATCCGCAGTGTCACAATTTCCACCAGATGCGCTTTTCGCGTCCTTGATGCCATTCTCCTTCTGCTCATTGGGTGAGGCAACAGTCTTGCCCCAGTTGTCATTTGTTACTTAATTGCCACAATGGAGGCCATGTTTGGGGTATGCAGGCACCTAGGTCATTTATCAACTGTCTGCGACAGTCAATGTGCCGTGAATCAGTCTTTGGATGCTCTGCTGTTTTCAATCAACTCTGGGACTGTCTCTAATGACCTGTATGTGTTGCCCCAGCATATTTTGATGAGGTTGACACTGGATGAGGAGTCAGTCAAATTTTATGTAGACAAAGGAGCAATAGCTAGTCTAATTAACTTATACTGCAGACCGTCGATGGTCGAACCCGGGACTCCAGAGGGCCAAGCTGAAGCCGGGACCCACCACGCCGTATTTCATCAGGAGGCCGACGAAGTTCAATAGCGTCAAGGGGCACTGCAGAGTGATACAGCGGTATTCAGAAGTATTCCCTTATTCAGCTAGTTTACAGAAGCGTAATGTCGGCAAGCCGCCCGCGTGCTGTTCCGCGAGTCCGGCTGTCTCAGCACTCCTGGACTGACGACACTGCTACTGCGGTCATCAAGACTGCCCGACAATGGAAGTCGGGCGCGCTCGCCCGGTCGCTGCCCACCGAGGTGTCATGTCTGGCGTCGTGTAGCTGCCCGCGATTTCGGAGACTGCAACAGTCCCTGGTCCTCACCAGCGCCCTCCACCCCGTTTGACCTGTTCTGTCCAACCATGGGACGAAGGTGGTTGTACTGGTCACCCGTGGCCCTCGGCCACTGCTGCTCCCAGGACAGGACCGGACTCAAACCCACGCCCTCCTGGATGTCGTGCCTAAACTTACCACTAGTGGTGCTTGCTGGATGGCAACACCCGCCGCTGTCCTTAACACTGTTTCAGCGCTGCCACACCTCCCATAGCGTACGCCTTGCCCAGACTCTGGTACGCCAGGTGGGAAGTGAACGTGGCCCATCCTGGACCCGCTGCAGACTGCTGTCACTGCCCTCCTTCAGGCAAGTACCCGGCTGCCGTTCCGTCCCGCTCCCGTGTTGTGTCCCCGGAGGCAGAATACAGCCCGAACAAGTACACAGAAACAAAGTACAGGTTTACACAGAATATTTACAACATCGCTGCCAGACTGGCCCCTACGAGTGTAGACCAGCACAGGTCCAATCCGACTCTCGACTGACCTGGCACACACCCCCAAAGCTAAAAGTGCCTGACTATTCATACTGCTTTTCCCCTCGCTTCTGACGTAGTGTCAGAGAGAGAGACAAACTATGGCAGGGGTAAATTCTCATACATCAGTCACTTACACATCGCCACTCCCGGCTCTGGCCTACTGCCTTCCCTCATACATCGCAATAAATTAAAGCAACACTGCAGTTCCCTGCCTCACTGTTGTTTCACTCCAAACAAATCATACATGCAATACACCGCTGCAGCTCTGTGCCATGTTTACCCTGTCTGGCCTCCTGGCTGCCGACTATTACCACACACTGCCAGTGGCCCCAGACTTCTTCGCCCAACCTCGCCTTTACTGAATTTTAACAAAATTCCCCTTTCCTGTGACTAAGACTAATACTAGCACAGCACTTAGATACGTACAGGCTCTTGGGATGCCTCAAGTTGCAGTGGTCACTCCATCACATTTTGTCTTATAGTAAACAGAACATTCCTATGTGGGTGCAATTCTCTCTGCGCATTATAAGATGCATCATGTTTACTGATATTGCTGTTTTTGCTCTTGAAATCCTCCCTTGTGCTAGGTATATTTTATTTGGCAAGTTTTATATATTTGGCAAACCAGTGTGAGCTGTATTATTGTAATTAGAGCATGTTCTCAGTATGTTGATGAGGTTGATGTGCAGTTATACTTCTGGAAGATCTGATAATCTGTAGATGACATCTAGTTACTGTCAAAACTGGTCATGAAATAAACTATTCCACATCAGGCAACCCTGGCTTCTAATGTTACAACATTATATCACATCAACAACATGGGTACATTGTATCCAAATTTTATTGTCCCTGCCCATTCCCTTCACTGTCTGCAGCGACGTAAAGGCTGAGTTGCAGCATTGGCAGGCTCAGGAAGTTATTTTTTCCTATTTCATCGCGTCAGTGGGCCAACCCTTTGGTGGTGATTCAGAAGTCCAACAATTTTAAACAGATGGTCAACATGCAATCTGTCCCAGATTCATACTCCATTCTGTGGCAAACAGAGTTGTTGGTGAAGTTATCAGGAGGGTGGGAGGATCAGGGGTAGCCAGTATTTTCCTAGACAGTATTTTTCCCACATCAACTTTCGCAGTATTTATCTGCAGTTGCCACTGGTCACCAATTCTCTGACTTTCCTGGTCCTCAACACCACCTTTGGACTTTACCAGTTTGATCACTTTCTGTTGGAATCTCATATGTGCTAGGAGTCTACCAACAGTATTTGGAGCAGTTGATTCAGGACATTTCCTGCTGCATCCATTATCTTGACGGCCCTACTCAGGAAGAGCATTTATGAAACGTTCAGCCAGTTTTTCAATGCCTCCTGGAAATGGCCTCTGTTCCAATCTGGGGAAGTACAGTTTTTTCTCCCCTAAGGTGTGTTTTGTTTGGGTCGTGTGCTTAGTAAAGATGGTCTTATCCCCACGGACAACTACATCAAGGCCATTGTCAACCCTCCGGCAACCAAGAAACTGAAGGAGTTACAGTCTCTTTTAGGAAAGATTTCATATTATGCTCATTTCATTCCCCAGGCCATTCATATCTGCTAGTCTCTTAACTGACTTCAGCAGAAGTATGTTAACTTTGTCTGGTCTGCGGATTGCCAATGGGTTTTCCAGACTCTCAACAGTGTGTGTTCTGCTTCCTGACTAGCTTCCTTTATGCCAGGTATGTCTTTAACATTGGTCTGTGACAAATCCCAGCACAGAATTTGTGTCATCCTGTCCCATCGGAACCCAGACGGCACTGAACAGCTAACTGCTTACACATCAAAGATGCTTTCTGTTACACAGCGTAATTATTCGTAGGTGGAAAAGGAGGTTCTTGCAGTTATTTTCGGGGTTAAAAAGTTCCATGTTTTCCTGTCTGAGGTGAGGTTCCTCCTCATCTCTGTCCACAAACCACTAGTTTCCTTATCTGGCCCTTGTCCCAAGGTGCTGAATAGGACTTATATGGCAAAAATTTTGAGTAAGACTGCTGCAGAGACATGTATTTAACACACGTTTTCACATAAAGGAAAAATACGAACTCTTGTTGGAGTTGGTAGTATACATGAAATAACACATTCACACATAGCACAATATTCCATCACGCCATCTGGAAAATTGTTGGCTAAAGTTTTCCTGTACTCATAAGAAACTAACAGGTATAGTAGAGATCAATCGCTAACAGACTCGTAAAAAAAAAATGTTTGTCACTTGCTCCAAATCCGGAAAACCAACAATTTCAATTCACAAAACATATCTTTGGGAATATTTTAAAACCATACATTGCCATTACAAGTTCTGATACAGCATTCCTATGATGGACAAACTAATACTTACACTTATGCAGCAGGTTTATGTATGTCGAGGGTTAACTGGCTTGCATGGTAGAAGTAATGCTGCCAAACTGCACACCTGTGTACCAGCCATGTGATGTCTATTTTTACCACCAAGTTAAAAACTTTTCTTCGAGGTTTAAAAATTGTAATCTCGCTTCTGGAAACCAACAGCAATAGCACAACTGCATAGAGGCAATAATTATTCACATTGTAATTTGAGATCAGCTTTCAGCAACAATTTTTCAGGTATTGTTAATATATAGATGCTATGCACCAAAATTAACTACTGAAAAAGAAATATTTTTAAATGAAAAGCTAGTCTTTTTTCACTGACTCTTCAGAAGGAATGATGTAGTTATGTGATGCCTGCAGTCATTAAATGTTCTTGGTGCCAGGACTAAATTTGCTTCAAATGTTTATACGATAATTACCATCCACCTAGTTCTTCGAAGGAAACTGAGGACATGTAACAGAGTGAGGAAAGAGCCACTGTAAGATGACCGTGATTAAATTTTTAATTACTAATCCAAATTATCTGAAAAATTTATTTCTCTACTGTGTTATTTTTCCTTATTGATTTACTTACCACATTAACTGTGCTACTTCTACCAATTTCGTAACAGGGACAAGTGGGCCTGTAGTATGCATTTGGGAATCAAACAAGTTCTCTGTTCTGCATCAAGATGTCTTTGTCACTATGCCAACAGCATTTATCTTACGCAAACATAAGTGGCAGTCAGAAAAGTTTCTTTTCTCAATTTCAGGAATAAATGCATTTACAGCCCACGTATATGATGAAAAATTAGAGGCAGCTTTCTCAAAAACGTACGTGTGTGTGTGTGTGTGTGTGTGTGTGTGTGTGTGTGTGTGTGTGTGTGTGTGTGTGTGTGTGGAGGGGGGAGTTGCAAATGAGCTTTACACACGCAACCTGCCAAATTGGTTGCCCGTGTCTGAAGCAGCATTGCATCATGCCATTTCTCCATTTCTCAGAAAGACAAACTGATCTTCCTCAATAGAAGCTTCTATTATTCTTCCGTAAGTAATTCATGTCAGTATTTTGCAGCTGTAACTTATTAAACTGACAGCTCTGTAATATTAACAAGTGTTAGCATCTGCTGCTTTTCGAATAGTAATTATCACATTCTTCAGCAGTCTGTGGGTATTTTACTTGATTCATATCTTGCATACCAGGTGGAATAGATTTGTTGTGGTTTGACCTCACCAGGATCTCAATAATTCTGATAGAATGTCATCTACCCCAGGTGCGCTGTTTTGACTTAGATCTTTCAGTGTTTTGTCGCAACCTCCTCACTGTATCATGTCTCCTATCTTAATCTACACTCATGCTCATAAATTACGGATAATTGCAGAATGTGGTACCACACAATGTGGCACTACACAAAACTGGCATTAATAGCATAGCCACACATACACAGGCCGCACAACGGGTTGGCGTACTCTGGATCAGGTGGTCGAGCAGCTGCTGGGCTATGGCTCCCATTCTTGCACCAGTGCCTGTCGGAGCTCCTGAAGTGTCCTAGGATCTTTAAGACGTGCAGCGACACGTCGACCGAGAGCATCCCATATGTGCTCAATGGGGTTTAGATCTGGAGAACAGGCAGGCCACTCCATTCTCCTGATATCTTCTGTTTCAAGGTACTAGTCCACGATGGCAGCTCGGTGGGGCCATGCATTATCATCCATAAGGAGGAAGGTGGGACCCACGGCACCCCTGAAAAGGAGGACATACTGGTGCAAAATGACATCCCGATACACCTGTCCTGTTACAGTTCCTCTGTCAAAGACATGCAGGAGTGTACGTGCACCAATCATAATCCCACCCCACACCATCAAACCACGACCTCCATACAGGTCCCTTTCAAGTAAATTAAGGGGCTGGTATCTGGTTCCTGGTTCACTCCAGATGAAAACCCGGAGAGAATCACTGTTCAGACTACACCTGGACTCGTCCGTGAACATAACCTGGGACCACTGTTCCAATGACCGTATACTGTGTTCTTGACACCAGGCCTTACGGGCTCTCCTGTGACCAGGGGTCAGTGGAATGCTGGAATGCACCTTGCAGGTCTCCGGGCAAATAAACCATGTCTGTTCAGTCGTCTGTAGACTGTGTGTCTGGAGACAACTGTTCCAGTGGCTGCAGTAAGGTCCCAAGCAAGGCTACTAGCAGTACTCCGTGGCCATCTGCAGGCACTGATGATGAGATATCAGTCTCCTTGTGGTGTTATACACTGTGGACGTCCCGTACTGTGGCACCTGGACACGTTTCCTGTCTGCTGGAATCGTTGCCATAATCTTGAGATCACACTTTCTGGCACACGGATGGCCCATGCTATGACCTGTTGTGTTTGACCAGCCTCCAGTCGCCCTGGTATTCTACCCCTCATAACGTCATCAATATGTGTCCTTTGAGCCATTTTCAACACACAGTCACCATTAGCACATCTGAAAACATCTGCACACTTACTCGCTGCACCGTACTCTGACATGCACCAACACACCTCTGCGTATGTGGACTGCTGCCAGCGCCACCGTGCGATGACCGCAGGTCAAATGCACCACATGGTCATACCCCAAGGTGACTTAAAACCGCAAACTGCCCACCAGAGCGTTGTTTCACCATGTATCAGCATTATCTTTAATTTATGAGCATGAGTGTACTTCCTCTTCTTTTTATTCAATATTGTGCTCCACATTAATTTCCCTAGTATAGCTCTTCCATACATTCCTTCCAACTTCCATCTTTCCCTCCTTTGATTAATACTGGCTTGTCGTTTGAGTTCTTGACACTGTTCTCCCAAGGTTTTAATATTTTCCTAAATGCAAAATCTATTTTCCCCATAGTCGTGCATGCTTCTAAAGCTTTGCATTTATTCTCTATCCATTTCTGCTTTGCTATTTTGTGCTTTTTGTCAATATCATTTTTAGACTTCTGTATTCCCTTTCACCTATTTCATTTGCTGCATTTGTATATTTTCTAGTTTATTCAGTTAAATTCAATATCTCCTGCATTATTCAGGAATTTTTACTAGTTGTCTTTCTGCCTATTTGATTCTTGTCAGTCTTCAGTATTTCATCTCTCAAAACTATCCTTTCTATTTCTATTGCACTTCTTTACCATTTCAGTGACTCAATTTCTACTGCTCCCTTTGGAATTCTCAACAAACTCTGGTTCTTTAGATTTATCCATGACTCATATTTACTTTCAACCTGCAGTTATTAACAAATAAATAATGGGCCAAAACCCATACATGCCCCTGGAAATGTTTTGCAGTATAAAATCTCGTTTTGGAATCTGTCTTTCCATTACATACTCTATCTGAAACCTTCTGGTGTCCCCAGGTCTCTTCTAAGTGTGCAACTTTCTTTCAAAATACTTAAATCAAGTGTTAGCAATGATGAAATTGTGCTGTGCGCCAAATTGTAACTGCTTCCCCTTTCAAGCTGCCCTAGTCCATGTTCTCGTACTATTTTCCCTTCTCGTTATTTACCTACCATCAATTTCAGGTGCCCTTAAGAATTAAATTTTTGTCTCCCTTAACTATCTGAGTAATTTCTCTTATCATACATTCTCCAATCTCTTAATCATCTGTAGAGATAGTTGGCATATAAACTTTTAAAATTATGATGGGTGTTCTTACCTTCTATGATGAAATAACCATGTTGTTCATAATAGTTTACCCACATTCTTATTTCCTTGTTCATTATTAGACCTATTCCAGCATTTAAACTATTTAATTTTGTATTTGTAACCCAGTACTCACCCTACCAGAGGTCCTGTTCTTCCTGTCAATGCACTTCGTTAATTCTCACTACTTCTCGCTACATCCAACTTCAACCTATCCAATTCCCTTTTTAAGTACCTACCCAATTATGGCTTCTAACATTCAACACTGTGACCTGTAGAATGCTAATTTTGTTTTTCCTGATAACGCTATCCTCCTGATTAGTCACCGCCCAGAGATCCAAAGGGTGGGCTATTTCAACATTGGAATATTTTACTCAAGGGGATGACACCACCATTAAATCATAAAACAGAGCCGTATGCCCTCAGGAAAGGTTGCTTTTAGCTGTTTGCAGTACCATGATAGCAAGACCATGTTGGCTAATGTAACAAGGCCAGGTCAATCTATATTGCGGATTGTTGGCCCTGCTAGTACTGGAAAGGCTGCTGCCACTCTTCAGGAACCACACGTTAGTCTGGCCTCTCCGCAAATAACTTACGTCGTGCTTGCACCTATAGTATTGTTAAGGCATGCAAAACACCTCACCTTGGCAAGCTCAATTGTTCCAGGGGAGGGGAGGGAGGGAGGGAGATACATCATAGATTTTGTTTTGACATTTCATTTTTCTATTCCTGCCTCATTTATTAGCTGAACACTGACTATGACCAGAATTTCTTGGGGATCTGAGATAGGTCCTGTGATGTTATTTTGCTAGTGTCATTCTTTAAGACTTCACGTAATGTCTGCAGTTATGAACTTCCAGAAAAAAGTGATGTCCCCTCCAGTCCATTTTGTAACTCTAGTGCACAAGCACAACCAAAAATGGATGTATTTACGCACTTTGAGGGAGAACTAAATTCATATGTGTAGCTGTTTTGAGAAGTGCATGAAAATTAGCACATTATATACGTTATGTTTTAACTATTCACAGAAAATAAAGGCTGCAAGATACCAAGTTTGCTAGAAAGCAATTACACTTTCCAGCAGGTTTTAGACAGCCACACGGGGCAAAAAGAAAGCAGGTGATATTGCTTTTTATAAAAGAGTCATCCAGAAAGTAACACCAGTCTAATGAATGCACATTTGAAGATTTATTTAGTATGTATAATACCCTGTTCCACATACCCTGAAAACTGAGTGCACTAACAGAAACTTCCAGTGTCTAAGTCTGATGATACGTATGCGATGTCCAGGCATGTACTTCGGTATCCACAGAGTTGTATCAAGATCAACTAACACCAATGCCTTAACACATTTGTATACAATTATGAGAATTGTTAATCTGGATATTAAATTGTCTGTAAAGTTATTTATTGTGCAGAGAGAAGCTGGAAGTGCTGTTGCTCCCTAAAAATCTTTCTCATGTGCGTGACTTTGCAAGGGTAGTAGGGAATATTTATGTCACAGCAAACGAGAGTGGGGAAGATGGGCGTAAGAACTACAAATATGATATGAGCAGTGCTTCTTGCCAACAGCTAGTCAAAATAACTTGCTTTTGTTAGATTCCTGGTCTGCTTATAAAAATCTTACTCCTTTAGAGCAAACTATTCCCCCTGGGAAGTGTACGACATTGCAATTCATACCACCTGGAACCACTGGACAAATTCAGCCTCTGGACGTTTATTTTTCCCAAACCTATAAAACATACTATCACACTATCTGTAGCTACACTCTTACGGATGGATACCTAACAGAACGTCCTGTACGGTTCATAACTATCAAGTAGTTCAGCCTTGATCTTGATGGTGTGAACCTTTTTGATCACTGTGGCATGACATTTTTCATTTGGTTTTCATGGTTGTTAAATGTCAACAATGTCCAGTGTACTACATACATCCCATAAAGGTTGATCTCTGCACCTCCCAGACAGTCATTTTCTCTCACCCTCCCGTTGCACATGGTGAGTCATTAGCAGCTAATATTTTTCCTGTCATAATTTTTAACAGAACACTTTCAAATGAGCCTTACTAATTGTGACCTCATACTCAAGGAGTTCCTTGTGAGTAGGACATAGATACATTACCATCAAAAATCTCCTTCAAAGTGAGGTTAAAATAATTGACTGGAATCATTATGTGATAGAAGATCACACTCAGCTGATTAACTCTCTCAGTAAAGTATGTTCATTAGGTCTTTGAATTGACAGCTTCACAGAGTCTGACTTGTAGAACATAAGAAGGAAGACTAACAACTAACTGAATAAATCAACTTTATTCTGCTGGTTATCCAACTGCTGGTAGACCAAAAAATTTAGCAGACATTCTTCAAATAGTTTTTTCATATTAAACAGTGTTAATTCAGAATACCTGCAGTGTTCAGTCACTTCATGAAGCTGTGTACGAGAATCCTTCAGTTACAGTAATGTGCACTCTAGATACACTTGTATATTTAAGAGGAAAGTTTAGACCAAATATTCCTTTTAAAAAAAACAGCAATCTTCAGTAGAAGGTTTTGCGCATTTTCCAAAGGAGAAATGCAAGATATAAAAGGCACTGCAAATAATCCAGAAACATTTTTATTTTATGAAATAGACCCACCCACCTGCAGCAAGTTTATTCTGTCTGTGACAATCTTCTTGACTTCATCTTCTGAACATTTTTGTATTTTAATGTAGAGGTGAGTCATCTGCCTCAAGTCATTTATCTCGATAATTTTAAGCAAAGTTTCTCTTTTCTCATACATAATGTTCTCTTCAATACGCAGAACATACCTGGAAGAACAGTGTTATGATTATACTCTCTGTCTAGTCATTTAGAGCTCCAAAAACAGTACATATTAACAGTAACACCTGAAGTAAACATAAAACGACAACAACAACATGCACTTTCTAAAATTAGGTAAATTGAGTGATCCTTGAATTTTGAGCACTTTGTGAATCCTTAGCGGAACATGTGACTGGTACCTAGTATTACCATCCCATTATAGACTCTGCACACAGTAAACAGTCATCAATCAACATGTAGTGAGACTCAGTATGATGAGGAACTGCCTAACTTAAAGAAAACCGCTATTGAAATTTTACATCAGTGCAGGAAAAATTACTGTCTACGAACAACAGCAGTGGGCAATTAAACATCAACAGTTAAGACAAGAACTTGAGTCAGTAACTCGTATTTGCTAAAAGACAGCAAGGTGGAACAGATGATTAACCATTACATCAGTGGAGTACCCAGTAATACATCCTTCATGACCATATATGCATTTACACAGTTCACGAAAGTGTTACTTGAAGTTAATGAGGCGGATGACTGTGTTCTGGGCATATTCTAAGACTTGTCAAAGGCTTTACACTGTTGACCATAAAATAGTATTAAACAAACTAGAAGCACTTGGCGAACAAGGAATAGCAAACAAGTAGTTCCAGTTTTACCTGGGAAACAAGATGCAAAAAAGGTAGACAGAGGTCACATGTCTGTTGATGATAAATTTTTAGTACAGCAATTGCCAGACAATAAACATACACACACAGGTGTTCTTTAAGGTAGTGTATTGGGTCCAGTTCTGTTAACATATTCAATGACTTTCCTGACAATACAAGACGTGGAGAAAAGCTCTCTTTGCTGAACATAGCAATATGATAGTCACTGATTAAACACCAGAGCTTCTTTTACAAAAACCAAATGAAACCCTCACAGATGCTTTCGACTGAGCTGTATATAATATATTAACATTTAACACAAGGAAGAAAAACAGTATGCACTTCAACATAATGAGGGAACACAACTCTGCCACAATGAGCATAGACAATAAATCTATATATTGTAACAAATATATAATTTTTAGGTATGAATTTGATTGTTCGTTAACATAGCTATACATAACATTGGAACAAGTGCCCTTTTGGACATTTCAAATTTTTTAATAAATTTCCCTAAGATATGAAAAAGTTACTAAAATAATGGGTGTCCATAAATTGTCTTTACTACTTAAGACTTCAGTAACTTTAAAGCTATACTAGATATTAACAAATGGTTTTCAGCATTGATAAGATAACTCAGTTTATTTATTTATTTTTTTTACCTTTCAGGTAACCCAGTTTTGACACAAAATTGAACTTGAAAACCAGATAAAATGTGGACACCACAAGAGATAGATCAGTGTGGGGCCTGCTCATACAGACAACATCCGTTGCCCAAATGCAATGAAACTTTCGAACACAGTATGGAAGGCAACCACTGTCTTGACCAACTATTCGGGCTTGGCATATGTCATTTATGAAAAAATGATAGTGTTCTCCATAAAAAAGGGGGGGGGGGGGGGGGCAAGTCGCCCATCTGTTTCAGACACCATTGTGGACAAGGTACTGCAGGCATTTGCAAGGAGTCCAACAAAACCTGTGCATATGACCGCCAGAGGGTTGGAAATGAGATGCTCAACAGTGCACAACGTCTTCCCTAAGAGGTTATGGCACACACTGATGTGTATGAATGAGGAAACAAAACTTTATGAGTTATCTTATCACATGTTAAACATTTTTAATATCTAGTATAGTTTTAAAGATCTTTAAAGTCTGAAGTTGTAAAGATAATTTATGGACATGTCCATTTAAAAAGGCAGCTAAAATGTTCTTCATAAATACTGCGTACTACACAAACATTACTTCAAGGAATCAGTGTGGTAGTTAATAATGAAAGGGAAGAACAACAACACTATGTCACATGACCACAATGTAATGCTTTTACATGAAAACAAAGTGCTAAGAGCTACATTGCATGACACTAATGTCTTGTCATTCTCTTGAGCTCAACATCTCACTCGTCATGGGCAACACTGACTCAGTTTTTCAGGCAGACAGATGGGAGGACACAAGGACATGCACGGGGACACTGTTGCTTGTCTGCAGACCTGAAGGCAGTTTTCCGAACAGACACGAGGGAGTCCAAGAAGCATAGCAACACGTCTGTAGTCCACGAGTCTTCAGCAGCTGTCATTGGGTGCAGCGATGAAGCACAAAACGCTTTCACATTATAAACTACACAGACCAACGATGGAAAAACTTTTTTGCTGATTCTTATGTTTTTTAGGGTGGGAAATCCAAATATGATACTTAAAAAACTGCATCACCCACCATTTCTTCACATTTTACAGCTAAATTTATTAAATTAAACGATTTTTTAAAGAATTTTACAGCTTTAATATACTTAAAATTTAAAAAGGAGGTGTAACTAATGTAGATGGCGTTGGTAGCACTGCTGAAAAACATTTGCTGGCAAACAAAGGTCAATTCCATTTTTGTTGTAATAGATGGTGTTTTGTTTACTGTCAACATAACCTCACTTTCCTGTTTCCAGTACCTGTGCTCAGTACAGCGTCTAATCGTGGTTGTAAAATCTCTGCAGACAGTTTTTGTTATATTTGTGGTGAATTTGTGATTAAAAAACACCAAAGAAACATTACAGACTGTGAAAAAGGTTTATCTATCATACTTTGGATTTAAACTTGGTGATCAAGATAAATCTCAGGTGCCGCATAAGGTATGTTATGTGTGTGTTGGAGATCTGAGAAAATGGTCCAAAAAGGAGAAAAAAGCCTTTAGATTTGCTGTTCCTATGATATGGAGGGAGCCAAGAAATCATTCTGATGATTCCTACTTTTGCAGTCTTTATATTACTGGTCATAATTTGAAAAACAAGAAGGTAATAAGCTACCCTAACCTTCCATTCGCCATCCAACCAGTAGGGCATGGTGTAGATTTGCCGGTTCCTGAACCACCAGATGATATAAATTCTATTCCAATAGAAGTATTTTCTGATGTACAATGCGATTTAGATGAACCAGATGATGATGAATTCCATTGTAATACAGAAAGTCTAGAGCCCAATTTGTTTACTCATACCGAGCTTAATGATTTAGTTAAGGATCTGGGCTTAACGAAAGAAAAAGCTGAATTGCTTGGCTCTAGATTAAAAGAAAAGAACTTACTGGCAGTTGGAACCAGCATATACATGTATAGAAAGAGAGAGCAGCAATTTTTCAAGTTTTTTCAACTAAAAGGTGATTTAGTGCAATGCTCAGACATTCCCAATCTGATGAATAAGTTTGGTATTGAATACAAAAAGGAAGACTGGAGGCTGTTTATTGATTCATCCAAAACTAGTTTAAAGGCTGTTTTATTACACAACGGTAACATGTATGCATCTATACCTGTATATATGACGAAAAGCTATGAAAACTTAGAAATAGTGCTAAATAAAAGTGGATATTCAGCTCATGGTTGGATGATATGTCGTGATCTAAGAGTAACACACATGCTCCTTGGTCAGCAAGGTGGCTTTACCAAATTTCCATGTTTCTTGTGTGAATGGGACAGCACGGCTAGGGATCAACACTGGTGCACAAAGAACTGGCCTGTGAGGGAGTCTTTAAAACCTGGTGAGAAGAACATTCTACGCAAAAACCTGTCACATCCAAAATATGTACTCCTAGCACCCCTACATACAAAGTTAGGCCTAATGAAACAGTTCGTAAAGGCTTTGCCTAAAGATGGACCATGTTTTAAGTATCTCTGTCAAAAGTTTCCACACCTTTCAGAAGCTAAACTAAAAGAAGGCATCTTTGTCGGACCTGACATTAGAAAATTGATGTTTGATGTTAACGTTGAATCCACAATGACCTTAAATGAGAAATAAGCATGGGTATCATTCAAGCAAGTTGTTACAAAGTTCTTAGGACATGAAAAGGACCCAGAATATGTTTCTATTATAGCTACACTGTTAAAGAAGTTTAAAACTTTAGGATGTTTAATGAGCCAGAAAGTTCACTTTTTGAACAGTCACCTTTATTACTTCCCGGACACTATGGGAGATGTTAGTGAGAAGCAAGGAGAGCATTTTCACCAGGACATTAAAGTGATGGGAAAATGCTACCAAGGCTGCTGGAACACCAACATGATGGGGGACTACTGTTAGTCACTTCACTGAAAAGTTTAGCACGCGACTCATAGTAGAAAAAGCTACACAAGAAGCCTCAAAGAAAAAAAGAGAAAGAAAATACAAACCAATTACAGCTGACAAGCGAAACCTATATTAACACACATCATTGTTTTAAGTAGCTTACTGTAAATACAAACCATACTTATGTTGCGACAAAGCTTTTCATTAATTTCCCCATTTACCGTATAGCATAGGATTTTTATACTATATAACAAAAAGCATATTGCTCAAAAACTATGGGTTATACAAAAAAAAACTAAGGCTAGATTTGGATTCAGCTCAAAAAAATATTTAAAAGATCAGCTATCAAAGTAAAAAAAGTTATTCAATAAAACTTTTTCATTGGCTTGTGTTATATGGAGCAACTTGTGTGTAAGCCAAAGACAATTATCTAACAGGAACCAACTAAATGAGGCAATGCAGTTAAGACACTGACGTGATATTCAGGAGAATGGAATTTGCTCTGTCTGGCCATCTAAATTTTTTCAGTGGTTTTACCACTTCATTTCAGGCAAATTCCGCAATGGTTTCTTCATCAAGGCCTCGGGTGACCACCTGTCCTATCCTCATAGATGAATACTTACACATTTTCTGCAAAAGTGTATTTGAGCTACCCGTTTTCACTTTATCATCATGACAAACCCTATATCATTGTGAGATGATCTTTGGATGGATTAATTAATTAATTGTGCCACTTTTTGCATCAAAAATCTACTGCAACAGACACTCACTCACGTACATTTCAAGTAGGTTTCTCAATAAAAATAGCTTACCTGGCACAAAGTGTGCCAAACGAATAGATGACAGCCAAAGAAGCATCTGCTGTTCTGACAAGTCTTAAATAAAACTCCATTTCCTGCAACTGCGTGCCTGTTTTGTGTGTATTGTATCATACATGTTGCAATAGAGTGTTTTGCACCCCACCCCACCCCCCACCCCCCCCCCCCACCCCCCGTAATGTGGCCACTGCATCACAGTCTCTCTCTCTCTCTCTCTCTCTCTCTCTCTCTCTCTCTCTCTCTCTCTCACTCAATCATATAACATGCAGTTTGGTTGGCTATACCTGGATGAAGGAAGATAGTTGATAGTTGGTATGAAGTAAAAAAAATGGTTCAAATGGCTCTGAGCACTATGGGACTCAACTGCTGAGGTCATAAGTCCCCTAGAACTTAGAACTACTTAAACCTAACTAACCTAAGGACAACACACACATCCATGCCCGAGGCAGGATTCGAACCTGCGACCGTAGCGGTCGCGCGGTTCCAGACTGCAGTGCCAGAACCGCTCGGCCACCAGCGGCCGGCGGTATGAAGTAAGTCATGATAATTTACAGATCTCAAAGCTGAGGAAACAATCTAGTTTCGTGAGCCACCTATAGCAATAATTCCTAAATCCTATCATTAACATCATGACGTCTATGTAAATTATCACTTGAAAGTCCATCAACAATTTTGAAAAGGATGGACTGCTACTCACTGTAAAGATGACATACTGAGGGTGCTTTTTTTTTTTTTAGGGTGAAAAACAACTGGGATCATATGCACTTAAGTCGAAATTATAGAACACAAAGACAGAGAGGAGTCAAAAAATGACTATATGTCTGTCCCAATTGACAGAACAGACCGCAAAAAACAGGGACGTGGAGAAAGGGATAAGAAAGACACCATACAGAAAGGGAGGTCCAAGACTAAAAATTAAATGGCTTTCACCATATTGCTTTGGCAGATGAAAAGTAAAACGTGGTTGACAGCCCGCACGCCATTTGCTAAAACAGTCGATAACTCAAATGGCACACCCAAGTGGGACTGTAAATGGTTAAAAAATGGGCATTCCATCAGGAAGTGGTGGACAGTTAAAACTTGGGCGTAATGTGTACAGAGAGGTGTGGTAGTGTCACTTAGCACATGCCGATGGCTAAAAAGGCAGTGCCCAACACGAAACCTAGTTAAAATTACCTCCTCCTGGCAAGAGGGCCAAGAGCAGATCGTCCAAGCTGCAGGGAGAGGCTTAATAAGCTGGAGCTTATTCCCGTGAAGGGAGGACCAGTGGTGATGCCAAAGGGACTCCACCTCCTGACAGACGGCAACACAGAGATCATCGGAGGGAATATAAGAAAGAGTGGGCTGAGGTATGAGGACTGCAGCCCTGGCAGCAGCGTCAGCAGCATTGTTTCCTGATAGACCAACATAACCAAGAGCCCACATAAACAACACAGTGGCTCCACAAAGAGTGAGCAAGTGACAGTTTTCCTGGACTAGGGGATGGGCAGTGTACAGTGCACGTAGACTTTGAAGAGTGCTAAGAGAGTCTGAACAGAGGACACAATTGAAAAGCCTGTGTCGTCAGATGTACTCCGTGGCCTGATACAGGGCGAAGAACTCAGCTGTAAATACTGATCAGTGTGCCTGAAGTCGATATCAAAAGACATGGGCACCAATGATGAAGGCACACCCGACACCATGGGCAGCCCGAGAGCCTTCATCTGTATACACAAAGATACTATTGGGTAGTTCCATGCGAAGGTTGTCAAACTGAAGACAATAGACTGAGGCTGGAGTAGCGAATGTAGGCCAAGGTTAACATGGGCCGCTTCACAAAGCCAGGGTGGTGAAGGGTTCACTCCCACTGGGAAACTGGCCTTGAAAACATCCGGGTGTTCTCCAGCCAAAATATCAGCAGTTGCTGAAAGTGTTACCTGGCTGAATTCCCGGAAGTTATTTGAAACATTGAGGACATGTAGGACACTGAGGGACCACATACAGTGGGGAGGACCAAGAGTGTTTCCTATCGAGCATGAACCCCAGGAATTTCATAGTTTCAACGTACAGAAGAACAACAGGCCCAAGATGTAAAGATGGTGGGAGAAACCATTTGTGCCACCAGAAATTCATACAGACAGTTTTGTCAGTGGAAAAACGTCAATACATCGCTGAAGACGCCACTCAATGAGACAGGTCTGTGTAGAACTGAAATAGATGACAAAATCATCAATAAAAAGGGAGCCGTAGATGCCCAGCAGGAGACAGGCTATTATAACATTAATGGCAATAGCAAAGAGGATGACGCTCAGGATGGAACCCTGAGGCACACCGTTTCCCTGGATAAAGGTGTCTGAAAAGGCAGAACCCACACGCACCTTGAAAACTCGGTCTTTTAAAAAATTCCTGAAGGAAACAGGGAAGGCAGCCACAGAGGCCCCACATGTAAAGAGTATGCAGGATAGCAGTTCTCCAACAGGTGTCTTATACCTTCTCCAAATCTAAAAACACTGTCACAGTCTGGGATTTCCACAGCAAACCATTCATGACATGGGTGGACAAAGTAAGGAGATGGTCAACTGCAGAAAGCGACACTCAAAATCCACACTGTATAGTCATTAGTAAATCGCAAGACTCAAGCCACCACACCAGCCAGGCCTGACTCATATGTTTCATAACCTTGCAAATGCGCCTGGTGAGAGAGATGTGGCGGTAGCTAGAAGGATGTTGCTGTTCTTACTGGGCTTAGGTATAGGTATGACGGTGGCTTCACACCAACATCCGGGAAATGTGCCCTTTGCCCACATGTGGCTGTATGTGTTAAGCAGAAAGTGCTGGCCCACAAGAGAAAGATGCTGCAACATCTGAATGTGCTCAGTGTCTGGCCTTGGAGCAGAGGATCGGGATGAACTGAGAGCATGATCTAGCTCCCTCATAGTAAAGGTGGCATTGTAGCACTCACGATTCTGAGAAGAGAAGGGTAGAGTCCAAGCCTCCTCTGCTCGTCTCCAATGGAGAATGGCAGGGTGATAGTGGGAAGAGCTCGAAATTTCTGCAAAATGGCGGCCCATGGTGTAGGAGATAGCAATAGGGTACACAATAACCTCGTGTGCTACTGTCAGGCCAGAAATTGGGGAATCGATCTTGGTCCCAGAGAGCCGTCAGAGGTTGGCCCACACGAGAGAAGCGGGAGTGGAACGGTTAAAACAACTAGTGATTGAAACCCAGCTAGCTTTTTTATTATCCTGAAGAACGCGACAACACTTTGCATGCATCTGTTTATAATTAATGCAGTTTGCCATCATAGGACGCCAGCTAAAAACGCAGAGAGCATGTCTCCGTGCAAAAATTTCACCACAGCATGACTCAGTCCACCAAGGGACTGCTCCATGGGGTCCACAGAAGCATCAGCTTGCATGTGCTGGTGATCTGTGGAGTTCAACGCTGAAAAATGGTTGGTGGTGCGCACTGGCGACACGAAGCCCGACCGGACTAAGGTATCACGTGTTAACACCGTTGAAGAGGGTCTTCGAGTCGGCAAAAGAAAAAACCATTTGCCTTTACTGGACTTCAAGCCTTTCCAGTTAGCAGAGGAAGGACAGGTTGTTTGGCAGGAGGGACGTAGGAAGTCTTCACGGGAGTACTACTCCTGTCTTTTCCAGCCTATTGGTTGTGTAGCCGGTGGTTCCACCTCCTGAGGCGAGGCTTGTTGCATAGCTGGATGAGGGGATAGTGATGCTACCTTAACCTCAGAGCTGAATTTGAAGTTGCATGTCTACGTGCCCACGTCCTTAATGGAGCAAGGGGTAACAGAACAGAACTATAGGTTCCAGATGGGAGAATGCAGGGTTTGTGACTAGCCAATAACTTCTGAGTGACTGGGTAAGGCACTTTTGCCTTTACTCGGATCTCTTGGACAGCCTGCTTATCAAGATACACGGGACAATCCCGAGAGGAGGCAGCATGGCCAACATTGCAGTTGATGCAGAGGGGTGAAGGAGGCAGACAATCGCCCTCATGCACATCCCTACCCCAAGTTACACATTTGGCTGGGTGTTGATAAGGCATTCTAGTGTGATGATGACTGCACAGTCATCAGCACCTGTACAAAGTCCCAACAGTTACACAGTAAAATTTTGTTTCACAGTCAAATCTAGCCACTGTCACAAACGATGATGGTGATGATGATGACAACACAAACACCCAGACCCTGGGCAGAGAAAAATCACCAACCTGGCCAGGAATCGAACCTGGGACCTCGTGATCCAGAGGCAGCAACACTAGCCACTAGACCACGAGCTGTGGACACATTCTAGTGTGGTTGAAACAATAGCACTGGTAGCAGCGCATTGGGCTCAGAATGTATGGTTGGACTGTGATAATTACATAGCCTGCTTTGATCTTGGACGGAAGCACCTCTCTATCAAAGGTGAGAAAAAGAGTGCTGGTGGACACTAAGGAGGAATCTACCTTTTTCCACCATCCGATGGATGCCAACGACACTCTGATCAGAGAGGTAAGATTGGATTTCAGCCTCGGTTAGACTGTCGAGAAGCCTAGTGTAAATAACACCACGGGAAGAATTCAGAGTTTTTTGGGCCTCGACACAAAAAGAGTAGCTGCGGATGAATGAGGCGGCAAGCAGTTGATGAGCTTGAGAATCAGAAGTAGTCTCCAAAAGAAAAGTAGCATTCTGTAAACGAGAGGAGGATTTCAAAGGGCCAGCATTTTATCAACTCCTTTCTGAATAATAAACGGATTTACTGTGGTGAAGGATGGACTGTGTCTTCAGTACATGAGACTAAGAGGAACTGTGGTGCAGCGGGAAGGGTCTTTGAATCGTTAGCCTCATTATGTTTACGTTCCATAGACGTTAATTGGGAAGATGATTGGCTCATCGCGAGAAAATCCCCCCACAACTACAAGCGTCTCTGATGGCGCGCTCCTTCCAACTGGGGGCGCCCATTCACAAGGGGGCACACCCGCCTTAAGTGATTGTTCACACCTCATGTCACACCTCCCAAACACCTGACAGGGGGACCAATCAGCAATTTGGGAAGGTTGCAGCTCAAGCAATCACCCCTCCCTGGGCCTGGCCTGTATCAGGGGGTACATGTGAACCCTACCTGTTGAGCCGGAGCTGGGGATTACATGATACCCAGTCACATGCTGCACATCAGACGCGTAGGCCGGCCTTCAGGAGTGCACAGGGAGGAAGAAGAAAAAGAGGCACCTCAAATGCCGAAGCAGAGGAACAAGAGGAGAAGGGAAACAAAGAAAGGAAAAGGGAGCGAAAAACAGTGGTGAGACTGTTCTTACATCATCAGACTATGCAGAACATTCCCAATAACACCCCAGATATGTTCCCTAAGGGATTGGAAAAAGAATAGCAAGAGGACAGACATGCAGCATGGAAGGGAAAAGAAGCTGCAAAGGCTGAGGCTCTGTGGTAGCCAAGCATGAACCTGCCAAAGAGTGGTGAGGCCCCTGGGGGGACACGCTGAGTTGCAGACAGGCACAATGAAAAGATTGTTACATATTACGCTTTCACATAAAGACTTCTTCAGAAAAGACGGGAACACACACACACACACACACACACACACACACACACACACACACACACACACACACACACACACACACAGTTTCACATATGCAGGCACACCTCACGCACACATGATCAATATCTCCAGTCACTCTAGCCAGCTGCAGTGGCCAGAGAGAGCAGTCATGAGTGCATGAGGAATGCCTGCTTGTGTGAAAGAGTGGTGTGTGTGTGTGTGTGTGTGTGTGTGTGTGTGTGTGTGTGTGTGTGTGTTTTCATTTCTTTTCTAACAAGTTTAGTGTATAACAGTCTTTTTGTTGTGCCTGTCTGCAACTCAATGTATCATCTTTATGGTGAGTTGCAGTCCACCCTTTTCATAAATGTAATTAATCAGTAACTTACCTGAGTGAACTTCCTTGGTCTGAGTGTAAACACTGTCTCAACAAATTCAAAAATACTTCAATAAACTTAGTAAAATCAACAAAGAGACAATGTTCAGTTTTGATATTTTCATAGTCAGCTGCAGTCATTATGCCCTTGTACACAAAGAAAGGATTGCTTATTCCCACGATTTTCACAGCAATTACCTAAAATGAAAATACATAAAACGTTTAATTAATTAAAGGTTTTCAGCACAAATGCTTAAAATATTTTGTTAAGTTCATCATCTGCATTCAGTTTGATATTTTTTTTAAAATGTTATTTTTGTGGTTAACTGTAATGCAACAGGTTCAAAAGTATGACATTCAGTTGGTTTCAGTTTTATCTGAGCACAAGGAAACAGAAGATTGCTTTATGCTGACACATACCAGGAAGTGAGCTATTAATTAACTGAGTCAATGCAACACAGGGTGATTCTAAGGGGACCAAACTAGAGCTGCTTGTGTTGTTGAACATTAATGACTTGTCTTTAACTGTTGCTGATTGTTCTGTAGGGATAATACAAGCATAATAACTAAATAATAAAGAAAATACTGTCTTTTTGACAGAAGAAACTATTACATTGTAGATAACAGGCCAACCCTTAACTGCAATAAAACACCGTACATCTAGTTTCATTCACAATTCTGATAACACTGAAAGCCAGCTTTCTTATGAGATAAATGAGCCAGAAAACAATGAATTTCTAGGACTCATGATATATGGGAAGTCCTCATATGAAGAAAATACTTAGAGCCTCTAGCAGAAGCTGAATGTAGTTATCTTTATTATTACAATATTGTCTAGGCAGCATTAGATACACACACTTTTTTATTTCACACTCTTTCATTCAATGAAGTTCTGTGGGATATCATCGTGGTGCAATTATTTCAGGCTGAACAAAATTTTACCAAAGGTGAGCGGTTCATTACTGGTGCTAGGAACTTTTGTTCAATGTTTCCATAGCAGTTCAAAAACCACATTCCATGCATTGCTCATTTGGTATCTTGCTTCCTGATTGATTAGGTTTTCCATCATCTTGATTTCAATTGCTTCATTGATGACAATTCCAGACTATGGTCCAAAACTGGATAACTAACAATGATACCTTCCATCTAAAGCACGTAACAATAAATATGGCAAGAAAAGCAATAATGAGAATCTCTTCTCATGCGATAGACAATGACAGTATCAGTATAACCATGATTAAGAATGTTGTCGATATCTTTGTACCTGTCTTAACTGACAGAATTAATTTTTCCCTCGTGAACGGAATATACCATACTGTATGGAAAAGAAGCATAATTCAACCCATCCCTAAGATCGAAAAACCGTAATTGCCTAGTGATTACTGACCAATTAGCATACTGCCTGCTGTTTCCAAGCACTTGAATATATTGTTCATGATAAAATCACTGAACACCTGCATGAATTCAGTCTATATGACAAATTTCAATCCCGTTTCCGTAAACACCACAGCATAAACACTGCCCTAATTAAAGTAACTGATGACCTGAAATATGCCACTGACGGCCGAAAGGCAACAATATTGACACTACTAGACTTCAGCAAAGGTTTTGACACTGTTAACTTTGACATATTGCTCAGAAAAATGCAACAGCTTAATATCTCAGATAGTGCAATGAGATGGTCTGAAAGCTACTTAAAAGACAGACAGCAATGTGTTGTGTGTGTAAATGAAAAATCTTCCTGGAAACACGTCTCCTCGGGAGTGCCACAAGGATCAGT
Organism: Schistocerca nitens; assembly: GCF_023898315.1. Lineage (NCBI taxonomy): Eukaryota > Metazoa > Arthropoda > Insecta > Orthoptera > Acrididae > Schistocerca > Schistocerca nitens. The sequence continues at coordinate 663,385,383 of NC_064616.1, read as the reverse complement.
CTTAGGACCACCCCTGTTTTCTTTACATGTCAATGACATTTCGCCGGTTCTGTCCTCCTGTAAATATCATTTCTATACTGATGACCTCCAGCTCTACCTAAGCATCAGACCTGAAGATATAAACACTGCAATCACTCAGATGAATGATAATCTGTCTTCAGTAGTGACATGGGCGAAAAACCTGGGGCTTAAACTAAATGCAAAAAAAAGACAAATAATCTTAATAGCCCATCAGAAATTAATTAGTTCAGATTTCCGCGAACGGCTGCTCCCTATTCTGCTTGAGGGTATTCCAATAACATACCAGAAAACAGTTAAGAACTTGGGTGTAACTTTGGATGAACATCTCAACTGGGTGGAGAATACAGTCGCAGTGTGCTGCAAGACATTCGCTTTTCTCTATGCTCTCAAAAAGTTTCGGAACGTATTTCCACAGGACGTGAAACACCAACTCGTGCAAGCACTCATTCTACCGAACCTCCACTATTGTGATGTAATTCAACAAGGCATGAGTAGTACAAACAAAAGACAGCTACAACTAACCATGAATGCCTGTGTGCATTACACCTGCAACATTCGCCAATATGATCATGTTAGTGCTTCCTACTCCCAGCTAGGGTGGCTGCGGCTGGACAAATTGTGTGACTACCACACTATGTCTACTTCACCGACTCCTCATCATGCAAGCACCCCAGTACCTTGCTTCAGAAATTAAACACCTTTCATGCCATCATAATAGAAACACGAGGTCACTCTTATTTGGTATCCTAACTGTGCCCACTCACAAAACAAAAACTTTTGCAAACTCTTCCTCAGTTGCCGCTGTCCACCTCTAGAACAAACTGCCCCTTACCCTGCTGCTTTTAAGAAGAAGTTGATGCATTTCCTACTATCATCCTCATGTTTTCCACAAAATTAATGTACAAGGCCAATCCTCCCCTCTGTCAAATAGCAAAGCTAATGTCTCCTATCTTGCTTCTTTCTCTTCTTCCTCCTCATCTATCTCTATTAGCCATGCAATCTTCTTTTTCTGTATATTTCCTTAATTATGTTTCATCATGTGTCTATTCTTCTCCCCCCTTCACCATCAGTCTCCCTCATACTCCCTGCTACTAGCACTCCTATCTAAAATCTGTCTCTTCATAATGTCTAATTATAACAGTACTTATCATCTATGAAAATGAAACTGTATATGTATGTATTTTTCCAAGTGTGCCTTTGTAATTGTTTATTTCACTTTTTGTACTAGATGTAGTTTAACATGCCTACTAAAACATATGAAAGTAAAATAAGTAGAATGCCTGGTTAGATGTAAGAGAGGGCCTGATGGCCCTCATCTTGCCAATAAAAAAATAAAATAAACAAATTCAATGGTAGTGGGCAACTGCTATTTACCTTCCCACAGGCCCCCTTCACTGCCATGAAGTGCCATGGTAGACCAAAGACATGGCGCAGCAACTATTCAGGATCGATGAAGGGCTCTGCAACATCTCAAGTGACACCCTTCACTAACCACCCTCCTCACTTTTATGTGGTTTTGTCGTTACCTTATCAAATGCAAAGAAGGACAGTTGGAACACTATGCCTCCTTCTTGGGAATGTATACTTCTTCATCTCAGGTATGGGCCAATATTCTTCCTGGCCTCCAAAGATCGATAACCGTTCCAAGTCTGCTTCTCCATGATGGTGTTTCTATGGATGTGGTAGTCGCTGCCAAACAACTTGCAACCTACTTTGACACTGTTGGCATCCCCTTCTTATCTGGATACCTTTTCAATGAATAAACTACAAGTTGAAGACATCTTCTTCCCGATCATGCTAAATTATATGATGAACTTTCCACTGATGGGGAACTGCTTCAGGCTCTTGATTCATGCAAGTGATTGTGTCAGAGATATCTCCCACAACCCCATCCATGGAACCTGACAGAGCAGGCAAAGGTGACAGCAGAGGTATGTAACTGCCAGCTGGCTCTTCGAAGCACCAAATGCGGTAACTAGCAAATCGGATGGTGACAAAGAAGTTGCAGGAACATGAGAAAATTGTCAATGTCACAGAGATAATTGTCTAGTAACCATTGTAGCAAAACGAAAAGATTAGTAGAAGAAATAATAAGCCCAATAGCTAAAAAGTTGAAATGGACGTCACTTAAGTGATTAGGACTACCATCACTGAGGACTATGGCAGCAGAAAACTGATGTCAGTGTCTTTCCTAACAGCATGACATCGGCTGCAGTGTCTTTAATGGGCTCGTGACCATATTGGTTGGACCCTAGACTGGAAAACTGTGGCCTGGTCAGATGAGTCCCAATGTCAGTTGATGAAAGCTGTGTAGGGTTCAAGTGTGGCGCAGACCCCAAAAGCCGTGGACCCAAGTTTTCAACAAGGCACTGTTAACTGGTGGTGGCTCCATAACTGTGTGGGCTGTGTTTACATGGAATGGACTGGGTGCTCATTGACTGTAAATCAGGGCTTAACAACTGGTCGGTTTTGAGCGCGAGTACTCGCGTCTGCTCAGGCACGTGCTCGCGAGCAGGTGCAAGGTCGCGGAGTAGGGAGGGAGGGGAAATGCGCGCGCTCGTTTGAATGTGATCTCGCGTTCTTAGCAGATTTAACTAGCCATCTGAATGCTTTAAACATTTTACTACAAGGTAAAGATCTGCTAATTACTCATTTCATAGATCGAATACGAGCTTTTAAAATGAAATTGACACTTTGGGTGAGTCAGCTGGAAACAGGAAATCTAGCTCATTTTCCTAAATTATCATCCATGCAAGATGTTCACAAAGACTGTGAACGTTATTCAAATAGTTTAGTTGCCCTTAAGGAAGAATTTGATCAACGCTTTCAAGATCTGACAGCACTAGACAGTGATTTTGATCTGTTCTCCTCTCCATATTCAGCGAATATTGAAGAGATTCGTCCTGAGCTGGAACTAGAAATTACTGACCTGAAGTGTGACAGAGAATACAGAGACAAATTTCAGAACAAGAAAAAAATTTGGAATTCTACAGACACTTCCCTCAGGATAGATTTCCTCGTTTGCACAAACTGGCGGCTACAATAATATCAATGTTCGGTTTCACGTATGTTTGTGAACAACTGTTCTCTGCAATGAAATGTAACAAGACGCGCCTGAGAAACGCATTGTCTGATCGAAATTTAAACTGCACGCTGCGCCTACAATGCACAATAACAATTACTCTGAACGCAGACGCAATTGTAAAGGGCAAAAAGTACAAGATAACCGAGAATCCCACACTTCAGTGACACCTTTTACTGTGTAACAGTTCACAAATTAATACGAATGCAGAGGTATACACTAAGCTAATAATATTATGTGGCACGTGTACATTCTCCTTTATTTGTTTCATTTGCCGCAGTAATAATTCGCGAGTGATATCCCTGCAGGTGGCCGCGGATTTACATTGACTGGTGGCAGCTGTTGTGTGCCCCACGTGACTCTCCCCACTCTCCGCTCTGGTCCGGTAGTGGGGGTGCTCGCGCCTTGCTGCTCACAGCTTGCTCCGCGAGCACGTATGTTGTGAAGCCCTGCTGTAAATGGTTATGTTCAGCCGTATGGATGACAGTGTGCCATGTCACCGGGCAACAGCTGTTTGTGATTGTTTAGAAGAACATTCTGGATAGTTTGAGTGAATTGTTTGGTCACCTAGATTACCCAACATGAACCTCATCGAAAATTTATGGGACATCATCTAAAGGTCAGCTCTAGCACAAAACCCTGCACTGGGAACACTTTCACAATTATGGATGGCAGTAGAGGCAGCATGGCACGGTATTGCATGCACTTCTAATGACTTGTTGAGTCCATGCCACATTGAGTTCCTCCACTACACCGGGCAAAAGGAGGTCCAACTCCATTTGGGGCACTGGGACTCTGGGCACTGGCCATCATGCCAGGTAGCCTTTATTGTGTCTGGATGGAAATCGTGGAGACAGCTCTCATTAAGAGTACGTGGCATCATGGCAAATATTTGGCCCAATTCTTTTTTCCCTTCTACCTTTCCATTGGATGATGATCTTGGTGCTGATTGTGCTTGGATATGGTTTGAGATTTTGGACACTAGTTTTCTTCCCTTCTGGCATCCCACAATTTTACATTCTTGGCTAAATGGACCATATTGTTGAGTTTGATCTGATATCTCTTTTTTCCAAAAGTTACAAAAATACAGATCCTGCGGGGAAGGTCTCCCAACACAGCATATACTCCGCACTCTGTGCTTTTCTCCCTTTCCCTCCTTTCTTTCTTGCAAAAGTGCTAAGCCCAAAACTCAGCATGGTAGCCATTCTGTTGGGGCGAGGGGTTGTCAAGTACCTGTGTGGTGGTAGCCCCATAACAAGCAGGGATTGCACTATTAGTGCCTGAGCTGGGAACTCCCCACACAAGCTAAGGACTATGTGCCCATCATGGCTGGGACTTGGGGACACTGGGCGGCAGTATACAGCCAGGTAACTGTTGCTGTGACACCTATGGGGAGAACCCTTGTTTAGAGTGGGTGGCACCATGGTGGAAGACTTGCACATGAAACGAATTAAACTTTCTTCTGCTGGTGGCCACATAGCCTCAGCAGCCCACATAGCCTCGGCAGTCATTACAACGTGGAGAGAGATGACCCCAAAATGTTTCCTTCCCTGACTTCACCATGGGAGGAACATAGGGGACAGAAACAAAAATGGTTCAAATGGCTCTGAGCACTATGGGACTTAACTTCTAAGGTCATCAGTCCCCTAGAACTTAGAACTACTTAAACCTAACTAACCTAAGGACATCACACACATCCATGCCCGAGGCAGGATTCGAACCTGCGACTGTAGTGCCTTTAACCGCTTGGCCACCCCGGCCGGCAGGGACAGAAACCAGGGGAGAAAAACTGCCTCCCAATACATATTTCATTCTAGATCCAATGAGGATTCCTTTTTGATTACAAAGCCACTGTCCTCTGTTGAACACCTTGAGGTCAGGTATGGACAAGTGGTAGTGATATGAAAAATGAAAAGCAGTTCCACTCTGATTAAAACGGCATAGTGATGGGTGTTGCTTGCCTGTGACAAGCTGGGTGACATTCCTGTAACCATAACTCGCCATAACAGCCTCAGTATGATACAGGTTGTGCTCTTCCATCACTATCTACTTTTACAGACGTGACAAGTTGAGTACCAATTTGGAGTGACATTTTGTCAGTACCTACCCCTATGCAGAAAAGTAACACCCTCCCCCAGCATCTCTTACCAGGGAGGGGTCCCTCAGGATGCTCCCTTCCTAGGAATTTGCTGATCTGCAATCAGATGCCAGCTAGTGGCAGAAGAAGCCAGAGGTTGCAGGCTGTAGGACTTCATGTTAGTCCACTGTCCCAGAATTTGGAACAGACAGGCCCTTGCAGACATTTAAATCATCTGAGGTTGTGGTCAAAAAGTAGTCCTGCAAGAAAAAGGAACTTCTGGTGGACCCTGTGCCATCAACTCTGACTGTTACGCTTCTGTCTTGAGGCAACATCCCTGTGGCCTTAGATCACCTGCGCCCCCTGTCACGTTGGTTAAGAACCAATGTGTGTTGATGCCGTAGTCTTGCAATCAGTGGCAGCAGGTGGCCCTGAGGCATGAATTGCCTCCTCAGTACATTCATGCCCCACAGGTTACTGATAGCACAATCCTTCACTGGAACTGTACCGGTTTCCTTCACCACCTGTCTGAGCTATGACGTCTTTCATGTGTTTCCCCTCCTTTTTGCATCACTCTCCAGGAAACGTGGTTCCCAGCAATATAGACCCGTATCCTCTGGAGCTATTGGGGCTATTTTGAAGAATCGCGCTGACAATGAAAGTGTTATGGATAGTGTTTCCACGTGTGTTGTGAACTCTGACTATAGTGAACACTTGCCACCAACTATAACTTAGGAGGCAGTGGCTGTTCTTTTGATGGCGTCTTTAGATTTTAGCATCTGTAATATGTATCTCTCTCCTGATGATGAAATGTCCCAAATCACATTATGTGCATTGTTTTCTCAGCTGCCCCCACCATTTCTAATACTGGGTGACCTCAATGCCCACAACCCTTTGTGGAGTGGAAGTATGACCACTGGCTGCAGTAAAGCTGTCAAAAATTTGATCACAGAGCTTGATTTGTGCCTCTTGAATACTGGTGTTAACACATATTACAGTGTGGCATATGGGACTAATTTGGCCATTGATCTTTCCTTTCACAGCCCAGTCTTCTTCCCTCATTCCATTGGAGAGTCCATAACGACCTGTCTGACAGTGATCATTTTCCAATGTCTTGACCCTCCCTCAATGTCTCTCACCTGAACGTCCACTCAGATGGGCTCTCAGCAAAGTTGATTTGGATGCCTTTGTCTATGCCATCACCCTTCACACCACACCACACGGAGGTATTAATATGTCCAGAGCACAATTGCTGCCATTGTAGCAAGATCTGATGTAGTGATTCGGTACTCCCCAGAGGTGTACCTGGTATCTCTCTGAATGTTGCTGAACAGTTTGCTTTGCATTATGCTCAAGTTTCTGCATCCGAGAATTACCAGCCTGTATTTTGTATCCTCAAGAAGCAGGTGGAGCGAATTCACTTATCTCTCACTACATGTCAGCTGAAACCATACAATGCTCCATTCAGTCAGTGGAAATTCTTCAGTGCCCTATCTGTTTGCCCCAACATGGCTCCAGGACCAGACCAAATACACAGCCAAATGCTCAGTGACTTATCAGTGGGTTGCCAGTGTCATTTCCTTGTGAGTTTCAACCATATCTGGACCAAGGGTGAGTTTCCATCTCAATGGTGAGAAAGCATTTTTGTCTTGGTACTGAAACCGCGTAAACAGCTCCTTGAGATGGACAGCTCTCACCCAATGAGTCTCACTAATGTTCTTTGCAAGTTCCTCGAACATATGGTGAGCCGACAGCTGTGTTGGTATCTTTCGTCTCGGGATCTTCTAGTTCCTTCCCAGTGCGGTTTTCACAAGGCTGTTCTGCTGCCGACAATATGATCTGCCTAGAGTCTGCTATTTGAGCAAGTAAGAATACATTCAGCATGGAACTCTGAGGTACCCCAATGTCCTGAATAAAAAGGTCCGATTATAGCCAAACCCCTTCATATATTACAAACCTCATCTTCTAAACATTCCCTTATAAAATGGGGCAGATGCCCTTCGAAGTGCCATATGTATAATATGTGGAGGGTTTACATCTTCCAGCACATGGCTTTTACAAAACAAAAATCCGGCTACTGTCTGGCACTTCTGAAGCAAATTGTCGATTATGTGCATTGACAGGGCGACAATATGGTTGACTGCAGATCACTGCATACGAAAGCCACATTGGACACTTGTTGTTAACAATTTCTGTGACTCAAGCCACTATACTAATCACCCACTGATCATTCATTCCCTTATCTTGCAGACACTACTGGTGACGGAAATGAAACAATAGCTGGAAGGAAAGTGTGTGTCTTTATCAAGCTTAATAACAGGCATTACGGTGGTTTTCCACTAACATGTAGGGAATGTGTTGTCCTTCCCGATATAATTGTAACTATGGAGCTTGCCATCAGGAGGTAAGGGCTGAAACATCTGATGTGAATTATGTCTGGTCTCAGGGCAGAAAAACAAGACAATGGAAGGACATGCTCTAGCTCCCCCACACTAAAACCAGTTCATGACGATGCTGGATTTTGTACAGATACTATCAGACAGTACGTCTTAGCACTCTCCAAATAGTAGTGCGTGGAATGCCGGTGTGACAAGTAACTTCACGAGTGCTGACTTCACCATGTGGATATGAACCTCCTAAAGACTCCATTTCTTCCTGAACTGTCTAAGCAGCTGTAGCGCATGTGTCTGGTCACCCACTACAGAGTCGATTGTCTAAACAATCCATCACTTCGAACTTTGTGAACATTTTCTTCACAGTGACACTTGTCACCCACCCAAATACCCTTCATATGTTGATAGGATCATAAAGCTACAGTAGCAGCTCGTCCATTCTGAGAGTAAAGCTTCACTAACAGTGCCTTTTCTGATAAAGTAAACATGTCGTGATTGGTGGCGCATTTGATTAACTCTTCGCTACAGCTTATTTAATACACAATTCTCAAATGGCATCACTGACTCGTTACCTGTTGCAGTTGCTGCTGCTGGTGAGGTATTGACAAATAAAACTTATTTATTTATTTATTTATTTATTTTTTTTTAAGAAGTCATGCTTCTGTTTAATATTTTTAAAACTATGACTCCAAACATTCCAGAGGCACTCCTCTGCCTCATAGTGACCATTTCATAAATTTTGCTTCCTGTCCATTTCGTAAAGGAGCATACGTAAAGGCAACACTACACTATGGAAGGAGCAGACACAAACACTAGCACTGTGTAGTGGCATTTAGCGGTAACAGACATGAACAATGTCCTTTTAAACTATACCGAAACAGCCTTGGAACACTGGTTTTGTGTGTTGCCAAGGCGTTGATAACACATACTAGCTGCAAACAATGTGCAGAACAGGTTTCAAACTCAGTGTAAAAGCAACTTTAGTAAGCTATGGTGACAAAATCATTCATAGAGGTGTTTACTGTGTACTCAGGAAGGAAATCGTTACAATCGATAAAACATTTTACTAGTACATGATTAGTGGAACGTAAACAGTACACTTCCAGACTTTTTTAACATCAAATTGCAAAATGTCTATTCCCACAATTTTCAATAACATCCTGCAACTTGGAAGGTAAGAACACATTTTACTTATTTCTAGTTTTGCTATTTCACATAAGTGAAGTGAATGTATCAACACTGCAATACGTAGGGAGTAAGAAGTGAGCAGTAGGTTCCTACACTGGCTAGTAGAGGCATCTGGCCCTCTGGGGATTTCAGTGCCACTTTGATGGGGTACTGTTGCTGTGGTCTTCAGTCCTGAGAGTGGTTTGATGCAGCTCTCCATGCTACTCTATCCTGTACAAGCTTCTTCATCTCCCAGTACATACTGCAGCCTACATCCTTCTGAATCTGCTTAGTGTATTCATCCATTGTCTCCCTCTACGATTTTTACCCTCCACGCTGCCCTCCAATACTAAATTGGTGATCCCTTGATGTCTCTGAACATGTCCTACCAATCGATCCCTTCTTCTAGTCAAGTTGTGCCACAAGCTCCTCTTCTCCCAAATTCTATTCAATACCTCCTCATGTGATCTACCCATCTAATCTTCAGCATTCTTCTGTAGCACCACATTTTGAAAGCTTCTATTCTCTTCTTGTCTAAACTATTTATCGTCCACGTTTCACTTCCATACATGGCTACACTCCATACAAATACTTTCAGAAACGACATCCTGACATTTAAATCTATACTCTATGTTAACAAATTTTTCTTCTTCAGAAACGCTTTCATTCCCATTGCCATTCTACATTTTATATCCTCTCTACTTCGACCATCATCAGTTATTTTGCTCCCCAAATAGCAAAACTCCTTTACTACTTTAAGTGTCCCATTTCCTAATCTAATTCCCTCAGCATCGCCCGACTTAATTTGATTACATTCCATTATCCTCATTTTTTCTTTTGTTGATGTTCATCTTATATCCTCCTTTCAAGACACTGCCCATTCCGTTCAACTGCTCTTCCAAGTCCTTTGCTGTCTCTTGACAGAATTACAATGTCATCGGTGAACCTCAAAGTTTTTATTTCTTCTCCATGGATTTTAATACCTACTCCGAACTTTTCTTTTGTTTCCTTTATTGCTTGCTCAATATACAGATTGAATAACATCGGGGATAGGCTACAACCCTGTCTCACTCCCTTCCCAACCACTGCTTCCCTTTCATACCCCTCGACTCGTAACTGCCATCCGCTTTCTGTACAAATTGTAAATAGCCTTTCGCTCCCTGTATTTTACCCCTGCCACCTTCAGAATTTGAAAGAGAGTATTCCAATCAACATTGTCAAAAGCTTTCTCTAAGTCTACAAATGCTAGAAACGTAGGTTTGCCTTTCCTTAATCTTTCTTCTAAGATAAGTCGTAGGGTCAGTATTGCCTCACGTGTTCCAACATTTCTATGGAATCCAAACTGATCTTCCCCGAGGGCGGCTTCCATCAGTTTTTCCATTCGTCTGTAAAGAATTCGCGTTAGTATTTTGCAGCTGTGACTTATTAAACTGATAGTTCGGTAATTTTCACATCTGTCAACACCTGCTTTCTTTGGGATTGGAATTATTATATTCTTCTTGAAGTCTGAGGGTATTTCACCTGTCTCATACATCTTGCTCACCAGATGGTTGAGTTTTGTCAGGACTGGCTCTCCCAAGGCTGTCAGTAGTTCTAATGGGATGTTGTCTACTCCCGGGGCTTTGTTTCGACTCGGGTCTTTCAGTGCTCTGTCGAACTCTTCACGCAATATCTTATCTCCCATTTCATCTTCATCTACATCCTCTTCCATTTCCATAATATTGTCCTCAAGTACATCGCCCTTGTATAGACCCTCGATATACTTCCGCATTTATGCTTTCCCTTCTGTGCTTAGTATTGGGTTTCCATCTGAGCTCTTGATATTCATGCAACTCGTTCTCTTTTCTTCAAAGGTCTCTTTAATTTTCCTGTAGGCAGTATCTATCTTACCCCTAATGAGATAAGCCTCTACATCCTTACATTTGTCCTCTAGCCATCCCTGCTTAGCCATTTTGCACTTCCTGTCTATACCATTTTTTGAGACGTTTGTATTCCTTTTTGCCTGCTTCGTTTACTGCATTTTTATATTTTCTCCTTTCACCAATTAAATTCAATATTTCTTCTGTTACCCAAGGGTTTCTACTAGCCCTCGTCTTTTTACCTATTTGATCCTCTGCTGCCTTCACTATTTCATCCCTCAAAGCTACCCATTCTTCGTCTACTGTATTTCTTTCCCCCATTCCTGTCAATTGTTCCCTTATGCTCTCCCTGAAACTCTGTACAACCTCTGGTTCTTTCAGTTTATCCAGGTCCCATCTCCTTAAATTCCCACCTTTTTGCACTTTCTTCAGTTTTAACCTACAGTTCATAACCAATAGATTGTGGTCAGAGTCCACATCTGCCCCTGGAAATGTCTTACAATTTAAAACCTGGTTCCTAAATCTCTGTCTTGCCATTATATAATCTATCTGATACCTTTTAGTATCTCCAGGGTTCTTCCATGTATACAACCATCTTTCATGATTCTTGAACCAAGTGTTAGCTTGATGGGGTACCGATGCAGAAATCGCTCGTGATGCCAGCAAAGAGACACACAGGGCAAGTACATTTGCTCTGGCTCAAATCAAGTAATTGTCATTAATACGTATTTGCTTTTTGCCACTCAAACATTAGGAGGAGTCTATAGGTCATAAATACTATCTTTCAGTAATTTTACAGTGCCAGGAAACATTAATATTAATAAGTACATAAATAACTTTGGCATAACTGAATGTGTGCGCTCTTATATCAACTGAACCGATTGTATGATCAAGTTAAGGACTGTGCATCATAGTCAGCAGATAGGATGCCTTTTGATCTAGTCATGCAGTAGACCATGCTCTCACACCGTTAATAGTTAGCTTATAATCAGTGTGACCAACTTCATTTTACAGTTGTTTCTTAAATAAATGTACCATAATGGCACCACGTGTAAAAATTACTTGCACAAGAAAAACTTCTTCCCACTTCATTACGTAAAACGTGGACAGTGGTACTGCACTTTCAGAATCTGACTGTGCTGCTACAGTTCTGCAATGGGACACAAAACTACGAGAGCATCTCCACATAACAGGTAGGACGAATTCATATGCGACAGTTCACTAAGTCAGTTTGAGGACGGTCTGGCTTAATTACCGCAAAACCTGGGTGGGAAACTGTGGCCTGTTATACTGTAAGCTCCTTGTACCACCATCTATGGACTCAACACCTAAACTGAGACATTTCTGGATGTTTAGTAGGAGTGGGGGGAGGGGGGTTCTTGCTAAACTCCGTGATTAAGGTGATAAAACTGTGACAGTTATGGACAATCTGTAATAGGTGGCAGCCCAGGGTCCACTCTGAATATGACTAAAAACTCTTACACCAAGTTGCTCTAGGTTAGGGCACAGTTCTTTACCTGTTCATAGCATCATGTCCGGATGGAAGATATGAACTTGAATCCTATTAAGTAAGTTTGTTAGTTTATTACATGTTACATGGATAATTTTGCACAATAGATTGTAACAATGTGTAATGAGTCATTTTATATTCACATTGCAAATTAATGTGTACATACAGTTACATTCTGAACATTTATAATTTTAAGAAAACAGATGAGGAGAGATGGTAACTGGAATATGCCCGAGTTTGTCACAGGCCTGAAGTGCCTGTGTTAGCATTTGAAATTTTGGCCAAGTGAGATCCATTTCTTATTTTCTCTATTGCAGCTACTTCTACAAATCTACCCTCAATGTTTTCAATGAAAATCAGTGGCTTCATTGTTGCAAAGGATTTTCCATCAGTTCTGGAGCATGCCAAGAATAGGGCGAACTGGCTACGGTTGGTTGGTTTGTGGGATTAAAGGGACCAGACTGCTACGGTCATCGCTCCCTTTTTCCAAGTACTAAAAACAACCACAGAGAATAAAAACGATTAAAAGAAGAGAGCACAGACGACACAGAACAAGAGAAACTGAGACAAAGACCAGACAAAACGAACTAAAATCACACAGAGTGTGACGGTGGTTGGCCGACCATAGAAATAAAAAAGGAAAAGCCAACCACTTGAAACACATTAAAAACTCAGTTTAAAATCAGAGGCTAAAAACCAGAATCAACACTAAAAAACATAAACACTCAGATTAAACTATAAAAACCCCCTGCCCGAATAAAACGCAAAACTAAGTCCACCATGGCAGAGTCATCTAGTAAAAGGGCAGGGAGCGAATCAGGCAGCGCAAATGTCTGCCTGAGCACAGTTAAAAGCGGAAAAGTTAATAAAATGTGCACCACCGTCAAAACCGCCCCACAGCGACAGAGGCGGGTCCTCACGACGCAATAAATAACTGTGAGACAGTCGGGTGTGGCCAATGCGGAGCCGACAAAGAACAACTGAATTTCTGCGAGTGGCTCGCATGGATGACTGCCACACACGCGTCGTCGCCTTGAGAGAATGGAGTTTGTTTGGCGTGGGCAGATTGCGCCATTCAGTGTCCCAAAGCGAGAGAACTTCGCGGCGGAAGACTGCCCGCAAATCAGTCTCCGGGAGGCCAATGTCCAGGGTGGGTTCACTGGTGGCCTGTTTGGCCAGGCGGTCAACACGTTCATTGCCCGGGATACCGACGTGACCGGGGGTCCACACAAAGACCACAGAGCGGCCGCAATGCGCAAGAGTATGCAGGGATTCATGGATAGCCATCACCAGACGAGAACGAGGAAAACACTGGTCGAGAGCTCGCAAACCGCTCAGGGAATCGCTACAGATAACGAAGGACTCACCTGAGCAGAAGCGGATATACTCTAGGGCACGAAAGATGGCGACCAGCTCAGCAGTGTAAACACTGCAGCCATCCGGCAAGGAACGTTGTTCGGAATGGTCCCCTAGAGTTAGCGCATACCCAACACGACCAGCAACCATCGAACCGTCAGTGTAAACAATTCCAGAGCCCTGATACGTGGTCAGGATGGAATAAAAGCGGCGGCGGAAGGCCTCTGGAGGGACTGAGTCCTTCGAGCCCTGTGCCAAGTGGAACCAAAGGCAAGGGCGAGGAACACACCACGGGGGTGTACGAAGAGGTGCTCGGAAAGGAGGTGGAACAGGGAAAAACCCAAGCCCGGAGAGAAGTTCCTTGACGCATACGGCGATCGGACAACCCGACCGGGGCCGACGGTCTGGCAGATGGACGACTGACTGCGGGAACAGGACACGGTAATTTGGATGCCCGGGCAAGCTAAAAACATGGGCAGCATAAGCAATCAGTAATTGTTGGCGTCGTAACTGCAGTGGAGGGACACCTGCCTCCACTAGTATGCTGTCCACAGGGCTGGTGTGGAAAGCACCAGTGGCAAGGCGTATCCCGCTATGGAGGATTGGGTCGAGCACCCGCAATGCAGATGGGGAAGCTGAGCCATACGCCAGGCTCCCATAATCCAGACGAGACTGGATTAACGCCTGGTAGAGCCGGAACAGGGTAGATTGGTCGGCGCCCCAGCGGGTGTGGCTCAAACATCGCAGAGCATTGAGATGCCGCCAACACGCCTGTTTGAGCTGCCGGATATGAGGCAGCCAAGTCAACCGGGCATCGAAAACCACCCCCAAAAACCTGTGTGATTCCACCACTGAAAGAAGTTCGCCGTTAAGAGAAAGCAGCGGCTCCGGGTGGACAGTATGTCACCGGCAGAAATGCATAACGCAGGTCTTGGCTGCCGAAAACTGGAACCCATGAGCTACAGCCCAAGACTGCGCCTTGCGGATAGCGCCCTGTAGCTGACGTTCAACAGCTGCAATGCCAGTAGAGCTGTAGTAAAGGCAGAAGTCGTCAGCATACAGGGAAGCGGAGACAGAATTTCCCACGGCCGCACCGAGCCCATTAATGGCTATTAAAAACAGGCAGACACTTAGAACAGAACCCTGCGGCACGACGTTCTCCTGGACATGGGAGGAACTATATGAGGCTGCGACTTACACGCGGAAGGTACGATAAGACAGGAAATTGCGGATAAAAATCGGCAGAGGGCCCCGAAGACCCCATCCATGAAGCGTAGAAAGGATGTGATGACGCCATGTCATATCGTACGCCTTCCGCATGTCGAAAAAGACAGCGACCAGGTGCTGACGGCGGGAAAAGGCAGTACGGATGGCCGACTCCAGGCTCACCAGATTGTCGGCGGCAGAGCGACCTTTACGGAACCCACCCCGAGACGGAGCCAGAAGGCCCCGAGACTCCAGTACCCAATTCAAGCGCCGGCTCACCATCCGTTCGAGAAGCTTGCAAAGAACGTTGGTGAGGCTAATGGGGCAGTAGCTGTCCACCTCCAAGGGGCTCTTACCCGGTTTCAAAATGGGGATGTCAATGCTCTCCCGCCATTGCGACGGAAACTCACCCTCGATTCAGAGACGGTTGTAAAGGTCGAGGAGGCGTCGCTTGCAGTCCACTGAAAGGTGTTTCAGCATCTGACAGTGGATGCGATCGGGCCCAGGAGTGGTATCAGGGCAAGCGGCAAGGGCACTGTGAAATTCCCACTCACTGAATGGAGCATTGTAGGATTCAGAAGTGTTTGTGCGAAAAGAAAGGCTCCGACATTCCATACGCTCTTTAATGGAGCGGAAGGCCTGGGGGTAGTTCGCAGAAGCGGAACTCATAGCGAAATGCTCTGCTAAGTGGTTTGCAATGATGTCGGAGTCAGTACAAACTGCTCCATTCAGTGAGAGCGCAGGGACGCTGACAGGGGTCTGATAGCCGTAGACGCGTCGAATCTTGGCCCAGACCTGCGATGGAGTGACATGGAGGCCAATGGTGGACACATACCGCTCCCAGCACTCCTTCTTGCCTTGGCGGATAAGGAGGCGGGCCCGCGCACGCAGCCGTTTGAACGCGATAAGGTGGGCTATGGAGGGATGTTGCCTGTGACGCTGGAGCGCCCGCCGGCGATCTTTAATCGCTTCAGCAATCTCAGGCAACCACCAAGGCACAGTCCGCCGCCGAGGGGACCCAGAGGAATGGGGAATGGCAGATTCGGCG